>NW_022196912.1:53179914-53233549 GCF_008632895.1 Mastomys coucha | reverse complement strand
AAGAAGAAGAAGAAGAAGAAGAAGAAGAAGAAGAAGAAGAAGAAGAAGAAGAAGAAGAAGAAACCCTAGAGAAATTTCACAGAACTCTGGAATGAGAAGATTCTTTGGCCCTTGACAGTTACAATGGATGAATATTGTTGAAAACTTAACAGAAGGCAAACAAGGAGTGATCTATTCTGCAATCTGAAGAATGAATCCTAGTTTAGAAATGTTCTTTTTATTTCTTATTTTTTTCCTTCTCCTTGTTTTATTTTTATCCCCTTTGCTCTGGTGAAGTGAGCTCCAAATTCCCAGATGACCTGAAGACAACACAGCTTGGTTTGCAGACCGGAATTATCCCACATGGGTTGGTGGCCAGGTCAGTCAGCATGATATTAGTACATTTAATTTTCAAAACACATACAGTTGGAACAGATCTGTTTTGTAGGGATTGCAAGATGAAGTTCAAGAATAAGGAAGCCTGGGCAACGTTGGAATCCAATATAGTTAGCGGTCACTCTGTGAGCCTAACTCCTGCTGCTAATCACAGCTTGTCTTGGTAAAAAACAGTTTATATTATTTGTGTATAGCACTGTGGAGAATATCAAAGCTACCAAGAGTTGAAGCAGTACAGCAGGAGCTCCAGATCTTTATGTAAATTAACCTCGCAACATGGAAAGCATTAAGTTGAGGGTTTTAGGAATTTGGAACTCGAAATGCCTAGGATGTGGGTTTAATTGAAACACGGTATTATGACAATCAGTTTTTCTCTTGAGACTTTTTTTTTTAAAGGTGCATACAAATGTGTAATTGAGCATTGACATATTACATCATGGAGATATATTCTAAACAAGCCCTATCTGTTTTATGGCATTTATTTCACCAAATAGCCCTGGATATTCACAGATTCCTCCTTTAGAGCAGAGCCATCTGATTAAATGAGCAGCATGCTGAGGTGAGCCAGTCAACTCTCTGATGAAGCCAGGCCTCAGAGGCTCACACATACACAAAGCACTTCTTCTGGAAAAATATTCCTGGGCTTTCAACATAAATCAGGGTCAACACATAATACAACCGTACTCTAGTGCATTTAAAAGCTGGAAAACAGTCTAACTAGGACGTGGCTGCTTCCAGCAAACCTTCAGGCCAAACAGCAATCAGAAAGAATTCATGGCTTGTGTTTCAATCCATCTTGGTTAGGCCCAGGAAGGAGCTGCTTGGCCTCCTGGGGAACTTCCAAATGGGCTTTAGGAAACAACACTTTCTCACTGTGAGAAGCCCACAGAATTTCCTTTCTTTCCTTTTTTTTTTTGTAAAATAGACACATACTAAGATAGCAGTGATTCCTAATAAATGTTTAAAAGCCTTGGTATTCACACCATAACAGTCGATTTACATGCTTGTTGTCAAGATTAGCAAAAATCTTAACTAGAATGTCTTGTGAATCCCACTTATAAATTTTAGTAATAATAAGATTTAAGGGTTTGAGAGCTGGTTAGCTGGATGCTGAAGTAAAAACACCTTCCAAGCAACTAAATCATCTTGTGAAAACACCTCACTGGGTATGTTCAGACCTCAGTTCACAGGCAGCCAAGGAAGGGTGCTAAGAGTTAAACCCAATAGAAGCATACAGTATTATAAGGGTATTTTTACATGCAATTTTTATTTTTTTCTTTGGTACTTTAATAATTCTGAAGCTTAATCACTGTAGGCGGTATCTCCTGCCCTAATATTCACAACAGTATCAAACATCTGCAGACCTAAGGCAAAAAACAAACAAACAAACAAAATGACAAATTCGACAGACAGCAGGAAAGACTTGACTGAACCAAAGAAATTAGGGTTATTCCAATGCAAAAAAAAAAAAAAACATTGTATTTGGTAAAAATTCTATTTGGTCAAATTGTATGCTGAATTGAATAGTTTTCTAAATGAATCAATTTAATATTTTTCTAATATAATATATATTATATAATATAACTAAATAACACATATTGCATATCAGAACTGGAGGGTTAAAGATAAAGAGATGAAAATATTTTGTTTGACTATGCATTCTACTCCTAGATAGACACACAAAAGAGTAACAAGCCTTGCATGGCCTGTCACTTAGAAGACAGAAGTGAGAGTGTAAATTTGAGGCCATCCAGAGCATAAAGGAAACACATGACCTGTTCAAAAGGACAGAGAAATCATTGTATATGCAAGTCTGTATAGTTTTAATGCTTTTAACTATGTTTTATCAATGCGAAACACAAAATTCCTCTTATTAAACAAACTAGGACTTCCTGCAAAGTGACTTACATAATAGATATAATGAATTCTTCTATAATGTGGAACAAGAATACCTTCAGGAAGCCTAATATGTAGCTAACCTCAAAAGACAGAGAGTAAATGCCAGATATTCTGTGAAAACCACCAAAGAGAAGGAATGTAAAACTGGAGCAGAAGTGTTGGTGTTACAACTCAGTTATGATATGGGGCTCTGCATCTGTGAATGCAGGATGGATGGGAATCAGCCTATATGTGGTCCAATAAGCAGAATGAAGGAGTCCTGGGACAGGGCCCCACTGGCCTAGAGAAGAATTAGAGAAGGGCTTAGTTGGCTCCATATTATAGACAATGAAACTATGAAAGCTGACAAGTGCAAACTTGCGGTGAGTAGTCACAAGGCTGTGAGATTAACATTAACCTTAGTTTAACTCATGAAGCTAATGGGGACACAGAGGGGGAAGTGGGCATTACGCAGAGATGCCTTCATAGGACATGTAAGAAGTTCAGGAATATAATAATCTCAACCAAGCCCTGGCTCATATTAAAACATTAACACCTGGATCATATATACAAGCAGGCTGAGGCATATGCATTTACACATATACAAAGAGATGGGGGAAGGGTGAGGGGGAGGGGAGGGGAGGTGGGGAAAAGGTGTGAGAGGCACAGACATATAGAACATCATAAAGGAGATGCCAAATTGCAATATGTGTAATGAGAATTCTCATCACAAACTTTAAAATTTGTGAGGATTTCATAAATATAAGGTAAGGTTTGTTGAAAAGCTCATCATAAGATTTACATTTATTTTTTAATTCTGTGTGTGGGTGAGTGTCTATGTGCTGGCATGTACATGCCTGAACCACACCTGACAAGTGTTCTTGGAACAAATAAAATTGTATTAAGAGCAATACAAATTATTAACTGAAAAGTCATTTCTCCAGTCCCAAATTATGATAAATGTTTTAATGACAATTAAGCAATAATAGTGCTTAAAAAGGAAAACATACACAGGTACTGTGAAAAGATCATATATGTCCAAGTGTAGACCAAATACAAGTATTTCAAGACAAAATATGCCTTCTGAAATTAAAATATGATAAGTTGACAAAAGAAACTGTTTGAGATGGATTTCAAAACAACAAAGAGTGAAAGAAGAAAGAAATATAAACCATAGATGAGATACAGAAGACAAAATGAGAAATAAAATGTGTACAAGATCAAGACCAGGAATAAGAGGAAGAATGGGGAAATGGCATGAGAAGTTTATCATGTGCGAGCATGTATCTGGACTCTGATTTTTGTGATGGCAGCATGACTGGGGTATGCTAGCTTTTCAGAAAAGAAAGACAATTGCCCATCTAGCTCCAAGGAAAACTGAAAATAAAGAACCCAAGTTATATGTCTCAATGAAACTGCAGAAGAGTAAAGGCTGGGAAGTAAATTATAATGAAAGCCTGAAACAAGAAGCTATGTTAGAAAACAATAAAAGTTTATGGTGGTGGTTGGTCAAATTATAATGAACTATCTTCAAATATTAACAAATCTCTTTAAACTTCAAATTTATGCACAAAGACAAAATAATCTCATGTCTCAATTAAAAATTGAGGATAGACTGACATTACTAGACAGTCATAGTCAACTCATGAATTACATTGTGGAAAGACCAAATAAGGGTTTATACTTCAGAAAAAATGAAATTACCTGATAAGTGATTTTAGTAGGTGAGAATAAAACAAACAAACAAAAAGGCATAGAAACTGAGATGATATGAATAAAAACCTTGGTCCAGCAGGTGAGTGCTAACTTAGTCACAATTAATTGAACAGAAATTGATAATAATCTGTATAGTGTTAAGATGAACAGGCAAAATTGGGACTGAAGAGATGGCACAGATATTGATAGTGATTGCCGTACTATCATGAAAATCAGAGTTCAGCAGAAACGCGCATATGGCAAGCCTAATAGCACACATATCACATATGCCTGTCACCATGATTTGCCTGGGTGTGGAGGGAGAAGATTCCCGGATCTGGCAGTAGTTTTACCTAGCAGAGTAAATGTGTAACTTGGGTTGAGGGTGACACTTTGCTTCAAAGGAATAGAAAGAAAGTGACAAAGGAGAATGGTTTATGTCTCTTCTTGCTTCCATGCTTGCACATAGATGCATGTGCCTGCATATACACAATGTATTACTCATAAACTCAACCATATACAAACATACATATATACATAAACTTAAAATCTAGACAGAATTATATATGGGCACAAAATTGGAGAAGAGGGGTTAGAATAAAATATTAATAAATTCACTAAATATTAAAATAAATTCACTAAATGTGAGAAAACACTTAAAAAC
The DNA here is from genome assembly GCF_008632895.1 of Mastomys coucha. Taxonomy (NCBI): domain Eukaryota; kingdom Metazoa; phylum Chordata; class Mammalia; order Rodentia; family Muridae; genus Mastomys; species Mastomys coucha. The sequence continues at coordinate 53,228,937 of NW_022196912.1, read as the reverse complement.
CTGAAATTGTAATTTCTAACAAAGTAAAACATAAGTAAAGGGCACATATACCCCCACCCACACATATACATGCCATATTGAATGTACTTTTCAATACATATCAAAAAGAAACAGTAAAAAGATAGTTTATGTCTAACACATTAAAAAGTACTAACAAAAGAGGTGAAAGTGATGTCAAATCAACCAACAATTAGAATATCTGAAAATGAGTTTACTAGCCAATAAAAGGGGATTATCCAAACCTCAAACTGTGTAGTTTTCAAGCTAATCAATGATATTTATAATCAATGATATCAATGATTTTATGTATATATTTGTATGTATATGTGTATGTCCATATGTAAATTGACACACATATACATGCATACACATATGCAGTGGCATAGACTTCTTTAAAGAAAAAAATCTTCAGGGCTTAAAATCTGGAATATTGTCACTGTATATTATGTGCTACTGTAAATGAACAACTTGAGATACATAAGGGAATTATTAGATTTTGAACTATCAACCCAAATAAACATTTATATCACTATTTATATATAACCATATTACTAATAAGTAGTCTAGAGGGACATGATATTACCTACTCAAAGTGGATAAATTTCAAAAACAAAAATGAATGAAAATATAATGTCATTTGATTTTTCATAAGTGAAATAAAATGCTGTGTACTTACTATAACACCTGGAAGTACATAATAATACATGGGACCTATGAGTAATATATTAGATTGGCATGTGAGTCTTCTGTGCCTTACACATTTTCCTGCTAGTTTGGAAGCCATGTGTTTCAGTTCTCATGCCTAATCTTTCAGATGCTCTTTGGGTTACTGGTCTCCATGATGACACCAGGCCAAGGAAGGAACATGGTGAATTTGAGCATAGAGAATGCATTTTCTTTGTAAAAACTTTAATAAAACCTTGACTCTTGGGACTAGAGAGATGGCTCAGTGGTAATGCTTTTACCAAGCACTTCAATTTGACCAAAGACTTCAATTTTGAACAAGACTTCAATTTTGTTCATAGCAGCCAAGTTAGGTGGCTCAGAACTACCTCAAACACCAGCTCAAGGAAATCTGACACCTCTTATAGACCATATGCCCGTACTCACACACACAGTCACACATAAGTATATATGTAGAAATTAAAAAAAAAGATAAATAAATGTTACCAAAATAGTTGACACTACTTCAATTTGATTATGTTCAATCTGGGGTATTTTATCTTTCTGTATTAAAAAATTATGGATAAATATGAATTTTCATTTACAAAGAAAGGAAGGAATGAAAGGAGGAAAGGTTGAGATTGGCTAAAGAATCTTAAGGTGGCCTGATGCTTCTGCAGTCCCACAGGCACAACTGAACTTGCAGTGAATAAAGAATGAACTTAAGCAAGTTGTATATGGAGTCTACAACCAGACATGTCACAAAGGTGTTAGGCATGATTCTCAGCATATAGAAGATGAAAGGAACATACATGAAGCCATTTCATGAGTTTATTGTATTTAAGTATGAATACCAGAAACTTCTTTTTTATGAAAATGAAATGTCTTATCATTGAAAAGTTGAAAGTAGCTGAGATAAATTAAGTAGGAAAAAGTCACTCAAAACCAAGACATAGCTTCCTTTGGTTTATGGATCAAATTTATGTAGCGTCATTTCACTGTGTGGTTATCTACATATAATCACCAGCACAGAGGTGCTAACTTGAGCATATGCTCATCAAGTATTTAGGAAACTCTAACTCTCAAATAGTCTATTTCCACTGATATGGAAACCAGGACATAAACCGCAGAACAATTGCAGTAAACTATGTTGTGTATAGCAGTGCACAGCCTGCAATCTGAAAGACTGAGGAAAGTATCCTTGAAGGATTATGTGCTTGAAATGCTCAATTAAGAAATTTTGAATGAATTACTGAAGGATCGCACTAACCAATATGTGGAGCAATTCGTATTGAACTCGATTGCCTCACATAACACATGAACTATGTGGAACAGCTGATGCACAAGGAATGTAAAAAAAGAAAAGTGTAAGTTCTAGGGGGTAAGTAAGCATATCCCAGAGAGGAGGTTAGAAGGGGAAGGAGAGAAGGAGGGTGAGGGATTTGGAAGAGAACCTAAGAGATTTAGAGAGCTCTGTCTCAAGAAACACGGGAGACAGGGTGGGCCACTAATGAGTTTTCATCATGGCTTGATAGCATTAGATTGAGTACTGTGTAAGACAGATACAGGCAGCAGCAAGAAAATCCTGGTAGAGTGCAGTCTGGTAAGGTAACTTGGACGGTGGCACAGGGAGTAGTACAATTAGACACTTAAGACTCAGAGAAAATAGTTTTTCTAAGGAGTTTATCCATAAGAAGCTATTTTTATGGTATCTTGATAATCTACTAATGTCTTTTTAAAAAGATAGATTTGGGACTATTTCTTGACCACAATACAGATCTTTCCTGTTACATAATGCTCTTAATACTCAGTTCTCTTCCCCTCCAAATCCTTGTCTTTAGAACTCACTCTCTGCCTACGTGGTTCTCAATGCTGTCTCATTCAAAAAATCTTTTACCTTCTCAGTTCCTTTATAAAACATTTAATCGCTGCTTGCTCTACATTTCCTGAATTTTAGAATCTTATTCCTGTTATTGAATTTACTTAACATTTTCTCCTATAATGTCATTTGTATAGCTTATAGACCTACTGAAAGTAATTGAAAATATAGAATTGATGTTTTCTCCCATTGAAGTATTTGACATAATAACTAACTGCCTTATATGTATTAAAGGCAGCAATATCAATACATGTTGGTTTAGAGATAGCTAATTTTGATTGGATTGTTAAATTATTTCATTAGAAAATTAGCCTACATTTTAAAACTTAAATTAAGACTGAGCTTAAAAAATACAAACCTACAAATGTCTATGAGTTGGTATCAATATGTGCCAATAATATTTCATATGTATTTTCAGAATCTGTGCCATGAGTAAATTTAATTTGGATTTCAAGACATATGTACAGTAATGAGGCTTTTGTTTACAATGGTACCCATAAGTCATAACAGGAGGTTAAAGTGTTGAAAGTATTCAATACGAGTGAGAAACTAGGAAAAATATATTTGAGACACTGCTAAACCCAACAAGAAAGCTTTACCAGGAGGGTCATAAATTAGAGGTCAGTCTGCACTACATAACAAGATCTCATTTCAAGCAAAACAACCAGAAACAGTACTGTAATGATAAATAGAACATTGTTTGATACTCCTAAATTAGGAAAGAGAGGCAAACTATGTCAACATGCTTCCTTTGAATCTGCATGCTTCTTTGGTATCATAACAATGAAAAATGCAAAAGAGTCATTTGGGCCCGATTTGACTTCTGGATATTGAAGACATATGTGTCAGATCAGAGTAACAGGGTGATTTCCATGGATCTATTCCAATTCCTCTGGCAGTAATCTTCAGTTCTCAACTGCTTGAACCAGAACTGAGTTCTTGTAAGTCATCTATCAAAACCAGAAACTGGCTGATAACACTGTCTGCTGCTGAGATACATTTCATGAAATACCAACGTTACCTACATCATAATCACAGGGCTGGAGGGAAATTGACATGATTTAAATGGAAACTGCTCATTGCTTTCTATTCAAATTCTTTCATTGTCCTTGCTGAGAGAAAATACAATAGTGGCAACATAAGGCCTCCCCCCCCAACACACACAAATCTAATTGGGTGTTGATTTAGTATCAGGCAGCCTGCATGTTCTGATCCTTGCTTTAGTGTTTGACCAACTCTCTTGCCTTTATTTACTACCACAAAGAAGGAAAGTGGGAAAATCCCTTTAAGAAAAAGACAGTGAATGTTATCGCCAGCAGAACATTCCTTAGTTACAGACAGAACCCCCATGCGGAGGATATATAAATATCTAAATCTGACTGGTTCAGTGGGTGCTCATTTTCTGTGGATTGGATGTGTATACAGATAATAATATTTTTCCCTTTTTTGTTACATACAGTGTATGTAACTTTTGTCACAAAATTGTTCAACTAAATGTATAGTCTGTCATCAATGAAATTCACCTTAAGAATTTGCTTCCTTTAAGGAAGAGCCACTTGCCAGCACACATTTAATCCCAGCATTTGGGAGGCAGAGGCAGGTAGATTTCTGAGTTCGAGTGAGTTCAAGGCCAGCCTGGTCTACAGAGTGAGTTCCAGGATAGCCAGGGCTTCACAGAGAAACCCTGTCTTGGAAAACCAAAAAAAAAAAAAAAAAAAAAAAAAAAAGGGAAGAGCCACTTTTTCCAGAAGGAGATGCAAGATTATCAAGATTATGCCAGTATATGGTTAGACCAATTTCACAGTATTCGTGCCACATTCCCAATCATATATAATATCATTTTCTCTTTCAAATTATCTTAAATTTTATATCAAAGGCAAACAGGGACATACAGAATTATCTTCTGAGTGACTTGGTTAGGAGAGGAAAAGTTCTAATTTAATTTTATAAATTTCCTTTGCAATATTTTGATCTGAAATGCTGTCAGTGAAGAAAAAACAATAACCAAGATTCAAATTGATCATTGAACTACATTCTAATCACTCTACTAAAGCAAATTATAAAGAAGAGTGTGTTGTTCCTGGACCACTTTCTGAGGTAATAATTTTGGAAATTTTATGTTAGCATTATGGGCATATAGGGAAATGTGATTCTCTGATTGCTCATGAGTTTGTATCATCTTAATTAATTAGCTTATAGATAACTAAAGTGTAGCCTTAATTATTGGTTTTATAAATGAAAATAAACATGATTTACTGAACAGTGTAGTGATCTTAAGCCCTTATTTTCCCCCTTCATATGAAAAATAAATTGTGTATTTTTCAATATCTTTACAATGAGTAAACCAATAAAGAAACAAAATCATACTTTTCAAATGTAAAAGAGTCCTCAAAACTATTCATGGATTGTCTTTATGAATGCCCTTAGATATTAGAGTTTATGACACTCATGCTTACAACATAAAGTTGGTAGTGTTTTCATGCAGTCTGCTTATGTCTTTTTGCACTTTAAATCAGTTCTGGATCAATCATATACAATAATAATATAAAGGCTATATAAAAGTTGTTATACTTGATTATTTAGGGAAGTAATGATAAAAATGAATATACATGTACAGTGTAGAGACATAATGGTTCTCCTAATATTTTGGTTGTAGGCTGTATCCCTTTAACTCACAGATACAGATAATCAATTTAATTTATATTTTAGCATGGACATGACTATCTAAAATATTTATGAACATGGAAATTTATGAATAGTTAGAAATGTACCCATTCATATTATACTTATAAAAAAGAATTTTCTCTTACATGCTTACAGAAACAGAACTACGTTTCCTTTATGTACTTACAGTAATACAACTATATGAGCACATTAAAACAGATAAAACAACTTCATTATATATAATATGTACTCATATGCATAGTATGCATATGATGTCTCAAAAATTTAACCAATAAGCACATACAGATATATTAGTGTACATGTATATGAAGTTTTGGAATACTCAGGAATCAAAAACTGAATTTTATTCTGTTTTGAATTTAGTTAAAATATCACTTCAAGATTGTTCGAATATTGATAAAGTATAACTGGAATCTATTAATTGCCTAAATTTGAAACTGCTTAAATTTTAAATAATTAATTTAAAATTAATTTAAGCAAATCCTGAAATTCAGGTTTCAAAAAGACATAGGAAATGTAAGAAAATTCAGTGTCATAGTACTGTGCTTTCTAATAGATGCCATTAGAATACCAGTTCTAAGTCTTTGCTATTTGATATAATATCATTATGCAGTTTCTACTGGATAACTATTATATAAAAAATAATTCAATTGTGAGGTCAGTGACATCATTATTATTATTATTATGCAACATTTTATTTTAGGAAAAATACAACTTTTGTAAAAGAAGATTCTCATATAGATATACAAATAACATTTTGTATGTTAAGGATTTTTAAAGTGATGTAGCTTGACAAAATTTAGACTTTGTTAAAAAAATATAAACAACAGACATACTAAAGACTATTTAAACAAATGTTCAAAGAGAGGGAAAAGTTTACCTTGTATAAGTATAGATACAAGTAATATTCCACATCTATGTTCAAGATCTCCATTTTCTAAGCTTCTTAATATTTTATTGACAGAATAGTCTGTAGTGTAGACTTATATACAAGTAGACTAGATACTCTAGCATTTAGAGCCTATGTTATTATATTCAGAGAAGCATGTGTATTTCTTACAGCTTAACTAATACCTTTTTGCATCCTTTTAAATACATGTAATGTCAGAGTAATAGAATTGTTGTGATACAATTACTCTAACCTACATGATAAATTTATTTCTACAAAGGTCAAAAATAAATGATAGATATGACACTTTGTGTCAGCAGCATCCCTGAGGATGAGCAAATATATTATCCTATAAACAAGCATGACTGAAAAAGTCTTGTTTAGGAAATCAAATAGAGGCTGTATTTTTCATAACTCTTTGATATATCCATGTTCATTGCATCAGTGTCCAGATCATTATTTCTACATAATAACAAACAGATACCTAAATAATAGAAACAAGACCACAGAGCTTGCTAAGGAAGTTCCATGAACATTACTATTCTCAGATTTCTGAAGAGTTGTATGAGGAATTAGGTAAAGGGTTAGATCATCTACAGAGTCACCTTGAGGTAGCAAAACTTGACATTTGGTATGAGATAGAGGGATCAAAATGAATGGTTGTGTGCATCCTGCTTTCACCCATAATGTACCACATTCAACAGTTGAAATCTTAAAATCAAAGAAGCGTGACTGTGGAATCCTCAGGAAACAAAGAGTCAAAAGCTTGTCTCCTTTGCTCCTCCTTCAGCTTTCAATGAAGTAAAGGCACCTAACCCACTGTCTAATTCATAGTTTACTTTCAGTAAATAATTTGTGAATAAAAGAATGGATGAATAAGACATGTCTGCTTTGATTGTGATGTGTGCTTTCTCAATTCATAGCCCACATGTCTGATTATAGCCAGTGTTTGCCCTTGATTTATTTGACTCAGTCCTGGTCTTCATACCTGAGATAGCAATTATCTTTAATATATCAGTACTGGCTAGCATCTTACCAAACCTGCTCTGGAAAATATCTAAAAATCTAAACTTTCAGGTTTATACAACTGACCTCACATTGCTTCTTAACATGCTTTTTACTTTAAATATTATCAGAGTAGCTCCATCTCTAAGTTTACACTGGATATGAGGAAATGATGTACAGTAAAGAACCGGACTTGCCTTTTGATTCCTGGATCTCTAAGATGATTAACCACAACAACCTTAGGAAATGTTAAGCTATGAACAAAAAAAGCTATAGTGTTTTCCTTCTGACACAGTTATGTGGAGGACAAGTTGCTTATTGCTAGTGAGAAATTAGTAGCTACAAGTAAATTACAACACAGTTTCGACATGCCCTTGATATTCCAAACCCATAACTTAGCTTACCAGCTATGACATATTTGAAAAGAATAAAACTATGAAGTAAGAACTTCTGTCTAGGCAGAGAATTACCCTTTGAGGAAAAAATTCTTTCTGTATATGACCTTCATTTTGTTATATTAGTGTTACAGAAAATCATATTACTCACTGAACTACAACAAATCATGTTGGTACCCTGTGGCACACTAAATAATGCTAGAATCTTTATCTTCATGCTCTTTAGGAGAGACACTTCTAGATATTGATCACCACAGATTTAACTCACTTTGAAAGTCATCTTGTGAAGAATAACATAGCCATGAAAAATAACCCATCAAAATTTACCATAAGTTCAACAAAAAATACAAAAACGCAATCTTCATCCTATATATTACTGGAAAAAAAATATCATGTAGTAGACCCAAGGTGTGGATGCATAATGAAAGAGTAAAGTGTTAACATTGGAGTTACTACCTGAAGAACCTGGACAAATACGATTTCTTTAATTCGTAGAAATATCCTCCTTCTGTTCTACCAGTTTCTTTTACTAGGTGGTAGAACTCATGTTTATCTCTACATGAAATGAAAATCCATACTTTTCAGCAGACTACAATGAATATTCTGTTGTAATCAAGAAATATATTTTAAATCAAGGACTAGCTGTTTGAAGTACATATGGTCAAATCCTGAACTGAGGACTTCCCAAATGTGGAGAAAAGACTTCATGACCTCATGATGAGTTTGAACATACAAATGTCCATAGAGAAAATGGAATTAAAAAAATATTCAATAGGACTTAAGAAAGGGCCTTGGAAAATGGAGAACATTAAAACTAGGCACTATGAGGAAGAGGTGGGGAAAGGTAGAAGAAAAGAATCTGGAAAAACAGCCCTAATAGGGTCAAATAAAGCATTCAGAGAAGTTCAACTAACAAGCATGAGGTCCAGTCACATGTTCCAACTTTGTGAGGACACAAAAGGGAAGGAGCAAGTTAGTAGAAAAAGAGGAAGCAGGCAAGACCTTCCTACAAGACAAAGACAAATAAGGGCACCAGGAGACATAAATGATCACTAAAAATTACCTGGCATTTATTCATATTTTGGCATGATAATTATCCACCAAAGCTGAAATTATAGTATTCCTCTGTGATTCACTATAATAGGCTTAATCAGGTGCATTACCTATGAGCATTCTCTTTTGGGGAAAAATATGACAATCAGGGATCTGGATGTGAGTTTGAGAAACAATAATAAGTGAAAGTACTGCCCCCCCCTCCAGTAATATTTACGCAGTGGTTCAATCAAAATTGCATAAATTACCGAATTCAATTGCCAGGGAAAAGGGGTTAAATGTAATACAGTTAGACAGCTAAGCAGCTGCTTTTATGATTTAAATAAAAGCAAGCTGAACCCTTGCTGTCAGCTCAGTGATATATGACTTGTTATGGGATGTTTCCAACCTTCACTTCCATATGGCCGCCTACACATTAGGTAATGCTCCCTGCCTCCAGTGCAACCAACTTTCCAGAAAACATCTGGGTCTCATTGCTGCCCTATTAGCTACAACAATGCCTCCTATGAACACAAGAGATTCATTGGATGGCACAGCATCCTTCACTTCAGGATCAAATTAGGAAATTTTATTGATAATTTCATCATGTTTACACCAGAGATACTATATGCAAACACAGAACAAGTCCAATCCAAAAATTTTCTTTACACACACTTTTGATACTCACACAGATAATACATCTAGATTAATTTAATGGTTGTAAACAAATGTGTGTGTGTGTATGTGTATGTATGTGTGTTTGTGTGTAGGTTATTCCTAACTGGGGGCATTTTTGTCTAGCTTTTTCCCAGTACCCTGTGATAGACTTCATCTCCACAATTCCTTTATCTTTCCTAAAATTACAATCTTCTGAAAACAGAATATTCTGTATAGAATATTCTATATAAAGGACAAAGATAACTTTGCTAACCTCTCTCTGTGTCTCTCTCTGTCTCTGTATATCTGTCTCTGTCTCTGTCTCTCTGTCTCTCTCTCTGTCTCTCTCCCTCACACACACACACACACACACACACAAAACACAACAACAATGGATACCCTTTTAATATTTAAAATGTCAGAAGTATGGCTAGTGAGATGTCTCAGCAGGTAGAGCACTGTCTGCTCTTCCAAGGGTCATGACTTCAAATCCCAGCAACCACATGGTGACTCACAACCACCCATCATGAAATCTGATGCCCTCTTCTACTGTGTCTGAAGACAGCTACAGTGTACTCATTTATAATAATAAATACATCTTTAAAAAAATAAAAAAAAATGTCAGAAGTAGCAATATTTGAAGGAATATAAATATAGAATATAAAACACCTATTATTTGCACTTGAGCATATCTTTCAACCCAGTGAGGCAAGCTCTCATCTCATAATTAGGCCTTAGAACAGGAGTATCTGAACTCTGCTAGGAACCATTCTACAGATGGTATGGAGGATATCTTTGTTCACTGGACTTCATTCTAAGTTTTATAACACCCAACAGGAATTAAATCAAACTGTATTCCCACTGTATTTTGTATTCCCAAATTAAGTTGTAACTTGATAATTTTGCATAAGTACACCATTTTAAGATGCTCTATCCACTTAGGTATAAATGCGCTTCAAAACAAATTTTACTCTTCCTATTAAAAGATGTTAATGATGAAGAAAAACAAAAAGGTGGAAGAGACATAACAAAGCAAATCTGCAGCTAACCACAGGAGTTTGAAATATTTTCTGTCAGAAATAGTGGGCCAATCAAAAGTGTTCTTTCCCCAACTCAGTATAACAGAGAATAAAGTCTTTGTAGCTTTTGCTTAGGGGAAGCATATTGAATTCATTCTGAAATTCATAAAGTTCATTGAAAATTTCTGCTTAGGTGAAAAACCTATATGTAATTTTTCTGTCCTGAGTCCCGGAAATTTCAAAGGCTTTAGCTGCAGGTCTCAAATGCAAGTTGCCTTACTCACACCAGATCTGGGTCAAAGCCAATGCTTCACAGATTGTGGAGAGATAGCCATGAAGACACAGGTCCCCCATGCTGCACAGGGCTCTTTGCCATACTCTTACACACTTAGATTCTTAATCTAGGAAGCTTCACTCCTGAAGCTCATTACCTGAGAGACTGGACAGAAACCTGTTCCTGAGGCTACTCGAGGGCAGGGGGGAGGAATCTTTGCAAGCACTCCCACTCTGAACACTCCCACTCTGTCTCCACTCAGCTGTTTATTCCTAGCCACTTCCCTCTGTGTTTCCACTAAACCTTATATTTGTGTTGAGCTACACTGGCCTTGAGCACAGGGCTATTGGGAGCAGGAGAGGAATGGGAGCAAGTTTCACCCACAGCACTCATGAAGTATAGGCAGGTAGATCATTGTTGGTAGGAGGCCTTTGTAGACTACATAGCAAGTTCCAGTACCTCAGAGTTGCATGCGACCCTGTCTCCAAAACAACAGCAATACAGCAAATAACAATGGAAGAAATGCAGATACTTTTAATCTCCTTATCTCACCTGTTTAACCGTTAAAACCTTTAAATAGGATAGGTTAATTGATTCTGCTGCTTTGCCTCTGCTTCATTGATCTCTGTGGTACACTGAGATCTACCAGATCATGAACTTCCTTGGAACAAAATTCATGTCTTGTATTATACTTTGACATGGCATTTTGATCAGACAAAAATACCATAACAAATGCACTTTTTGTATCAGTCTTTTGTCAACAGTTTTACATAATAAACCAGCCCAGTCACTTGACATGCATAGTCCATCAAGTCAAGTAGTTTCCAGTGGAGGTGGTCAGACATGTGATTGGAATCTGGATCTCCCAGGCATGCTCAAATTATCTGCAATGAGAATGTTACCTGCCTTGCAAGTCCTGGTGAGGGTAAAATGAAAGGTGATTTTTCTACACCTTTCTCCTCTTGGCACCACATTTCTGCTCATATGGAAATGGTTAAAAGCTATGCAACTTTATGGCTCAAGTACAACATGATGAAGTGCTCAAAGCAGTACCAGTCTAACAATCAAAAACAATGCAATAGGAATGTATGCTTTTACTGCTGACTAAAGAAAATTCTAAATGGTATTATAGAAAATAGAACATTTTAAAATACTCCTTTTTATCAAATCCCAGTGTCATATTTGTGATCTAATAGTATCACCAGATAATCTATTTCTGGCTTTGCTTTGTTGGTTTCTTTGAGATAGAGTCTCATGTATTCATAACTGGCCCCTCCCCTAACTTCCCATCTTTATCACAGCCGTTTGCTAGATTTGTATAAAAGTAGCCCTGGAAGCTGGCTAGCAATTTCAACCTGCTCTTCGCAATAGCAATAAGGGTGTCACAAATGCCATATATCCTTGGAGAAACAGAATGCTGGAGGCTCACTGACATCTCTGGTTCTCATTCCTGGAAGAAACAGAACACTCCTGTGTCATCCTTTTCCTCCATCTATTATTCTCCTCCCTGAACTTGCTTTGTTAGCCACTATATCCGAAACACATGACAACATATCAGAATGCCTGAAGAAAGAACATGAGCATCTCTCATTTCCATTGAATGGGTGAACAAGATGCTTGCAGAAGATCTAGGAGTGATCAGCTAATTAATGCCATAGTGTCTAATGAAGAAAAAATATTTGCTTCTCATTTGGAATTTTGGTGCTAAAACTGTAAGCTTGGGACACAGCTGTGAAGTGAATCTACATCTGCCAACAAGGAGAGCTAATTCGAATAAAATTTTACCTGATAAAATTGTTTCCATTACAAACTAGTACTTCAGTACATAATGAAATCACTGTAACAATGGGGATATTTAATATTATAGTTGCAATCACACACAAGTATACTACAAATTTCCATCTTGTCTTTCACATAATATTGTTATTCTAACAGTAATAATCGAGAGCAAAGAAAATGTACAGAGGCTTTAAAGAAAGAGTGAGCAAAACATTGTAAACGACAGATGGAGCCTATAGAAAAGAAAAACTGAAAAAAGTAGTTGTCCATCAACAGCTGAATGGATAATGAAAGTTTGCCTGCATATAAAATTGAATATCATTCAGCTCTAAATAAAATGAAGCTTACATTATACTAACTGAGACTACACAATCTGAGAAAGAAATTAATTGCATGTCCTCCATCATATATGATATCTAGAAAATTATATATGTATATATGTAAACAAAAGCTCATGTGAATAGAGTTTAAAGGAGGAAAAGAGAAACAAAGGCTAAATATTAGGGGATGAGGAAAGAGTAAATGTAGGCAAATGGAGATGAGTATGAAAAAAAGGAGTTAGTTGTATTTCTACTGCTAATTAGTATGTAGTTTTGTGTTTCAGTGATGGATAAATGTATAAATTATATCTAATACTGACAATATGTAATTTAATATGAAGCTTCACTGATTCTGATCCAAATATCCATGCTAACTGTCTAAAGGTTTGCTGAGGTTTTCGTACATTTGGTCTGCTTATGTTCAGTGTGTAATTTTTTGTAAGGTTTTTTACTTTACTAATAAACTATATAATTAAAAGAAACTGACACTTGTGATTTTCATATCAATAGTCCACATATAAAGTAAAATAAAGTAAGTACAAGAATTCTAAAAGAAAAATAAAAAATATAAAACTGAAAGAAACTTGCAGATGTTTCTGTGAGCATTCCTCATTTATTCCTTATTCCATATGACAATCTTATTAAAATGCAGACGAGTCATGAACAGGTGTGCACATTTGCAATATCAGAACTGAGTATGAGCTGACCATTTGAGTTAAGTAGTGAGAAGCTACCATTTATCCTAAGAAGCTAAATGGTAAGAGAAATAAAATAAAGTAAAACAAAACAATATAAAAGAAAATAGATAGGTTAAATGAATACATCTACAAAACCAACCACAGTTTCATGCATGAATGTTTGCTTGGGTAAATGGTAAGAAACAATACCCTCAGGGTCTTGGGCAATTGTTCAGTTGGTTAAGCAGTAAGAGCTAAGGTAGGATTCCTGGAATCTAAATGAAAAGCCAGACATGACAGGTTGTGATTTTAGTCCCAACCTTGGTACAAGATTACAGGCAGTAGACTCCCTAAAAGCTTACTTTCTAGCCAGAAGACCTAACCCAAACTGTGGGCTTCAGGCTTAGTGAGTGACCCTGAATCAAAAACAGAAGTGTGAAATAATTAAACAAGCAAGCAAGCAAACAAACAAACAAAAACAAAAACACCCAATATCCTGATAGCACAGTCTGCCATGCTTGGTAGACACAGAGAAAAGAAAAAAGAGGGATATTTCTCAACAGTTATAGACTGTATTGAGGATATTGAGTGGTGATTTTAACATAGCATTTTGAATGTGTTCAGTGACACTATTCTGTATATTTAAAATGTTTGTGTAAATATGCTAAAATTTGCATTTCCACCTTTAAGGTAAATTCATATGATAGATTTTGCCACAATTACCAAGAAAACAGAAGGTAGCCACGGTAGTTTGCAAACTGTAATCCCAGCATTTGAGTTAAAGGCCAACCTGATCTTTACATAAGAACTCATTCCTCTAAGAAAGGTAAAAATAACATAAAGAAAGTTTTTTTTGTGTGTGTTTGTTTCTTTTTCAGGGTTTTTCTTTTTGTCACTTTATTTGTTTACATTTCAAATGTTATTCCCCTTCCCAGTCTCCCCTCAACAAACTTCTCACCCTATACCCCTCCCATTTGTCTCTAAGGGAGTGCTCCACCATTCATTCACCTACTCCCTCTTAACCCTCTAACATCAAGCCTCCATAGGACCAATTGCCCCCCCTCCCACTGATGTTAGATGAGGCAGTCCTCTGCTACATATGTAGCTGGTGCCATGCAACAGCCTTTGAACACTCCTTGGTTGGTGGTTTAGTCACTAAGAGCTCTGAGGAGTTCGATTAATTGATCCTATTTTTCTTATGGAGTTGCAATCTCCTTCAGATCCATCAGTCTTTCCCTTAATTCTTCCACTGGGGTCTCTGGGTTAAGTCCAATGGTTGGCTGTGAGTATCCGCAACTGTCAGAAGTGCTGACAGAGCCTCTCAGAGGACAGTCATGCCAGACTCCTGTATGCAAGTACATCTTGGCATCAGCAATAGTGTATGAGTTTGGTGTCTGTGGATGGAATGGATGGAATAGATCACACAGTGGGGAAGTCTCTAGATGGCCTTTCCTTCATCCTCTGCCCTATTTTTGTTCCTGCCCTTCCTTTAGACAGGGACAATTCCTCATTAAATTTTTTAGATGGGTGGGTGGCTCCATCCCAGTACTGGGACCATTTCTCTCTACTGAAAGTGGTCTCTTCAGGTTCTTTCTGCTGTTGGGTATTCAAAATGACAACCTACAGATTAGGAAAAAATCTTTACCAATACTACATCTGATAGAGGGCTAATATTCAAAATATACTAAGAATTCAAGGAGTTAGACTCCAGAAAATAAAATAGCCCAATTATAAACAGAGTATAGAGCTAAACAAAGAATTTTCTACTGAGTAATAGATAATATAAATAACTGCATCAAACATGTCCACACATAAACCATTCCCAGAATTTGACAAACAAAATATATAACATAAATAACTGCATTTACTCTCTTGTATAAAAGAACATCATGAGTTTTTTGTTGTTGTTTTGTTTTCTCTTCTTATACCATAAATTCCTAAAAAGTTTGGTCTATGGCACAAGCTAGCAAACATTCTTGGGGAAGGATCAGATCATAAATGTGCTGGATTTTGCTGAAGCTACTCCTCTGTTCCTTAGTAGTATAGACATAGCCAAGGCAATCTATGGATTAATGAGAGCGTTTGTGTGCCAGAAACCCTAACTGTACACTAAACCTTGATTCATGTCACTAGTGTCCCAAAATATCAATCCTGTAATCCTTATATGACTATTTCTTAGCTCACAAGTTGCTGAACTCTAATTTATGATATAAATTTCATGATCTGTCCCCTGCCTAGTTATCAAATTTAATCTGTTCTATCTTCCATTCCTATCCTCTAGTTAGGTTATACAGAGTCACTATAGTTCTCTGTAACTTGTCTGGTCATTTGCTACCAATGCCATCTCCATTAATTCATTGATTCTTTCTATGGGTTTTAAGGACATGTCAAGGAGACTTTCCTAGGAGACTCTCACCCAGACTGTGTGAGCTGATCAATCCTAAACCTCACCTCGCTCTTCTGTTCTACTTTCTAAGCACATTTGGAAAACTCACTCTCAGTCTATTTCAAGTGCTTGTAAAATTTGTCTTCTTTGCTGAGTCTTCACTAGAAGACAAAGACCATTTGTATTCACTTTCCTATTCACAAAAATCTGGGGAACTAGGCTGTGCAAATGTGGAAAGAATGTTTGTTCGTCAAATAAACAGGAGAACGATTAACTAAATGGAATTGACTTCTTTTGCTCTGGCCATCAAGTAATTACCATAAATCTTGAATTTAGCAGAGGTCTATTATCAACATACACACTAGTGAGTGTGTTTCCTTTGGAAGATTACTATTTCATGTTGCCATTCACAGGAAACAAGAACAAGTACTAGAAATGGGTTGTTTCCTTAGTGGGGCCTTGAATAAAACTGAAGTTGTTTTGTTTTGTTTTGTTTTCTTGGAGACTAAATTAATCTTTGTCTTGGAATATAGTCCCCAAAAGGGGAAATAGTGATTGGAATTACAGTAACCACAAGTACCATAGACCCCTAGGGACACACAGTTGGAATATCCAGAAACCACACCTAGTGGCTTTTTGTCAATGTTTCTCTTTTCATAAAAGTAAGCAATTCCCTTTGGAACTTAATTTAAACCACTACTTTCTTGGAACAAGTTAGTCAACAAGGTGCTGCTGTGTGTCAGAAATCAAAATCATTTTAAAGATAAATCAGATAATCATAAAGAAAATCTTAGCCAAAATTATCTACCCCTTTTTGCCTTGGTGAGCTCTACAGGAAAAACATTGAAGATGTGGTTATTACTGGGAAGATATGGTTATTACCACAATAGCAACTTCACAACAGCCTTCAAATGCATAGAAATTTTAAGGAAGGGAAATGATACAGCAGCATCTGTACTGAGCAATGGGGTCATTCCTCAGGGTTCAGAGTGTACCCTGGAAAAAAATATCAGCATATAAAGCATTAAAGTCATTGCAATGATTTCCTAAAGGAAGCAATAATTCTAAAGAATTTTTTAGTAAGAAAATCTAGGATGACCCCAAAAGAAGACCAGCAGTTTCAACTAACATGTACCCCTGAGATCTCTCAGACACTGAGTCACCAAGTGGACAGCATACTCCAGCTGATATGAGGCTCCCTACACATATACAGCAGAAGGCTGCCAGGTCTGGCCTCAGTGAAAGAAGACACACCTAACTCTCGAGAGACTCGAGGCCCCAGGGAGTAGGTAGGTCTAGTAGGGTCAGAGTTGTAGATGGGGACAATCTCTTGGAGACAGGGAAGGAGGAATGGGATGAGGAATAGTTGGAAGTCAGACCAGGAGGATGATAATGACTGAACTTTAAAAAAAGATTATTATATTAATATTCATAATATAAGAGTTGGTATGAAAATTATCCTATCCAGAATATTTTGACAGGAATTTATGAAGTAAGACCATATTAAAAATATATAAAAAGCATTATTTTGTTTAAAAATCAGACTTTATTCTGTATTTGGAATTTGAAGAAGAGTCCATTGACAAATTATTGTGTTGGTCTGAAGAAAACAGCTGTTGACAGATATGGGCAGAAGATGAAGATTCTTGTCTTGGTATCTCTTCCAAGACAGCAGGAGTAAAAAATGCTATTTTAAGAACCTAGCTTTGACACAGATATAAGAAATATGTAGTAAGAGGCTAATTGATTTCAGGACCAAATTGTGTAATTCAACATCTTAAAGAAGACAGCTATAGATGATACAATTGGAAGGTTCAACAACATTAAAGACAAAGAAGTTATGGGCTAAGGATCTGTAATTTAAATCTAAAGAGCTTTAGAGATCTTGCTGTGTTGTTATCTACTAGAAGATGTGTCAAACAAAATTAAAAATGTGAATCTATTTAAAAGTTCATGGTGAAATGTTAGCCTGGAACATTTTATGTCCCTCAAACTTACATGCCACTTTCTGTTCCATCAATAAAATTGTCTAAAAAAAATCTCCAAATGCCATGGTTAATTAGAAGGAAACTAAGCAGAAGAGAGTAAGGATAGGCTTCATCTAAAATTCAGTTTAAAAAGAAATGACCATATAAGTAATAGAAAATATGCAAATATCAGAATAAGCAGTGAGCAAAGATCTGACTTGGAAATAGGAAGAAATGCGATAGATCTACTTAGATAGGGGAGAGGAAAGGATGAATACAAAGGGAGGAAAATAAAATAACAATAAAGATATTTGAAAAGTCATATGGAATCACATTCTTAAGATTCTGCCTAAAAATTAAAATCCTATAATACATGCAAGAATTTCTATAAATAAACATATAAGTTTAAATTTTCTCACATGGGCTGATAATACTCTTTCAGAAAGCCAAAGATCATCTAAGGTAAAACTCTGATATCAGGCAAGAAGATCCCATTTTTAAGCTTTTGATGAGGGTTTTCCAAAAGACTCTCCAAACTTGATAAGCTGTTAGTATTGACGTTCGTTGCCCCTCACCCCCAAGAGGTGGAAAGTAAATCCCTATTACTTTAGACATCATGCACTTCAGACATAGGACACAGAAACCTCTGAGGTAGAATTAACCTGAATGTTTTCTCCATGAGGGCTAACATTCATAGTACCCAAAGACATCATGCAAGCTTCCAAATGATGGAAACAAACCACAGTCTTATTCAGTTATGGTATTTGTAAACCAGAGCAATGACCCACATGGCACAATAATCCCAAGGGTGCATTAATAACCAGTGTGCTTTGGTCGTAAGCAACAGGTTTCCAGTTGGACTTAACACCTGCTCAACAATAGGGAAGTCATGTCTGGTACCAAAAATCCAGGCAACTATTCAAGTCTATTGAAGTTATGGATCTTGGAGAAGAAGCTACAAACACCACTTTACTAAAACAGCATAGTCCCTAACTTCACTCTAAATGTTTGTAATTTTTTTTTTGAGACATGGTTTCTCTGTATAGCCCTGGCTGTCCTGGAACTCACTCTGTAGACCAGGCTGGCCTCGAACTCAGAAATCCGCCTGCCTTTGCCTCCCAAGTGCTGAGATTAAAGGCATGCACTACCACTGCCCCTTAAATATTTTTTTTATACTCACAGGTAAATGTGGTCCTCACCCCTCATCAAGGAGTTGTCTTTGCAATAGACAAAAATCATTACAGAAAATCACACCCAATCAAAAGGCAAAGCAGGAGCCCAGTCCTAATGGATACATTTACAAAACAACTCCAATACATGAGACTCAGGCAACATAGTAGAGAAACAGAAAGAGCAAAATGATCAGGATGTTTGCTGTGGGACTGTGTCTCCTAGTAACCAGGATGATAGACCTATTTTTCCACCTACAGGCTCTAGATTTCAGCTACAGCTTTAGGAAGCTACTTCATTTGTCAGAAGCTACACCCATAAAATCTTACCAACTTGATAACCTAAGCATGAGCTGAAGAAGGATTGAGGAAGGGGAAAACCATTAACCCTATGTAAAGAATTACAGGCAACTAAGGAACACTAATTGCTGGGCAAATAATCTTCGTCAGTGAAGGGCACAATTAATTGTCCAATACCAAGCGGTGAGCCCTGAAAAGATACATACAGGTACCATTATATTGACTGAGAGGCTATATCTAGGAATATACAGTGTGTATAGACATATACATATGCTTGTGAAACAATAATTAATGTAAAAAGAGGCCATTCATTTGAAAGAGAGCAAGAAAAAGCCTATAGGAGGAATTGGAGACATGAAAGAACGTAAAATGATATAATTATAATCTCAAAAATATAAACAATTAAAAATGACTGGCCCTTGATTAAAACAAAGAACCCCTTGGACGCTTCTTTTTATTAGCACCATGTTATCAACCTTAAACTTTCCTTGCAACTTAGAATTTATCCACACTCTAGGTTACTGCCAATTCCATCTACACATATTCATACCAGACAGTGGCCAGACAAGAAGTAGCTTCCAGAACCAGCAGCAGCTGAAATCCAAACCTGTGGGTGGAAAAATTTTGTCTACCATGCTGGGTATTCTTCTGTGGAGCACCAGGCATGTCACAGTGATTTCAAAGACCCCTCAATCAGAACAGATGAAAGCAACATGAAGGAGAGGAGTTTAGGGATACATGTTGTATTTATGTTTTCCTGTGTTCTTTTCATTGTTAAAAAAATGAAAGAATAGATACCTTTAGACTTCATGCGCAATTCTGAGCTATATCAATCTAATACATTTATCTGGGGTTTGTTATGGTACTGGGTGTGTCTCCCAAAGGTTCTAAAGGTGGAGGTTTTCTCCTACTCTGATGACATGCAATGTAGAACCTTAAGGCAGGATGTCTTCAGGTCAGTAAATAGCCTGTACTTGTGGAAGGCAGTACAGTCATTTTTGTGGATGTCCGAGTGAGATTTTGAGAGAAAATTTTATAAAATCCTGAGGTCAATCCTGAAATCACTCTAGCTTTCAATTTTGTGAAGTGGTTTCTCTACTGCATGTGCTTCTGTCACCGTGATGTAAGTGCACGTGTTTTCACCAGAGCCCATCTGATAGCTGTGCCAAACGATCTAACTGAGAGAAATCTGTGTTAAAGAGACTTCTTGTCTTTACAAAGTTAACAGCCTCTGGCACCTTATTATATTCATGAAAACAGATAATATACATACTAATTAAACAAAGATTGTTCTTCCATTATATATCAAAACCCATGGAGATTCTTCCCACAAGAAACCACAAAATGTAAAGTTTCTTTGAGAAAGTAGAACATGAGAGGAGATATATATGCTTCTATAATGACATCAAAACAAAAGTTCTGATGATAATTTCCACAGAAGGTGTAAAATATCTATCACTGTACTGTATATGAGAGTAATACACACTTAGATTAATTTTAGAGACATTTATAGAAACAAAGAACATGATTGGTCCGCTCCAGTCTCCAAATGATAGACAGGCTTTTTTTCCTGAATTTAAACACATGCTTCCTTTTATCTCTTTTATGGTATTTATGTTTTAAAATGTATAAATACATTATTTTACTTTACCAATTTTAAAATAATTTCCTCTACTTCTCTTCTTGAGACTTGGAAAACATCTTTTGAAATGTGAATCATAAGAAAATAGGGCCTTCACTTTTATAGTTCTCCTGGGAGAGGAGTCAGGCTACTACTAGGAGTGATAAGCAAACAGGAGATGCAATCTTTCCAAGCAGCCTCTTGCTTAGCAGCTTCTATGTGATATCATCCTAGGTTGAAAATCCCTTTGCCATTGCTTCATTGAAGCTAGTTCCATTTGCTCTTACCAAATGGTATTCTTGGATAATGATATATTAACAATTTGAACAAATTCTTCTTAATTTGAAAAGAAATATTTTACTTCAACCTTCAAGCATGCATTCAAAAGCATTTTCACAAAATATTCTTTTTCAATTTTTCAGTTTATTAGTAAAATACCTTAATGTTACAGTTATAATTTAAAATACAAGTAAAAACACTAATTAATAATGCTAGGAATGGAAAGAAATTCAAGCATCTCTTTTTAAAAAAGATAAAATTTGTATAATTTGAAAAGAGCAATTCTATTAGTCAGAACTTATTTTACACTTAGAAATGTGTTATGATAATTATAGTATAACTGTAAATGTATAGTACAATCATATCACAGAAGCCTTTCTTTTAACAACAGTACTTTTATTACTGGGAAGTTCTATTTAAACTGTCTGAATATATAAAAAAAAAAACGTTAATCTGCACAATTGTTTTTCTTTTTTATACAAGTCTGGCTGTGTGACCCTATCTGACCTTGAACTAGTTATACAGAGCAATATGACCTAGGATTTGTGGAAATCTTCCTGCTTTGAATGCTGAGTACTGAGATGGATGTGTGATATTGTGCTGGGCTCCCAATCTCTTTTGGATATGACTTTTATTACTCTCCATTTCAGGAAGTGGGACTCTCTATCTTTGCCCTGAACATATGTCTCCAAATAAACAGACTGAAGCTGTGGACACTGTTTAGATGGAAACTCGAATTGCAGAAAGTTTGGCAATGTCTTTGAGGAGAGAATATAAATTCAGAATTTTTTAAAAATTGGAAGTTTTGTTTAAGTCACTTCCTCAAAGTGACATCTTTATTAGGAATATTTACATAACAACCAAGTCAAAATTGTGGAACCCACAGATGTGGTTTTTAAACTAACAGCTCTCTGCTTACGAATTCCATCAAAGAGGCATCAATGTAGGTATGCCTGTAATGGAGGATGAAGTAATTTGCCTGGTCTGGAGCATTCAGAGATAAGAGTCATGCTATAGTTGTCAACAGGATAAGGGAGATCACATTACCATGCACAGTAATCTGCATGGAGGAGTGGTTAGACATTTACCAGTATCCAGTTGTCTGAGAGGAAGGGTTGTATGCACGGGGTTCAGAAATCTCTTAAGAGAACTCATGAAGTTTTCCATGTTGACTTCAAAGTGGTATGGTGTCCACCAAACTTACAGGCTGATATTTTCATATAATATTAAAACAGGCTTAGTGTTGTTAAAGGAATAGAGTTAATTGGAAAACTAATGATGATATTTCATAAACAATTTAACTTGGAATACTTAATTATTTGCAAGAGTTTACTATACACTTATGCATATTTATCATTATAGATAACATGTCTCACTTGTCCAATTATAGAGAAAAAAAATACTGTTTAAAAGACTTCACTGAATTTTTTGCCTTAAATGTAAAACTTGTAGATTTGGTTAGGATATGCAAAAACTTGGATATTTTTGAGTTTACACTTACTCATGTATGTATTTAAAGCTAATATTTTCCACCAAACAATGCCAATTTATTGTTTTCCTAATTTATAGTGAAATAATAAATGTCGTGATTTGCATTTCCTTGATGACTAAGGATGTTGAAGATTTCTTTAGGTGCTTCTCAGCCATTCAGTATTCCTCAGTTGAGAAATTTTTGTTTAGCTCTGTACCCCATTTTTAAATAGGGTTGTTTGGTTCTCTGGAGTCTAACTTTTTGAGTTCTTTGTATATAGTGGATATTAGCCCTCTATCAGATATAGGGTTGGTAAAGATCTTTTCCCAATCTGTTGGTTGCTGTTTTGTCCTATCCTGAGATTCCTCCTTATACCAGTCAGAATGACACAGATCAAAAACTCAGGTGACAGCAGATGCTGGCAAGGTTGTGGAGAAAGAGGAACACTTCTTCATTGCTGATGGGATTGCAAGCTGGTACAATCACTCTGGAAATCAGTTTGGCTGTTCCTTCAGAAACTGGACATAGTACTACCAGAGGACCCAGCAATACCACTCCTGGGCATATAAACAGAAGATGCTCCAACATTAAATAAGGACACATGCTCCACTATGTTCATAGGAGCTTTATTTATAATAGCTAGAAGCTAAAAAAAATCCAGATGTCCATCAACAGAGGAATGGATACAGAAAATATGGTACACCTACATAATGGAGTGCTACGCAGCTATTAAAAACAATGGATTTATGAAATTCTTAGGGAAATGAATGGATCTGGAGAATATCATCCTGAATGAGGTAACCCAATCACGAAAGAAGACACATAACATGCACTCTCTGATAAGTAGATATTAGCCTAGAAATTTAGAATACAAAAAATGCTATCCACAAACCACAAGAAACTCAAGAAGGAAGATCAAAGTGTGGATACTTCGTTCCTTCATTAAAGGGTAACAAAAAACCCATGGAAGGAGTTGCAGAGCCAAACTATGGAGCAGAGACTGAAGGGAGGACAATCTAGAGATTGCTCCACTTGGGAATCCTTTCCATATTCAATCATCAAACCCAGACCCTATTGTGAATGCCAGCAAGTGCTGGCTGATAGGAGCCTTATATAGATGTCTCCTGAGAGGCTTGGCCAGTACCCCAGTAATACAGAAGTAGAGGCTCACAGCCATCCATTGGACTGAGTACATGATCCCCAATGAAGGAGCTAGAGAAAGGACTCAGGGAGTTGAAAGGTTTGCAGCCCCTTAGGATGAACAACAATATGAACTAACTAGTACCCTCAGAGCTTTCAGGAACTAAACCATCAACCAAAGAGTACACATGGTGGGACTAATGACTCATATTAGCAGTATATGTATAGCAGAGGATGGCCTAATTGGTCATCAATGGGAGGAGAGGCCCTGGCTCCTGTGAAGGCTCTATGTCTCATTGTAGGGGAATGCCAGTGCCAGGAAGTGGGAGAGGGTGGTTTGTTGAGCAGGGGGAGGTGGGATGGAACAGGGGTTTTTTTTGTTTTGTTTTGTTTTGTTTTGTTTTTTTCTTTTTTGGAGGGGAAACTGGGAAAGGAGATATCATATGACATGTAAATTTAAAAAATCTAATTAAAAAAAGAAAACACCCAATAAATAAATAAATCTTTAAAAAGTTAAAAAAATAATAAATGTCATTGACAGAAATGTTGAAAAAGTCAAATAAGTTTTCTCTTAGGACAACACAGCCACAGTTAAGAGACAGTTTAATTTCATTAGCATCTAGTTATTACTCTCTGCTAAATACCATTTTTTTTATTTCCTTTACAGTTTCTCTCTGTTTTAAAATTTCTTTTTGAGAAAAATCACACATGATCACTATAGTTCCACTATCTCTATCCCCACTTTCCTCTCAAACTTGTCTGATGGACTACCATTCCTTCTCCATTACAAGTCCTTCTCCATTACTTCATCTTATTTTTTTTTTTTTTTTTTTTTTTTTTTTTTTTTGAGACAGGGTTTCTCTGAGTAGCCCTGGCTGTCCTGGAACTCACTCTGTAGACCAGGCTGGCCTCGAACTCAGAAATCCGCCTGCCTCTGCCTCCCAAGTGCTGGGATTAAAGGCGTGTGCCACCACTGCCCGGCTTCTTATTTTTAATTATTGTTTATATGCATTCTCACAGGCATGAGTGCATGCGCGTGCACGCGCGCACACACACACACACACACACACACACACACACACACAGCCTCTACTGATTTGTAACATTGATTATATGTATATGAGTTGTTGCATTTTTTTAAAGAACTGAGCATTCACTGAAACTTGCAATTTTTATAAATAATGGTACATTTCTAATACAAATACCTTCTATATATAATTACAAAATATTTATACTGAGGAAAAATTAGATGAAATTAACCATCTGTATTTTTCTGCATACTTCCTTTACTGGGTAGGTTTCACCTGGAAAAAATTAAGAGGATTAAAGTCTAATTAGGCTAGTAATGACATATTTTCTATCTCAGCTACTTTGTAAAATCTGGGTGTTTTAATTCATAGTCTCATGTAGCTATATTATGCTATGCCCCAAGAAGATCCTTTTATTTTCACCTCCTATGTGCTACATTAGTTTATAGTGTGCTGAGGATGTAGTTTAGACATGGTACATAATAAGCAAGCATTGGGAGAACTAAGCTATATGCCAAGGCCATAGGGTGCCAAGCATGATAAACTTTTCCACTTAGGCTGTCTTATTGCTTAATTATACTTCATATGAATGTTTCCAAGGGATTTCTGAAATTTAAGCTATTACAAAAAAAATAAATAAATTAACAACATCCATCTGGTGACAAATGCAGTACATATGGGTAGATACCAAGGAGTTTAATCTTGTAACTGCTGTTTACTTATTATATCATTCATGTCACTCTCCCAAGCAAAGAAAATAGTATAAACTCTTTAGGCTATCTTATCAGAAATAAGGGAAAGGAGAATTTAAAATATGTATTTTTCCCATTTCCACATAGTAAACATGTTTTCATCCATTATGTCAGTTGGACTTAGATTCTAACAATTTGTGATTACTATGTGGAATACATGGTGCAGTATAAAGACATAATATCTCCCACAAAATGTCAGCCAACCCTCATTAGCACAGGTAAAATTCCAGAGATGTGTTCTGCCTTTGAACCTGCTCTTCTGTCTCTTTGGAAACAAGAAGAGGGCTTTCATAGGGTTTTATGGACTGAGTGACAAGATTTTGAAATCAATATGTATTGGCAGAGTCTATTTGACATTGGAGAATTTCAAGGGATGCAGTATTTTCCAAATACTTTATTTATTACCAAAGATAAGGCTTAAAAATACATTTTATTCTTCTTCTTAAATAAGCTATTTTAAATCACATTTAAACTATTTTATTTTGTGTATGCCTGTGTGTGTTGTATACATATGTATAGATCAATGAGCAACTTATAGGACTCATGTATCCATGCGTTTGACACTGAGGTATAATGTATTCCTTGACTGTGGATACAGTGTGACCAGATGTCCCCCAGTGCCCAACTCCATGCCTTCCTGCCATAATGGATTGTGACCTCTTAATATAGCTCCTAAAGTTGAATTGTTCATTGTTGATTCTGAAGATCTTTTAGAGTTTGAATGTGGAATACCTCCCATTGGATTATTGACTTGAATACTTGGTCTAGAGATGGCTTGAGGGAGTGTATAACCTTCAGAACGTAGAGTCTGGCTAACATAAGTAGGTTCCTGGAGCCATACCCTTTTGAAGGTTTGAAACTGGGCCTGTTTCTTATCCAGTTCTCTGCTTTGTATCCTGTCACATAGTCCCATTGGCAAGGTGCCATTCCAGTCTACCACCACCATGAAGAGATGTATTGTACCAAACACAAAACTGAAATCAACCACTATTCCCTTCCATTGTTCCTGTCAGATATTTTAGTAAAAGCAATGAGTAAAGTAAATAATATAACTTGTAACTGAGCCATTCCTTTGATTCTAGAGATCAAAGGAAGGTATTAAATTGATCAATGAGCAACTGTATCCAAAACAGTATCATGCAAAAAAGTTAAGAGCATTTGTAGTTAGTCAATAAATGAGATTTTTTTTTCCTAAGGATTTAAAGATTGGCATAATTATTGCCTTCCTGATTGTTGGTTAAATTCTTAAAGGAAAGATGGTAAATATAAAGTAATTGTGAATATTTATACAAATATATCCTGATATTTTATCTACATTAATTCAATTAAATAATTTAATTAATTGATATGAAGGAAACAAATGCCATTAGCTAAACATAATGGGAAATAATACTACAATATTTACAGCTATGTGAACTTAAAATACAGCACAGATTTAAATAGAAAACCACTGGACTTGGGAGATGGTAGTGAAAACAAGTGAGAGGAATTTCTTATGTAACTTTAAAAGCCTAGTTTACTATTTGTTATAAATAGTTGAATAGAAATTAAGATGCAAACATTTTTTAATGTTAATGATGGTTAGATGGTATATATCAAGGGATTCCATTTGCAATCCTCCTTCCTAGATCAAAATAATCAGAAAATGACCATGTTGAGATTAAATCATCACTAATGGTCTTTATGAAGATGGGCAGGAAGTGATTATCAATACTGATGATTTCTGTGTGGTAACTCCTGCATCATTATCCTCTATCATATCATTTTATCATCTAGACCAGTAGTTCTCAACCTATAGGTTGGGAAACTTTGAAAGGTCTACAAACCCTTTCACATATTCACATATCAAATATTATGCATATAAAAAATTTACATTATGATTCAAAGCAGTTGTAAAATTAAATTTATGATTTAGCATTGAGAATAATTTTATGGTTGGAGGTCACCAAAACATAAAAAACTGTATTATTGAGTTGCAACATTAGGAAAAATGAGAAGGACCAAAGAATCCACACCTTGATTTTCTGTCTTTTTGAGCTTCATTTGTTCTGTGAATTACAGCTTGGGTATTCTGAGCTTCTGGGCTAATATTCACTTATCAGTGAGTATATACACCATGTATTTCTTTTGTGATTGGGTTATCTCACTCAGGATGATATTTTCTAGTTCCATCCATTTGCCTAAGTATTTTATGAATTCATTGTTTTTAATAGCTGAGTAAATGTACCACATTTTCTGTATCTATTCCTTTGTTGAGGGACATCTGTGTTGTTTTCAGCTCTTGGCTATTATAAATAAGGCTGCTATCAACATAGTGGAGCATGTACCTTATTACATGTTGGAGCATCTTCTGAGTATATCCTCCAGTAGTACTATGTCCAATTTTCCGAGCTCAAGAAGAAGGAAGACCAAAGTGTGGACACTTCGGTCCTTCTTAGGAGGAGGAACAAAATACCCATGGGAGGAGATACAGAGACAAAGTATAAAGCAGAGACTGAAGGAAAGGCCATCCAGAGACTGCCCCAACTGGGGATCCATCCCATATACAGTCACCAAACCCAGACACTATTGTGGATGCCAACAAGTACTTGCTGACAGGAGCCTGATATAGCTGTCTCCTGAGAGGCTCTGCCAGTGCCTGACAAATACAGAGCTGGGTTCTCTCAGCCAACCATCGGACTGAGCACAGGGTCCCTAATGGTGGAGCTAGAGAAAGGACAGAAGGAGCTAAAGGGTTTGCAGCCCCATTGGAGGAACAACAATATGAACCAACCAGTAACTCCAGAGCTCCCTGGGATTAAACCACCAACCAGAGAGTACACATGGCTCCAGATGCATGTGTAGCAGAGGATGGCTTTGTTGTACATCAATGGGAGGAGAGGCCCTAGGTCCTGAGAATGCTTGATGCCCCAGTGTAGGGGAATGCCAGGACAGGGAAGCGGGAGTGGGTGGACTGGTAAGCCAGGGGAGAGGGAATAGGATAGGGTGTTTCTGAAGGGGAGACGTGGAAAGGGAATAATATTTGAAATGTAAATAAAGAAAATATCTAATAAAAGAAAAGGAAGAATGAGAGGCATTGAGGTAGTGACAAGGAACACCTTTTTGAAATTCACAGATTCTGGTAACAGAAAATTATGAGCTTTATTTCTGCCCCCTACCCCAGTATTTAGAGTAAGAAGTTAAGTCAACCCAGAACTGTATACGTGGTTCTTGTTTTGGAACTTGGAGGAATCTCCTTTTATCAGTTCTAACATAGAGCCATGGACAGTGTTAAGTTCATTTGACTCTAAGCTGAGATGAGAATGCAGAGGTTATGGCTGGAGGCTTTCAGGAGGATAAGTTATACTGTTCAAATCATATGCTAAGTAAGTTTTAAATTGTATTCTTAGCATTTTAAGTAATGATAGTAACTGATTTAGTTGTTTGGGCAAATAACAAGATGTTCATAGTCTTCAAAACTCCAAGAAAGCATGGGTTATATGCTTTCAAATTTTTAAGCATGTACATTTTCAACGAAAATGAATGACCTTTTATCCTATGTCCCTAGCTAATGTCTGCCTTCTACTAACCTCTCCATTTGTAGTTCAGAACATGGCTTGATGGTTTCTAATCCACACCTGAAACTCCACTTTCTTTGCTTTGATATTCTTTTTGTATAAAAATTTTTGCTTTTGAATCTCTACACATTAGCTCAGAGATAAAATCAACTCTCTTGGAACTCCTCTGAACTATAAGTGATTTTCCTTCCATTTTCTTTCAAAAGTTTAGAAATGCCATCCAACCTTATGTTAGAGGAGATAAGAGGCCTGCAATAAGGGGAACAAGGTACATATTTATTTAAATATTCTTAAATACATAAGTGATATGGCATAATACACAAAGTAAGAGCTGATTGATATCTTCAACTATTCCCTTTTCTACTAACTTGCATTTCCAAATCAGGAAAATATATGTTCTGTAATGTATATAAATTCTTTTAAAGAATTGTATTAATTCTTGTTTTTTTCTGAACATTCTTTTGTATAATTTTCTGTATTTTCCTCGGAAAGAAAGTGGATTATTATATATCTTTTATTATTTCAGTATATACATAATATTCTTCCAACATTATTAAGGTATATTTTTACAATATTATAAGCAACTCAAAACATTCTTTGAAGAAATTGCTCACACTATAAATGCATCAATGGTTGAAGTCAAATCTTGTTTCTTTAATGTAGTTTATACTAATTAAAACTGCAGTTACCAACCTTTGGCAAATCCCTATCTTCAAAAATGTCCTCAATAGAAGTGATAAAAGTAGTAAAATTAATGTAATGATGTAGCAATGAAAATAATTTTACTGTTGGAAGTCACTATAACATGAAGAACTGTATTAAAGGGTCATAGCATTAAGAAGGTTGTGAACAACTGTACAAGAACAATGAAAATATAAATAATTTTAATTGGTTTATTTTCATGAATATAACAAGAAACTTCAATTCAAGACTATGAGCATTTTATAGGACGAAAACTTAAAAAAGAAAATTCACTGTGAACTCCAGAGTACTAAAACTTCTACATATATCGTAAGATATTCTAGGACACATCCCATTAAACATATATATAATTATTTTTTGTCTGTGAATTCCATAAGGAGCCCTCCCACTCAACTACTTTCCTTTCTTACAAGGTTAAGAATATCTCACAGTTGATTGCTGTTTGTTTTTAGATTTATTTACCGTAAGATGTGGGCCTCAAGACTATACCCTGCTACATTCCTCTTTGACAAGGAGTAACTTTTAAAAAAAGCCTGAGCTCATCTACTTGACTGAAAGGGAGCCTGAGTTTGCAGCCTTCTAAATTAGACCTAGATTCCTAATTAGCTCAACAGGGAATGAACTACCATTCAACCTTCCTTTTTCTTATGATCTTCCCCCAACTTGGCAAGACAGACTGCAGCCCATGAGGCTCAGTAAAAATAAATCACTACCATAGAGGTATGGAGCAGCATAAATATTCAAAACCTAGAATCACAGCCTATGAATTGGAAGGGTTTCATATCCTGAGCACCCTAAATTACACATCATTTTCTTTATTAATAAAAAGAGAAAATACAACTCCAATTACCCATGACAATTTAACCACCTTCATTTTTTAGCTAATTAAGAATATTATTTAACTCTGAAAAGCAGGGCTAATTTCCCAGTACAGAAATAACGTAAGTGCTTGGGTTTTTTTCCCTCTCTGTAGGATTAGTACAAAAACCAGAGCTTAAAGGAATGACGGAGGAAGAGAAGGGAATCCCCAAAGCACTAAATAATAGGTCTGCATCACATAGATCAGCATCCCTAGGCAATCAGACACTACATAAATGTTTCCATTGTTCATTCCCTTCATCGCAAATACAATGAAACTGTCCATGATGATTAAGTGATGTCTTACCACAGAAAAGAAAAGCATTTTCCTAGAATACATCACTGCTACATTTTTTAAAAAGCATATTAAATGTATCATCGGATTCATCACAAACCTTTACTTATGAAAGATAAAGAAATGCAATAATTCAAACTGCATTTTATGGATTAAGTTTTATGCCAAAATGATTACACATTTCAGCAATAGCTCTCCAAGGAATCTGGTTTTACAAAATAGCTTCCAATTGTAAAATGGATAAGCATTTGCAAACTGAATAAGCTGCATTAGGTACTATGTTGACATTTGTTTAGTGAGTACATTTGTTCTGTAATATTGTGATATTGGCTACCTGAATGATGTTTAGGTACTGACATTTTGCGGATATAAATCTGTTCAAACCTTGTACCAAACATAACTTAATAAAGTAGTTCTCAAAGCTTAAATGGGGTTAATCAACAGTAGCTTAAAGTATAATTGGGCTCCATAATCTATCACATTCTTTAGCAGAAGAGTAATTGAAAAATTTCGCAAAAACACACACACACACACACACACACACACACACAAACACATACAAAATTTCGTATGTTTATTTGTAATGTTCCATTTTCCTCCCAGAAAATTGACTCAGACACAAACTATATATTTACAAATATGTAGGCCATATAGGCTCAATCCTTGACTGTCTAATGATTTAAAATAACCCATTTATGCTAATCTACATTCTGCTATCTCTAGTTACCTCTGCTTGGTTAGCATGTCTTTTAATATCTTCACTGGGGACTCTTCCTCTATCTCAAAATTCTTTCTACCTACTGAATGCCTCACTTTCTATTCTACCCTTTCCTATAAGCCATAGGTTTTCTAATTGACAGGCAATACATCCTTAAAATAGATAAGAGACTCTCTCTACATGTGTTATATATAACAATATAAAATACAAATATATGAATGTAGTAAACAGTCATATACACATTTACATCCACACACATACATACATGTATATATATATATATATGAGAAAGAGAGCAGCTAAAGAACCCCAAGAAATTGGCTCCATCCTTCCTAAATCCATAATTAATTCCCCAACTCCTCAGTAATGAGGTTTCTCACATATATCAGCAGATGTAGTTCTTTATGCTAATACTGGAGATCTACACTCAGTTCCTCATACTTGTGTTGCAAAATTTATCACTGAAATACCTCTTCCGATCCCATATAAAAATTCTAATATAAAAATGTCATACACCATAAATGGGAATAAACACTGAAATAATCATTCTAGAAGACATATTATGTGATTGTTTAAAATTATAAACAATAAACAAAGATGTGTATATCTTGAGTCAATAAAAATATATTAAAAAGAATATTGGATGTATTATATGGGTAATCAGAATATTCATCTTTCGTAGTACATATTAACTAAGTAAATTAATGTACAGTTTAGATGTGAAAAAAATGGAGAAAAACTCAAATTATGGTTTTTCAATATATATAAATACTAATCAACTAATCATAGAAGGCAAAAGATATTGTCAATAGGACAAAAAGACAACCAACAGATTGAGAAACAATATTGTCTAATCCTTCATTTGATAGAGGGTTAATATCCAATATATTCAAAAAATTCAAGAAACTAGACTCCAGAGAACCAAATGACTCTATTAAAAATGAGGTACAAAGCTAAACAAAGAATTCTCAACTGAGGAATCTCAAATGGCCAAGAAGTACCTAAAAATGTTCAACATACTTAGTCATCAGGGAAATATAAATCAAAACGACCCTGAGATTTCACCTCATACAAATCAGAATGACTAAGATCAAAAACTCAGGTGACCGCAGATGCTGACAAAAATGTGGAGAAAGTGGAACACTCCTCCATTGCTGGTAGGATTGCAATCTGGTACCACCACTCTGGAAATCAGTCTATCAGTTCCTCAGAAAATTGGACATAGTACTACCTGAGGACCTAGCTATACCACTCCTGGGCACATACCTAAAACATGCTCCAGCATATAACAAGGACACATGCTCCAGTATGTTCATAGAAGGCTTATTTATAATATCTAGAAGCTGGAAAAAACCCATATGTCTCTCAACAGAGGAAGTGGATACAGAAAATGGTATACTTATACAATGGAGTACTACTAAGCTATTAAAAACAATGACTTCATGAATTTTGCAGGCAAATGGATGGATCTACAAAATATCATCCACAGTGAAGTAACACAGTCACAAAAGAACACACATGGTATATACTCATTGATAAGTGGATATTAGGCAAAAATCTCAGAATACCCACTGTACTATGATCATATGAAGCTCAAGAAGGAAGACCAAAGTGTGGATTCTTCAGTACTACTTAGAAGGGGGAACAAAATAATTATGGAAGGTAGACAGAGAGAGATGTGGAAGGAAGAGAGGAGGAGGAGGGAGAAAATGGGGGGCAGGATCAGGTATGAGAGAAGACAGGGGAGATGTACAGAGGGTCAGGTAATTGAACAGAGGTGTGTAGCAATGGGGGATGGGGAGGTGGGGGTAGCAACCAGAAAGTCCCAGATACCAGGAAAGCAAGAGGCTCCCAGAACCCAATGAGGATAACATTATCTGAAATACCCAACAAAGAAAAGTGAGAACCTATATAAAGCATATTCAAAGGTTAGGCACCGCCCCCCCCCCCAGCTGAGGGATAGGGCCACCCACCCATCTCCAAAATTTTAACCCAAAATTGTTCCTGTCTAAAGTAAATACAGGGACAAATAAAGGAGCAGAGACTGAAGGAAAGGCCATCCAGAGACTGCCCCAACTGGGGATCCATCCTGTCTGCAGGCACCAAACCCAGACACTATTGTGGATGCCAAGATGTGCTTGATGACAGGAGCCTGATAAAGTGGTCTCCTGGGAGGCTCTGCCAGAGCCTGACCAATATATATGTGGATGCTTGCAGCCAACCAAAGGACTAAGTGAGAGGACCCCATTGGAAGAGTTAGTGGATGGACTAACTTCAGAATCTGCTCTGAATGAGCAGAAGGAGTTTACAACCCCATACGAAGAACAACAATATCAACGAATCAGACTTCCCAGAGCTCCCAGGGACTAAACCACCAATCAAATAGTATACTTGGAGGGACCCATGCCTCCAGCAACATATGTAGCAGAGGATGGACTTTCTGGCATCAGTGGAAGAGAAGTCCCTAGCACCCATGAAGGCTCAGAGTCCCCAGTGTAGGGCAATGCTAGGGCAATGATGATGGAATGGGTGTTTGGGTGGAAGAGCATCCTCACAGAAGCAGGAGAAGGGGGGATGGAATAGGAGGTTTGCAGAGTGGAAACTAGGAAAGGGAATAACATTTGAAATGGAAATAAATAAAATATCCAATAAAAAATGAAATAATACATCTATCTATAATCACAAAACATTTTCAATTTCAAATGATCAGTTATAAAATATATGTTAAGTATAATCTTACCATTTATAAGAAAAACCTGAAAGATCACAGTGGTTACTGTCATTGCAACTGCCTAAAGGAACTAATAAATGATTTTCTTTTTATGGTTTTACATGAAATAACTAAAAAAAAAATCATCAAGGAAATAATATCTTTTTTGACTGATGAGAATAATCATGAAAGTATTTTTAAATCATTCTATTTTAATAAACATGTTTATGTAAATACTTTGTTTAATTTACTATTCTATTAGATCTTAACTGTATTAAGTGGAATGTTAGTTTGTATTTTGATACTGAATTTGAGAGCACTGAAAAACATGAAGCATAATGTTTTATAGCTATTTCTGTACCACAATATAGGCTACACACAATGTGGCAGAAAATGATCAATGAACATGGAGGCACAATCATAATTCTCTTCTTCTGTGCTCAGGAGTCTTGATATGAGCAAAGTTCAGAGCTACTGAAGACTTTAAAGGACAACTTGACAATTCTTCCTCTATACAAAGACAATTACTGAACAGTACTAAAGTGTCTTCTTTCTGTCCTTTCCTTATAGAATTTACCACTCTTTGAGAACAAGCACGATCTCAAATGACTCATAGAAAGCTCACTCTAACAGATAAATTTTAATTAAGTGTCTTCAATATTAAAAAGAAATGTTTGAAGATATCAAGTGAATCCTCAACATTAATAAAGACAAGTGGACTATGAAAGGTTTACCAAAGAAAGAATTTCACCACTGTGTCTAGGGGATACCATAGGTAGAGAACAATCTTCAAGAAAACTGATAATTAGCTGTGCTAATATCACCAGAGAAATTTTTGGAAGATCTAAATAATGATCACAAAATTTAGTAATTGGAAGGTTCCTATGAAATTCAATGACAATATCAACAAATTTGTTATGGATTTAATAGTTTAATGGGATTAGAAGTGAAGCAGATGACCCATAATTTAGCCTATTCCAGAATGGAAATCTCAGAATCAGAATAACAACAAATGAAAATTCAAGAGTTAAAAGCATGCTATTTTACTAGTAAGTCCCTGATCTTTGTTAGGATACCCATAGAACCACATAATTTTATATAGAAATTATATTATTTTACCAGTGTTTTCCTACTGATCCTTATCTTTAGTGTAGAAAAATGATAATTTTAGTCAAGATAAAGGGATTATATAAAAGATAATTTTGAAGCCTGATGTGAAAAGTCATCTTTTGCTAAGCAGAATGTGACCTAGAAAGGCTTAGGTTGCTATCATGAATAGATATTTACAAAAAAGAGTTACACTGATGAGAAGGGAGTGTTAGGAGGCAGTAGGAAGTGAGAGATAAAATATATCTATTTTCCAACATTTCCTAAGCCCATACTCATGTCTAGGAGAAGGGAGGATTCTCCCTTCTCTCCAAACATTTTCCCAGATGTGGAATCAGGAAGGAATTATGACCTAATATCACAGGCTTAATGGTTCTAAAATGTAGCTTGAGAACTTTAGGCTTGCAAAATTCTCTTAGAAAACTTTCCAAGGCAGATTTTAAATCTTGACTAAGAAAATATCTTTTGATAAATCAGCCTTTACAAGGTTGCATCTGTCACTATTTATTGAAATCTAGTGGGCAAGAGATTATAAACTACTCAAGGATTTGCCCTCAATCTTCATGTAATTGTCATTGAAGTCTTCAACAATTTAATATAATTGTGCTGTTACCACAATTTGTAAAATTCTTAACAAAGGACAATATTCACATTTGCTGGCAACCTAAGCTAACCTAGGTGATCCCTGGGGAATAATATGTCTGAAGTATTCTTCTAACCCATCACAGTTTAATAATTTGTTTAAACATAAATTTACTTGTAAAAAGTCATGTGTTGCTTATCCCACTGCAGAGAGAACATTAAACTACTCAAAAGGTAGCTTAGCTAAGTTTTCCTTTTAGAGAAAGCAAGCTCATAGACATGAAAGATTAACAAAAGATTGATATATATTAATTATGAAAATTAATGGTTTGTTTTACAGCACAGGGAACTAAACTCCAATAGCAGTCACACATTGTTCAAACTGTCTGGTGATTTGTTATATATACTGCTAATATATTCCAGTAAGTAGAAATCTCAGAAGTAAGTGACCCTAAAAAAAAGTTAATTCCTCTTCTCTCTCTCTCTGTCTTTCTCTCTCCATCTTTCCCTCCATTCACCCTCTTTCTCTGTCTCTATGTCTATATGTATGTGTGTCTGTGTCTTTCGCTCTCAAATACAGATGTCTATGTTCTTGATGCACAAACAAAAAAAAATCTAAGGCTTGAGAAATATTAGAGACAATAACATAAATATTTATAAGGATTCCAGTGTGAATTAAGTAATAAAGTCAAAGTCAAACATATGTAGCACAGAGAGTTAGGTAAGTTAAAAATTAATCTTAATATTTTAACATATAAAATAGCTTCTGTGTGCTTACTAGCACATATGCCTATGTATTTTTTTTATTCAGGGACTTTTTCACATATTAATATGACATTTGTCAACTCAATAAGAATATTTACTTCTCCAACTGTCACCATTGTCCCTCTCTTAAAGATAGTCCTTTGTTGTTCTCATCAGCGATGTCCTTACTAAAATTTCTGCTTTTTTGCTCAAAGATGACATTCAGAAATAGATTTTTAAAAAGAGATTTATATTTTTTATATATGCAATCCACTGTCAGTGTCTTAAGACACACCAGAAGAAGGCATCAAATCCCATTACAGTTGGTTGTGACCCACCATGCGGTTGCTGGGAATTAAACTCAGGACCTTTTGAAGAGCAGTCAGCACTCCTAAGTGCTGAGCCATATCTCCAGCCCCAGAAATAGATTATTGACAGAACATAAGCCAACCAAATTTTCTCTCACAGAGATTTGGATTTTGTACTTAATCAGAGACTGAGCTTGTGCCCATCAAGTATCAAACAAGAAAGTAAAAGAACTAGCCTGTTTTGCTAAAGCTAACAGAATTTCATGCAGCTATTTCACATGTGTGATAAAAAGACTAAGAGTCTCTAGCTAGAGGCTGAGGAATGATCCACATTTGGAGGGATGTAAAGTTGTTACAATGCCTGGGGCCCTCTTTAAGATAAAGAATGCAAACTAACAACCAGGGAACTATGACTCCAGGGCTTTTGAAGGGCTGTGGCCTATCTCCAGTGCAAGGCCAGAAAGCTTAAGTTCTGTTAGCTTCATGGTTGCTTATCTATTTAGGATCACTGATGGATGTCTCATGCTAGAGTTCTCTCTGTACCTGCAAAGTACAGTTTGGACCACTTCTACAGGATAAATATTGAAGTTTTGCAAGGCCATTGGCAATGGTAGTAGAAATGTTTTCCTAAATAGCAGTAAGACAAAACATAACAAGTCTTGAATTTCTCTTTCCTAGTGTTTTTACTCTAGTTCCTTACCATACATCATGGTTCATTTTTACAAGGGCTGGAAAACAATACCCTGCCTGTACTGGTGTAACTGGGCTAGACTGGTAAAACATCTTGCAGTGTTTTTTTCTTAATTACAGCTGAGTGCTATACAGCCCCTCACTGGTAGAGAGACCTCCTGGCTTATGGGCTATTATTCTGTAAGAACAACATAGCACAAGGAACCCATTTGACAGCTGCTCATGGAAACTCTGGCTGTGTCTTCATTTTTATATCGACACACACTGCAGGAGACAAACAGCAGAATGTAGTCCGACATGCAGTCAATCAAGACCAAGCTAATTGGATTTCCCAGGTGCTTGAATACGGAGGAACTGAATATTACAGGGATACACAGATAAACATACCTATCCACAAGGACCAAGGGATTGCTGGAGAAGGATGCAAACTAAGCCTTTAGAAAATGCTTTGGTTCTCCAAAGGTTCACTCGTCCCTCCCTGTCTTTGTCTTGCTTGCCCCTCCCGCTCTGGAAACATAATAAAACCTCAATACAATTGAAAAAAAAAAAAGACTAAGAGTCAGATATGGAACAATGATGCTGCAGAAGACAGTCACTTTCCTCTAGGGGTGAGTGTTTTAATACTACTTGGGGGCAAATTTTTCATTGCAGTACTTAACAAAATGAGACAGACAATAAGTATAAAGTCTACATTAACTACCTTTTAGTCCCCAC
Source organism: Mastomys coucha (assembly GCF_008632895.1). Taxonomy (NCBI): domain Eukaryota; kingdom Metazoa; phylum Chordata; class Mammalia; order Rodentia; family Muridae; genus Mastomys; species Mastomys coucha. Next base: position 53,190,565 of record NW_022196912.1, on the reverse strand, counting down.
CAAAGGTTGAGTTGAATATTCCATCCAACCTATACAATTTGCACCATATTCAAGGTAGAATCCACAACAAAGGGGTATGGGAATGTCATAAATTCTTCCTAGAGGACATCTAACAGCTGTCTGATAGAAGATACCCATTGCATGTGTCATGAAACCAAGTCTACAGGGCCAGGGTTAGACTTTCTTTGCTCAAAGTACTCTGTTTATGTTTGTCTGGCCAAAGCACAGCTGGCCAGCACAGCTTTGCCTAAAACTGTATGCATCATTGATGCAAATTACTTAGCGTAATTGCGGCATTTCCTCCAAGGGACATGGGTCACGCTATTAATAAAGCTTATAGCATTCAGATTAACTCAAAATGTGATATCCATCTCAGTGGTACTTCATGCATTAACCACCACTTTCTGGTGGAATTTACCGGTCAGAGGCAGTATTAAGACACCAAGTATCACAGAAGCTCAGAAAACCCAAGATACAGTTCACAGACCACGTGAAGCTCAAGAAGAAAGAAGACCAAAGTGGGGATACTTCGGTCCTTCTTAAAAGAGGGAACAAAATACCCATGGGAGGAGATACAGAGACAAAGTGTGGAGCAGAGACTGAAGGAAGGACCATCTAGAGATTACCCCATCTGGGGATCCATCCCATATACAGTCACCAAACCCAGACACTATTGTGGATGCCAACAAGTGCTTTCTGACAGGAGCCTGATATAGCTGTCTCCTGAGAGGCCTGACAAATACAGAGCCAGCCATTGGACTGCGTACATGGTCCCCTATGAAGGAGCTAGAGAAAGGACCCAAGGAGCTGAATGGGTTTGCAACCCTATAAGAAGAACAACATTATGAACCAAACAGTACCCCTAGAGGTCCCAGGGACTAAACCACCAACCATAGAGTACATATGGATGGACTCATGGCTTCAGCTGCATATGCAGGACAGGTTGGCCTTGTCAGTCATCAGTGGAAGAAGAGGCCCTTGGTCATGCCCCTGTGTAGGAGAATGCCAGGACTGGAAGGCAGGAGTGTATGGGAGGGTGGGGAATACCCTCATAGAAGCAGGGTGAGGGGGTATGGGATAGGGGATTTCAGAGTGGAAACCAGGAAAAGGGATAACATTTGAAATGTAAATAAAAATATTATCTACTAAAAAATTCAAAATTAGAAAAAAGAAGAAAAACTCAGGAGAAAGGAATTACGGGAAGATTCCAACCATGAATCAGTTCATAATCCAGTGTCTCCTGAGGAAATGAAAGATACTGACAACTGTGCAACAGGAAATAGCCTTTTCTCCATTCAAGCCTCAAATGACTGACACTGGTAACATTTCAGAGGACCAAGCAATGCCATTTTTGGATTCTTGACTCATTGAAACTGTCAGAAACAGTGTATTACTGTAAGCTGTCATACTTGTGATGGTACTCAGGCAACAAGCAGCTAATATATCTAACTACTTCCCATTAATAACTTGCTAATATGACAGCTGGTTCTCAGAGAAAGAGCATTTGAGCAAGAGGGGGTGTCTAGTGAAAAACCCCAAGGGAAGGTACAGTAGAATGTTCTAGGGAAAGGAAGGAGATAATGCATCTGCAACAGGATGAGTATCAGGGGAGTAACAGAAGAAAAAATAAGAGCTTTATCAAATTTATTAGCTACATTAGGATTTCCAGGTTTGAAAAGAAACAAAAACAGTGCTTTGAGCAAAGAGGGTCTAACAACCTTAAAACAGTCTCATACTATATACTATGATGAAGATAAGCTAAAGGTAGTAAAAAGTAGTGATAGAGGCCAGATAGGAGATGATCACAATGACCCCAGTGGGAAGGGATGATGGCTTATAAGAGAATGAGTGTTATGTAATATAAGAGGGTGTGGAATTCTGTTTGTATTCTGAAGATACCATCTACAGGACTTCCAGATAGACTGCACATAACTGCAAGAAAGAGAAGATCCCACATAACTACAATATTTGGGTAGGTGTAATCAGCTGAGGAAACTCGAAGGGAACAGATTTTACGTGTTCATTTTCCCGTGAGTATAATGAAGACTGACTCCATTAGAAGCATGAGACACTTGAAACACACATTGACTTGGTGGACATGTCATATCAATACTGCAGTGCCAGTGAATCACAAGGAAAGGCTTGCTTTTGGCTTTCCACAGGTATGGACCTAGGTCACTTTCTAAGATGGTTAACACAAAGGCAGAAAGGAAACAAAAACTAAGCTTACCACTATTTCAAAATATAGGATAAGAAGAATCCAGTAACTGTCTAAATCAAATGAAGCCAAAGAATCAGAAGCAATTCAGTAGTCTGAGAGAGTCAAAAAGAAAGACTATTCCTAGAAAGAGACAATATCCACAATGAAATGTAGGTCAGAATCAAGTAAATGGCAGCCACGGGATTTAGTTGAGCCACTCATTTATTCAGCAGAGTGTACCAAAAACAACAAAGGGATTCAATTGAAACAGGCCATAGTCATGGGATAAATTCCAAAGATTAATGTGCCATTGAAGATTTTTCTAGATGAAATAAAAATGTATAATTGTTGACAATGTGGAAAAGAGAATTATTGCAAGGACATTACTGTGTAGGTGGGAAGGGATAGCCTCTTTCCCAGAGAAAATTCCTGATAGGAAGGAAGAATGTTCATTTGTCAGGACAGAAGCTGAGGCAGTATAAGCAGACGTTTGTATTGATGGGTCATAGTTTATTAAAGTTCTTTCTTAATTACTTGAGTTTCTCAATTAAATAGAGAATGCAACTATCAGCTAAAAGTAAGGATGAAAGGAGGGAGTGAGACCCTAAACTAGCAATTCTATAGTGTAAAACAAACCTTGTGAGAACTGGCACAGGAACAACTGACTGAGTATTGCTTCTGGGTTAGTGCAGGATGAGCTTGCATTTCCTACTCATAGAGTTGTCTTCTTCCTTTCTTCCCCAAACCTTCTTTCTCTTTGTATCCTGTCTATATGAACGTGGTCAAGTGAAGGCCACAGTGATTAGAATTAAGTTGAGAGGAGATTTTATAACGTTCCATAAAAATGTAGAAAGATGATTGTAAGTATATATAAAAGATTGCTTATAAGTGTAAACATAAAGAACAAATGAATTCTGAGAAAAGGGGAAATTGAAGATGATTAGATAAGGAGGTAGTAAAATGCTTTCGGTTAATCTACCTGTGATAGTAAATAATGGTTACCATTTGTATGCTGTAGTTGACAATGTTGGAAGTGGTGGCCCATGAGCAGCACTATGTGGTACATTTGCAGGTGTCAGCAGTTATTGGTAATAAGAGATTCTGTGGTACATCCAAGGGAATTCAATTCGAAATGTGTCTAGAACTGAATAATTAGAAGAGAATAGGTCTGATTTTGCTAAGATCTGTTTTTCTATATTTGGATTTTCCAGAATTGAGTTAAGGATGGCACTGGGTAAAATGAAAATTTCAGGAAACGAAAAAGCATTAAGAATGAAAGAAGCCTGTTCTGGTGGCCTAATGATGGACAACTGTAAGGGGTTGTGACTAAAACAGAATCATGGGAAAAGATTAAAAAGCTGAATTCTTTTCTAAATCCAGATGAGTACTAGACAGGTTTATTATTGAAATTATGTCTCTGAAACGTAACTGGTCTTATTTTGAGTAAGAGAAAGAAAAAAATAAAGTAGTGTATTTAGAAATTACTTTTTACACTCTCCCTTGTACCCAACATAATTTTTATGGCATAACAGAGCCATATTTCTATCAAATAAGTAAGATTGTAGTAATGCTTCTTTAAATTACTTTATAATGGCTTAATTCCTGCCAAGATAGTCTAATCTCTGCAGAACCATTTGGCACTTGCTCAGCTCCCCCATCTAATCCTCCCATATCATCCCTTCCCTACTACAGGACAATAATAATGAAGTATTTTAAGCCATCTTCTGACTTCCACTCTTTACCACACATGATATTTCCATTGCCTTAATCCTTTATAATTTCTTAATCCTTTTCATCTACTTTATTGACAATATCTTTTAGTTCCTTGCTCTAAAAATTACTAATATATTAAAGTAACTCAAGTTTTCCTGTACAGGCTACTGACCCATCAACTTGATTTCCATCTTGCTAGAACAACATACATGTCTCCATCCATACCACTTCACAGAGATATTCTTATATTTTATTAGCAAATCTGCCCAACATGTTTATTGTAAATATAATATGAAACACCAGGCCATGAATTGACTGAATGTAGGTACATAATATTTAAGAAAACAAATGGCTGAGGAACCACCCATTTATATTTTTCTTTAAAAAAGAAATATAAGGGTTGACAAGATAACTCAACTGGCAGTGTTTATCTAGCACTCATGAAGCCCTGGGTTCAATCCCAGCATGATATAAATGAGGTGGTTGCTGGTGCATGCAATTCCAGAACTGGCAAAAAGGAGGCAATGAGGATCAAGTGTCCCTGGACATTGTGGGCTGCACAGCCAATTTGAGGACATCCTGAGAGCCATGTGAACCCTCACCAAACCATCCACAAAACCCAAAAGACAAGTACTAGAAAACAACCACAACTGGAACTCACAAGTTATTTTCATTCCAATCTATTTAAAAGAAAATGCAATGAATTTTCTCAAGGTTTTATTAACGAATCACGGTAATTACAGAAAAAGTGAATCAAATAAATAGATCAATTCTAAGACTGAATTGGAAAAATGAAGTTTAATTATTTTCTATACAAGTGTTTTCCACAGATATGCTACAGATTTGCCCTAATAGATAGATAAATAGATTCTCTGAAAGTGTTCTTCACTCAAGCTTCTAAAAATAGAGATACATTTCAGTGACAATATCTTATTTGCACAGCTAAGATTTGATGTTTTAAAGCCCTCCTATCACATATCTGAGGAACATTATACAAACTGAGCACATTCTGTTTAGGAATAGACATGCATTTGAATATAATTATAATTAATAAAATAAGAGGCCATAAATTTGAAAGTGAACAAAAGGCGGTATATGTAAAGGTTAGGAGCAGGCAGGGGAAGGGAGAAATGATATAATAATATAATTATCTTGCCAGGCAGTGGTGGCGCACACCTTTAATCCCAGCACTTGGGAGGCAGAGGCAGGTGGATTTCTGAGTTCGAGCCTGGCCTAGTCTACAGAATGAGTTCAAGGAGAGCTAGGGCTATACAGAGAAACCCTGTCTTGAAAAAAACCAATATATATATATATATACATATATATATATATATACACATATATATATTGGTTTATATATATATATATACACACATATATATGTGTGTGTGTATAATATATACACATTTATTATTGGATTGTATATACTATATATTATGTATTTAATATATAATATATTTTAATATATACATATTTAATATATGATATATATATATACACACACACACACACACATATATATATATATATATATATATACACAATGATCTCAAAAGGAAAAGGAAAAATAGTTAAAAAATTACCTACTGTTTTTACCATATTTTAGTTTGGTTTGCTATTAATATGAATTTTACTTTAAAAATTTTGTTCAGGCAACAAAGTTGGCACTTTTTGAACTAAAAATAATGAAGAAGGATACAAGTATATTATCAAATATGATTTATTATCATGTATATGACATAAAACATGATAAATATGTGCTGGATCATTAAGAAAGATGACTTTAGACTAGGATCCCTATCTTGGGTGAGCTATTATATAAGGTATGAGATTTTGGTTTTTGCAAACATGCTATAATAAATTACTGATAATATAGAAACTAAAGTTTGTGATAACTTAGTTGATAATTGACATGAAAATCTATATTTAATATTCTTTTAACAACGAAGTAAAGATAACAGATTCTTAATTTCCTTGTTGAAAAGATAAGTAGCATAACTAACAGTTTTATTAGTCATAAGAGGCTTTTAAATTTTGGTCCTGTCAATAATAAATATAATTTCTTTCAGTCATATAAAGTATTAAACAATTCATTGCAGCACCAAGAATAGAGTTAAAGTCTATTATGTTTTACTTACAAATATAATAGACCTAAAACACTATCTGTTCAGGATGTCATTGTATTATTGAAGGCAATTATACGCGGAGGTGGAGGGCACAGGCAGACATAAGAAATGCTTCTCCATCTAACTGAAATCATATGTTTCCCACTACTCTGGAATACTCCTGTGTATGACTGTTGTGGGCAGTGGAGATTACCACCCACTTAAAAATTCAAGCTGAAACATGAAGCTGCTGTTCAGCACCACACCCAACCACATACCCCAAACAGATTTGTTTTATGAGTCTTCCTTTGTAGTTAACCAAAACTGTATTTAAATAATCTGCTTAGCATAATGTGAAAGCTCAGAATAATAAAGTAAGAACACACGATGCTCCAGTCTTCACTAGATTTGTAATATCCCCGCCAGATGATCATTTTTCCACAGTCTGGCTGTGCTAGCCATGTAAATTACTAATACCAAGCTGCAGATGTAGTTTATAATTGGGTAAAGGCTGAAGCATCATCTTCAGACATAAAGCAGTATATTTCTACTTCAGTGTTTCTTCTAATCATAAAGCACAAAATTAGAAATGAACTTTTGAACTGGGTTAGTGTATAGGACTGAAGGTGTTTCCATTTTTCAGGTTTAGAGTTTGATGCTCTCTTCCTCTGTCTTTCTTCTCATCCCCCCTCTTCCCCTCATCTCCATTTCCCTCCCCTGTTTCTTCTTTCAGTTTTTAGATGATCAAGAAAACTAGATGGTTCCACTTATCGATTCATTGCATTTAACAACGTATTCAGTATACTTAAAAACATTGACTTAATACAGGCAGTGTCTTCAGTATAAGTAGAAAATCCCAGAATCCACTGGGTATTTTTCCCTGAGATATCTATTCATTCTTTTGTCTATAACAAAATGAGATCAGAATATATTCAACGTGCTTTCTTGGTGAGAATGCTTCCAACAAAACAGTGAGACTAAACAACATTGTGAATTTTCCTATAGGAAAGCATGTAGTGTGAGGCATAGATATGATTATTGAAAAACAGCAAGATAAATAGTTTTTAAAATATCAAATAAATAATTGATTAATGAATAAATAAATAAGTGAAAGAAAAAAGCTACTGAAAAAAAAAAAAAAACAGCCAAAAAGCTACTTTAGAAAGGTGGGTGTGGTAGTGACTCAGGTCTTTAACCTCAGCACCCAGAAGGAAAAAAAAAAAAAGGCGAATCATCCTCACTTCTAGGCTAGCCAATTCTATACTGTGAGTTCCAGGCTTGCCAGGGCCACAAAAATGCAATAAAAACCAAAATTAGGCCGGGCAGTGGTGGCACACACCTTTAATCCGAGCACTTGGGAGGCAGAGGCAGGCGGATGTCTGAGTTCTAGGCCAGCCTGATGAGTTCCAGGACAGAAAAAAAAATTGCTTCCCACTTACCTAATGTGCCAAAAGTGAATGGCTGGTTACCAGTTTGTATAATAAGTACAGCAGAAAGCTTGCAACATACTTGCTTGACTTTGACTTTTCATTTATTTACTTATTCACATTCTATCCATATCACAGCCACCATCCCTACTGTTTTCCCAGTCCAAAAAGAAAAAAAAAATTACAGAAAAACAAAAATAAATAAATCAAAGGTATTAAGTTACACACATTATAACTTATTTATATACATATATAACTTACATTTATATAATTATATCACTGATTTATATGTAATTATTTCATAAGTGTATATAAAACATGCATTACTGAAAATAATCTTTGTAATTGATAATTATTATTTTAAATAATAATATAGTAATTTTGGAAATGCTCAAAATATTCTTTATATTCATTTATTCATGCATAAAAATTTACTAAAAAATAGAAAAGGAAAGGCATACAAAGAATTTCCTGAGACAACAGAGGATTGCTGTTCTTTATACACCTGAATAGCAAAGGTAGGGAGGTAACCAGTGTAGCCAATGGCCCCAGTCAAACAGTAACTTAAATTATATTTGAAAACAAGCTTTTCGTAGTAACGTTTTTCCTTATTAAGTACAATAAAGATTGAGGATTTAAAAATATATCTTAATATTACCATTGCTTCTCATATTTAAGTTATACCTTTAAATAATATTAAAGAGCCACTGTGATGAAAAAGTCATTCCTTGAATCAATTGTAATGTAAGGCTTTAACATGAACCAGCCTGTTCTCGGAGGGTGATTCATTTGTCTATCCATCTGGCTTATTGGTACAGTTTCTATTTCTGTTTTTTGGACTCATTTCAGTATGTATCATTTTTAGACTCTCTCCCAGGATCTCATTTTCTCAAATGGCATCCTGGAGAAGTCTATGAGGCAGACACAAACTTTTAAGATAGAAAGAGATCTTGTACTTTTATGAATACATTTCATCATTAATAGAAATTTTACAAATGAAGTGTCCACCATATATAGTATTGTAATTTGCCTGCTTACGAGGAGCAATCATTTGTAAAAAGTATAAAATTCCATATATGCCAGTAAACAAGAGACATTCAGGTGGCAACATATAATATGTAGAAAACTAAAATATGTAATAATGTCACTGGTTTCAAGCTAATTTAATCAATTTTGGAAATTCCAAAGAAAAGTTGATTTTCTGTTTAAGGCATTGATTTAACCCAACAACCATTATGACTTTTAGTAAATCTGTCACAGGGCAGTGGACTGGAGATAAATGTAAAAGGCAGTTTTGTCAACCTCTGGGTGAACTTGTTGCAAAGGAAGTACTTGCTGTTTTTTCAGAGAATTTCATGAAATAGGAGAATAATCCTGTAATTATTAGATGCAATACTGAAATATCAACAATTGTTTCCTTTGTTTGATCTAGTCATTAGTGTATTACTTGAAAAATAATACTGTTTCTAGTTATTTCTCAACTGTTTCCTGAAAGAAAAAAACCCACAATAGATAATGATACAGAGGCATGCTAGGCACATTGAAATATATCATATATTGATTGAAATATAGATAGGATCATTAAATTAAAAAGAAATAAGGCTTTGATTCTAAGCTCAAAGTACTTTCAGGGATCAGGGAAATAGTGAATCTTTACGTGTCAAATACCTTTAAGTAGAAGGCATCAAAACAACCATATGACTTGCTAGAAACATTTCATTGAAAGTGTTTCATATTTATTTTATTTTGAAAAATTTAGTTAGGTTTGGGACAATTATTTAGAGATAAATTAAATTTTACAATCTTGTATAATATTACACAGTTTTATTGCCCCCTGCAATATGATTTTGTTAATGGTGCCTTCTGGTAGATTATTCTCAAAGAAAAGATAGTGCTTTCATCTACTTGAAATAGCAGCAAAAATTGGAAAATAAAAATGGGTGCACATATTAATGCAAAATTATTGACATGTAAAAGCCTTGAATGCATTAACAAAAGGCATACTGGAATAGAAATTCAAAATTATGCTTTCTTCCATAGAATGCTATGGCAGGATAGCCCAGTATATTATAAATATTTCAAAATCTAAGAAATTCAGCAAAGTAAATCTTAATGATTCCAATAAATGCCAAAGATAATGAAATATAATCCTGTAAAATTTACTTTCGGTTTGCATATTACTTATACTAATGTAATTTCAGTCATGGATTGAACAATTAATATGGATGCCAATCTTGGGCTATATGTTCATAAAGAAATAACATGTTTTCTTTTCATATAAACATAGATATAATTATTGTTGATTTTATTTTTACTCCTGGGTTTTAGTTGAAAAAAAAGACACATCAATATCCCTTACTGTTATTGTTACTATATGATAAAAAGACAAAAATCATACTAAGTTCATGAAGAATCAATTGCCTCATATACGTAGTAAAGATATCGATATAAAATATCTTTATATTTCTTAACTAACCAATGTAAGACTGTTTTCCTTCTCAAGATTATTTTATTAAAACTAAACTTTCTTCAATCTGCACTGTCATATCTATTCCTGCATCAACCCATTTAGTTATCAATATGAAGTCTGAATTTATATATATTAATGTATTTATAAAATTATGTATTTCTCATCAGGCTATTGCTAACATTTCCAAAAAATGGTAATTGTGTGCATATATATTCTATAATCATTACATTCTGAGATACTCTGTATGACTGATTTTAGGGGCTAAAATTACATGAATTCAGTGATTCCTAAATAATATAATAATAATAATAATAATAATAATAATAATAATAATAATAAGTGATATGTATTAAAGTAAGTGTAAAGAATATAACACTACAGGAAAAAAGTTAATACAATGCACTAAATGACTGAGAGCAAAATAACGCAACATTTCTACTGGTTTTAACTATAACACTCTCCTATTTCATATTCAATGTTTGTCACAGGATATTTCATCACACTATGAACCCCAAGACTGTATTATGTCCTGGAAAAACCTGTTTTTGTGGTGTGGCCCAGCCTTAGCACACACCTTTAATCCAACAAGTTTCTACTTGGATATTGTAAATAGGATTAAATAAATTCAACCATATGTCAAGAAGCAAAGCAAGAAACCAGTTGGCAGGAAGTGAACATACAATTTTTCTTTTTCTTTTCTCTCCTTACTTTCTTTTTTTTTTTTTTTTTTTTTTTT
>NW_022196912.1:53102177-53179739 GCF_008632895.1 Mastomys coucha | reverse complement strand
CTCTCCTCCTATTGATGATCGATTTTGCAATCCTCTACCATACACATGCTGCTTGAACATACAATTTTTCTTTTTCTTTTCTCTCCTTACTTTCTTTTCTTCCTTTTACATCTCAATTGCTGCCTCCCGGTCCCCCTCACAGAGACCCTTTAACCTTTCCCCTTGCCTTCTGAGATGGTAAGGTACTCTTGGGTATCTCACATATACCCACCCAAGTTTCTGCAGGGTTTGGTGCATTCTCTCCCACTAAGACAAGGCAGCCCTGTTGGGGAATGAATTCCACAGAGAGGCAACAAACAGTTTAGGGACAGCCTCTGCTCCAGTTGTTGGGGGACAATATCAGATTATTAAGAAAAAGCATAGATAGTCAGAGGGAGTTAGGAAGACTGACAGACACACAGGAAGACACAGGAAGTAGAAAAGAGGGATTTTTCAGTTTTAAAGAAGGTTGTTTTAAAGAAGGTTTGTTTGTTTTGAGATTGCTTGGAAAGATGGGATTACTTCTGGGACTTCAGCTGAGAAGCAAGATGCCTCTCTGACCTAGTAGACTTTGCCCCCAGCTTCTAGCTCCCTAGTCTTGATTGGTGGTTCTCTTTTAGTTACTGTGGACACCTTGAGTCTCAGATTACCACACTTAGGTTTCTCAGAGTCATTGTGTAAGAATGTCTATTATTACAAAAATAAATGCTTGTTAAATTGTACACAGAATTATAGTAACTCATTAAATATAGTCTCTAAATTTTAAGTAACATTGCTCTTCACATTAGCATTTGCAGCACACAACTAATGTTTACTGTGACTTGATCCACCTTATGTGCTGACCTATACTTGTTTGTTTGGGGGCATTTATCATAACCTTTTCCCACAATGATCAAAATAGAACAAGTCTTTATAAAAACTATCTTCTCTGTTTTGCATTCCTTTGGTAGGAAGGGCTTAAAAAACAACTGTACAGATTAATGAAGAAAGAAATCTGGCACCTTCATGTCAATCACTGTACATACTTATGAAAAAAATTAAATATTAAAGAAAAAATTATCCTTAAGGTTGCAGATCGTTAAATTTCTTATGATTTCATAAAAACTCTGATATAAATTTTAATCTTTAATTCAATTTTTTATTATTTTTGTGCTCACCTTTATATACCTTTATATCAAATTATAAGCAATGTTAAAGAAAAAGGTTATTAGATTATAAAGGCCTTGAAAAAACAAAAGCAGAACTTATACATAGAGAGAAAATATAACTCCGTCTTTATAAACAGAAGAGTTTAAAAGAACTTTCTTAGGGCCTCCAACACTTTTGGCAAGTATCAAGTCTCCTCCAACTTCTAAGGCCAGGAACTGGCCCAAATCTCTGGTAGTCAGAGAACATCTGTGTGTGTTGTTGTTCTAGTACCTGACAGCTTTGGCTCTGTTCGCAGCAGTTTTGTATTCATTTTTTTTTTTTATAATATCTTTTCCTTGTATTGAAAATAGGGTTTTTCCTTTCCATGATTTATACAGATTATAAGTTTCCCTCATTTCTACTCCTTCCAATTTCTCCCCATTTCCACTTCCAGCCAGAGCAACACCCTTTCTGACTCTCATTAGAAAATAAGCATGTTTTTAAGGAATAATAATAAAATAAAATATGATATAATAAGATAAAATAAAGACTGGCACATAAATGTTGCAATAGGACAGGACACAAACAAAACAAGACAAGACAAGACAAAAGAAAAAAAAACAAAAACAAAGAACAAAAGCATAAGGAAGAGAACCTGAGACAGGTACAAGGAAAGAGAGCCGTACCCATTTAGGAAGCCTATATAAACAGTAAAATGGAAGCCTATATATATATATACACACACACATCTACATCTATATCTACATCTTCAGCTATCTATCTATCTATCTATCTATCTATCTATCTGGAAAACAGCTATAGAATAAAATAGAAGAAGATATATAAATAAATAAAAATACTAAGAAAAGTGTTTTTAAGGAAAAGAAAAAAGAGCAGCAGCAGCTCTGACAGGAACATATGAGATCAAGCTAAATCCAGAGATGTCCTTGTGCTCATTTCCTGTTAGCCATTTCTGCTGTAGGTGTTATCTACCCTTAAGAGTAGTTTGTTTCCCTAGTAAATTTTAATTTGCAAGTGATTATCAATTGGAGATTGCTTTAGGGTTAGGAATGGGAGCTTGTGTCTACCTCTTGTTCATCTCTAGGTCCCTATCTGTTTAAGAAACATCATGTACTATTCATGCTGCCTTAGTCTTAATGAGTACATATGTGAATCAAACTTGTTATTTAGAGAGTTTGGATTTCTTTGTGTCCTCCATCCCCTTTGGCTCTGATACTCATTCTACATCATTTTCCACTGGTTTCCCTTATCTCTGAGTGGAAGGATTTGATAAATGAATCAATTTTATAGATGATTGTTCCAAGGTCTCTCATACTCTGCATATTGTCTGGCTGTGGGTCTCTACTTATTCTCATGCTAAAGGAGGAAACTTCCCTGACCATGGCCAAGCAAGACACTGGTCTATGAAACTAGCAGAATGACATTGGAATCATTTTGTGCTTAAATTTTGTGATCTATTGTTTTAGAACAATGATATTCAATTTTGCTGCATTGCTAGGTTATCTAGTCTCAGGTTCTTGGTCAGAAAGTATAGTAGTATTGGGTATGAATTTCACCTTATGGAGTGGTCTTCAATTTATATCATCACAGGGTTGAAGGCTCTATTTAGACACCAACTTGACTTTGTTTATGTTCAATGCATTGTGTCGGTATTGTCTTCAGTAATGGAGGCTTGCTATTAACCTCCTATGGATGGTTCAGCCATTTCTATATCTTCTTTTGAGAATTCTCTGTTTTGACCTGTACCCCATTTTAAATAGGGTTATTTCTTTTCTAATATATATATATATATGTATATATATATATATATATATATATATATATATATATATATATATATATATATATATATATACATTAGTTCTTTTCATGTTTTGTATATTAGGACACTATCAGACATGTGGTAGGCAGTTAAATCATTTTGTCATTCCATAGGCTGCCACTTTGCCCAAATGAACATAATAACCCTTACCTTGCATAAGAATTTTAGATTAATGAGGTCTAATTTATTAATTGTTAAGGTTAGTATGTGTATTGTTAATTATGTTCTATTCAAAACATTTTTTCTTGTGCAGATTAGTTGAAAGCTATCCCCTTGTTCTATTCTGTGAGGTTCAGTGAACCCAGTTCTATGAGGAGGTCTTTGATCCATTTGGAGTTGAGTTTGGGGTGGGAATATATGTCTAGAATTTTTTGTATTGTTTTACATGAAGCTATACAGTTTGGCCAGAATGATTGGTTGAAGATGGTAGGGTTTTTGTTGTTGTTTGTGGTGGTGTATTGGTTTCTTTACCAAAAATCTGCTGTCCATATGTGTGTTAATTTATATCTGTGTCTTCCATTCAAATTTATTGAGCAACATTGAGTTTTTATTCCAATACTATGTGTTTTTATTAGTATTGCTCTATAGCAAAACATGAAAACTGGGATGATGATACCTCTAGAAATTTCTTTATTCTTCAGGATTCTATTAGCTCTCCTGTGTTCATTTGTGTATGTGAGTGTGTGTATGTGTGTTTGTGTGTGTCTTTCTCTTTCTGTCTCTGTCTTTCTCTCTCTCTGTCTCTCTCTGTCTCTGTCTCTGTCTCTCTCTCTCTCTCTCTCTCTCTCTCTCTCTCTCTCTCTCTCTCTCTCTCTCTCTCTGTTTGTGTGTGTGTGTGTTTCCAAGTAAATCTGAAAACTGTTCTTTCAAAATTTGTGAGAAACCATTCTAGAGTTTTGATGGGGATCATAAGGAATATATAGATTACTTTTGGTAGACGGTTATTTTGTCTTTATTAATCTTCCTGATCCAAGAGCATAGGAGAGCCTTCCATCTTCTGATATTGCCCTATGTTTCTCTTTTCAATATCTTAACATTATTATCATAAAAATCTTTCACTTGCTTGATTAGAGTTACCGCAAGATATTTTATAATATTTCAGACTATAGTGAAAGGTATTCTATCCCTGGTGTCTTTTTCAAGTAATTTGTCATTTGTTTATAGAAGGCCTACTGGTATACTAAAATTTAGTTTTGTATCCAATGACTTTGATGAAAGTATTTATTTATTGTTGGATTTTCCCAGTAAAATTTTTAGGGTCACTTATATATACAGTAAGTTATTTACAATGAAAAAAATTGGCTTCTTTCTGATTTGTATATCCTAGATCTTCAGTTGTCTTATTGTTCTAACTAAGACTTTAAGTATTATAGTGACAGGTATTTAGGGATTGGACAGCTTTGTCTTGTTCCTGATTTTAAGGGAATTGATTTGAATTTTTCTTCTTTAAATTGATATTTGCTATTGGCTTGCTATAAATTGCCTATATTATGTTGATGCATTCCCTTGCATCCCTATTATCTCTAGGACTTTTAATGACTGCTTCTATTTCACTGAGGGTGGTAGGTATGTTAAAAATCAATTATCTGGTCTTGATTTAACTTTGGTAGGTGGTATATATTAATAAAAACTTCCATTTCTTATAGATTTTCCGATTTGGTGGAGTAAAGGTTTTTAAAATATGTCCTTATAATTCTCTGTATTTCACTAGTGGTTGACCTAATTAATTTTCTCAAAGAATCAGGTCTTTATTTAATTGATTATTTGTGTCATTCTCACAGTTTCTATTTTATTGATTTCAGGTATGAGTTTGTTTTGCTGTCTACAGATTTTGGGTGTGATTATATTTGTTTGTTGTAGACCTTTCATGTGTGCTATTATAAGATTTTTCCAGTTTATGTGAACTTGCCTGTTAGAATTACTTTCACTGTGTATTATATTTTTAGTATGCTTTGTATTCACTTTTATTCAGTTGCAGAAAGTCTTTAATTTCTATTTTAGTTTCTGTCTTTAACCATTTCTCATTCAGCAGAACATTGTTTAGTTCTCATATATTTGTAAGCTTTCTGTTTCTGTTGTTATTGACACCTAGTTTTTTCTGTGCTGGTCCAAGAGGATACAAG
Source organism: Mastomys coucha (assembly GCF_008632895.1). NCBI lineage: Eukaryota > Metazoa > Chordata > Mammalia > Rodentia > Muridae > Mastomys > Mastomys coucha. Next base: position 53,174,666 of record NW_022196912.1, on the reverse strand, counting down.
GTGTTATTTCAATTTTCTTGTATCTGTTGAGACTTGCATTCAAATATGTGGTCAGTTTTGAAGAAAGTTCCATGAAGTGCTCAGAAAATGTTATATTATTTTGTGTTTGAGTGAAATGTTCTGTAAATACCTGCTGCTTAATTTTGCTTATAGCATGAGTTAGCTTCAGCAATTTTCCGTTTAGTGTTTGTCTGAGTGAACTGCCTATTGGCAAGAGTGGGTTTTTAAAGTTTCCCACTATCAGCATGTGAAGTTCAATATAGGATTTAAATTGTAGCCATGTTTCTTTCACAAATATGGGTGGTTTTTGTTGTTTGGTGCACACACGTTAAGAACTGCAATGTTCGCCAGGCAGTGGTGGCGCACACCTTAATCCCAGCACTTGGAAGGCAGAGGCAAGCAGAATTCTGAGTTCAAGGCCAGCCTGGTCTACAGAGTGAGTTCCAGGACAACCAGAGCTATACAGAGAAACCCTGTCTCAAAAAACAACAACAACAACAACAACAAAAAAAGCAATGTTCTCTTGACTGATTTTTCTTTGATGAGTAGGTATGGTTGTTCCTTATCTCTTGTGGTTAGTTTTGCCTTGATGTCTACTTTGTCAGATATTAAAAGGATTACACCAGTTTGCTTCTTTGGTCCATTTGTTTAGAATTCCATCTTTTAACTCAGAAATGATGTCTATTTTGATGATAAGGTGTGTTTCTTGGGTGAAGCAGAAGGGCTGAATCCATTTTTTAATCCACTTTGTTCCTGTCTTTTAATTAGGAAATTAAGGCTATTGATGTTGAAAGTTGTTAAAGAGTGTTTTTTTAATTTTGTACTACTTGTACTGTAGTGTGTGTGTGTGTGTGTGTGTGTGTGTGTGCCTGTATGTATGTATGAGTGTGAGTATATGTGTGTGTGTCCTTTTGATTTGTCAGTCTAGGTTTATTTGTTCCTTGTGTTTTCTTGGGCATGACTAACCTCTTTATGTTGGAGCTTTTAAAATTTTTTTCTAGAACCTTCTGTAAGGCTGGATTTGTAGATAGATATTCTTTAAATTTGCTTTTATCATAGAGTGTATTCTTTTTGTCTACTTGATTGAAAGTTTTGCTTGGGATAATAGTCTGTGCTAACATCTATGGCCTTTTATAATCCGTAGAACATTTTCCCACACCCTTCAGACTTTTAGAATTTTCACTGAGCATCAGGTGTTGCTCTCTTAGTTCTGACATTATATGTTACTTAGTCTTTTTCCCTTTCAACCTGTAATATATTTACTTTCTTCTTTATATTAAGTGTTTTGATTTTTATGTGTCCAGGGAAATTTCTTTTCTGATCCTGTTTAATTGGTGTTCTGTATGCTTTTTTAAAAATTTATAGATAGTCCCATTTTTAAATTAGGATACTTTTCTTCTATAAGGTTGTTGAAAATATTCTTGTCCTCAGAGCTGATATTCTTTTCCTTCCTCTATTCCTATTATTCTGGTTAGAAATTATTTAGGGATACTGACTGAAATGGTCACTGGGAGTTCTGGATAAAATATGTTTCTAGATATTTAGAGAAAACCACAGTGCAGCTTAATCTTTATTTGTAAGGTACAGTGATTTCAGCCTCAAAATATAATTCAAAAAGTATGTGTAGATATCCTGCATGAACAGGCTTTTAATTTATCAGACACTCTTCAACATTCTGAGTCTCAAAGAGCAACAAACACTCCATTTATTTGGGGAACTGAACATTTTCCACGCACCACCAAATGAGTCCTTGAGCTTACAATGTTATTTCCTCCATAGTTTATTTTTTGTAGGCCTTTCAGCATTACAGAAGGCAGTAGAAGGAAACCTCCAACTTACAGAGATTAACTATATCCAAGAAAACAAAAGGAACAAATAATTCTAGAATGACAAATCTAAAGGACACATACACACCTAAGAATAATGACTGACTTGCTTCTTTCTACTTGTGTATATTAATACTGTATCTTCATGATTTGTAACTCCTTTAATATTGTATTTTAACAAATAAAAAATAATTTTTCATAATTCAAACCATGAACATTTTTCTGTCTATTCTATTAACACATTTGTTTTGAATTAAGATGATGCATAGATGTTTTGAATATATGGAAAGTAAGACTTTATTATTCATGTAAAGTACCTTGTTTTAGGAAAGAGGGTGGAATATTTGTCAGGCTTCTTTAGACTATTGTAACATTGTGTTTGGGAGTTTCAAATATAGATACTGGAGTTATTAAAAATATATAGGGATTGTCCAGAAATATAAGGCCACTCATTTGAGGAGCTGATTTTGGTAGTATTAAGTTTATTTTCTCTTTGATGCATTTACAAATCTCTTCAACTATCTTTTACCTAATACTGTCAATTCTAAAGAGAAGTTTCACCAAACTAGTTAGAGTATTGTTCTTACACATAATCTTCCTTCATGGTCTTTAGCTCATTCTGTCAGCTCAGATCTTACATTTAAAATGCTTTGTGGTTTAAATTCTGAAAACATATAGGAACTGTCTCAAAAGGTTGAAGTTCTTGGTGATAAGCAGGTCAAAGGGAGGAAAACAGAGACATGCAAGGGTGAGAAAGACCCAATTCAGGATGTACCCTTGCATTCTTAGTCTCTTCATACCACATTTCCCCCTATATTAGAGTCCTTTGTGCCCTTTATTACTTGAGATGACATTTTGAGATCTGTCTTCCTAAAGTACTAGATTTCAAATAAATTTAGTTGCTTGCTTGTTACCAACTCTCCTTTTCCAAATAGTGGCTTCTGAATAGCTTGTAACCTGGGCTGCAGTTCAGGAACAGTAGTAGAAGAGACAAACACAAATGTATTTCTGACAGTAGCTTTTGAAATCCTAAACATCAATCAATATACACAAAATTTTATGTTAGCATATATACATATTTTATTGATCATTAAATAATTATGCCTTTAAGTCTCATAGGCAAAATTAATCTTTATTAAATTATTATGATATGTTTTTAAAAAAATGTTCAATAAAATAGTCTATTGAATGAGCTGTTTTTTTTTCAGAATTATAAAATCTTAGTAGATATGATTGAAATCTCCAACTTTAAGCTGTAAATTGTCAAAGGAACCATTTGTACTATACCTCAAAAGATTCCAGTTCATTTTAACTATTATCAAAGATGAAATTGCTCCCAAATGATACACTTTTATATCATACTCACCTTATTACATAAGCTCTAGGGCTTATTTGAAACAATTTGAAGAGATTGGGAATATGGCAGAGATGACATACAAGGTGACTTATCTCTCTTTCTAACAAATAAATATCCCATAATGTAGGTACATAATAGTAACTTGCCCTTTCCAGGACCCATGGTGAAGGACCTGACTCTCTCACTGCCCTTCTATATGTTCTTGTGCTCATCATTTGTCCTTACTGAATAAAATCACAAATCTCTTTATTGGTTCTTGCTATCCTTTAGATAATAGCTGAAGTACTTCTTCAAAGGTAAACATAAACTTTGTACTAGTGATCATCATGGCAGATTGAATAGAAAACATCAAATTACATGTGGATTATAACCATGGCAGCTACTGTACATGTATGATTTCCCTAAAAATGCCCCCTTAACCTAAACACATCAATTGGTGGAATACTCAGCAATTCTGAGAATTGGTACACTAGTAAATAAGAAAAAGAAATAACTTAACTACAGAGACAAGTAACACATCCAGAAATCCAGTTAAGTTAAAGCTTGTCATCAGGCCTGAAAGACTCACAGACTGGTATTTCATTGTTCTATCCCCCATTTTTATATTACCATAGGCCTCCTAAAATCCACATCACAGATGGTCTTTCTTCTCTAGTGTTTCTTTAAGGGAAACTTGAATACCCACAATTTTTACAGGCCATATTATGCCCTAGATATTATTTACCATGGAAGTCACGTGTGTCTTTCTTTGGCACATTGCCCAGAGAGTTAATGTCTATACACATACAAATATACCATCCCCCACACAATCAGTAGATTCTCAATATGTATTTGCTGAACTAATCAATAGAAAATCCAGGTGAATCTATCACTGCAAATCTTTGTTATTACTTCTGCCCCCTATTAAAGATAGTAGGCCAGAAATCCCCTGGAATTGTACATTCAAAGACTAACCACACTGACAAAAGGCTGTAAAGAATTTCACAGCAGTGAAAACAGAAAATATTTGCAATTCTTATAAAGAACTGGCATATATAAATCATTGGTGGTCTACATTTTACTATTGTAGTTATAGGCATTATGGAACATAGTTTCAAATAGTCATTTTTCCCCCTCAAGTCAAATATCTCCATAGAAATATGGCTATAACCATACAGTGTGGTAAATTTCCAGCCTCTAATGAGTCATAAGTGCAGTTCTACCCTGCCTTTGAAAAAAAGGGTCACCTTCTTCTTGACTTAAAAAAGAGTAAATCACAGACAGTTTAGAATTATATTTGGCCATGAGATCAAGAATAAGACAACTCATGAGAAGAGAATATAGCCAGCCAATCTCTCTCCCAGACACTTGTTTTTTGTATGAGAATGTCCAATGTTTTGAAGTGATTATGAAGTACTTTCTATAAGTATGTTTCCAGGAAGCTACTGTTCTGTGAGAAAATATAACCATAAGCACTTTAAAAGGTTGACAGGATACAGGAAAGTTGACAATAGTGAGTAAAGCTTGTGTAAAGAACAAATTATAGATATCAAACTAACATAAAGGTTTTACACTTTGTTCACTACACTTCCTGTGGGAACACTGATTGCTATGTTCAAAGAAAGCATTTTAGTCTGTTGAAGAGGGACTCAGCCCCAGGCTAGTCTTACCAAATTCACCTTAAAGCAAGGAACAAAGCAGATATGAAAGGAAAATTATAAGTAATTAATTGCTACATTTGAGGCCATAAAATAGATATTAGGGAACTCTTTAAAAGGTGATTTAGGTATGGATCTTTGGACTCACCAAGATAGCAATGAATGGAGTACTTTCTCCAAGGTCCCCAAATATGTAATGACTGGACATTGTAAATGTAATTCTTACCTGATATTCTCTTTGTATCCAGCTTATTGATGTTTTAGAAAGAGCCTTCAATTGGACTGAAAGGTGGAGATGTAGGGGTAATATCGTGCATTTTGTGGAAGCATCACCATCACCTATCATTAAAACTCTGATGGCCAAGAAACAGAGCCAGGATTAGAAACTGGGACATCTTACAGAAAGAGGAACTTGGGAGTAAGGTTCATATCTGTGGGAGAATTTCTCACCTTGATTTGGAAGAAAGTAGGCATGGGGATCTGAGCAGAAGTAATTACTCACGTGACAGACAAAGAGTAGAATAAATAGGCTTATAATTTATTAATTAGGCCTATTAATCATTATTCTGGAACTGGCCCATGGGTGGCAAAGCCTGTGGTTACTGTGTGTATTATTGGGTAAAGCCATGGGAAGTTATACGCATTATAACACAGAGAAATCCAAGAGGTAAATACAGAAATGTCAGTAAACAAAATATCACTTTAGGACAATGAGGGAAAGCCTGAGCATGCTGTTACTAGTATGAGTGTTATAGTCTAAGTTCATAGGAGCCACCATGGTTAGAGGTCTTCACTAACAAAATCAGAGTCACTTTGATGCCCTTGTAGCACTTTATTTTCTCAATTGTATCCCCAGCCTTGAAATTTAATAACTTTAATTTATTACATTACTTTCACTATCTCTAATCCTTTACATCAATGGCTGTACTGAATATTATTAATCATTAATTTTTTCTTTTTGCTGTTGTTCTGTTGGGGGTGGGGGGATCCAAGGTGGGACATGGAAAAACTGGGAAGTAAGTATGATATGGGGGTGTGTGATGTGAAATTCACAAAAGAATCAATAAAATAAATGTTGAGAAAATAGTTATAGCAAAATGTTTCAAGTGAAATTCAAAAAATAGTTTTCAAAAGAAAGGATGATTTTTCCTGTTTAATATCATTGCTGTGTAACACTCATACTTAAATATGAATAGTAGAGAGAATTACCTCATCTGATGAATGCAAGAAGCTATTTTCCTATCATGACATGGCATGAGAAATAGCAAAACTCCTGCAGGAAATTAGAAAATCATAAAGGTGTGGATGACATTTGGTAACATGGCTTGGCCAAGAAAAAAGGGAGGGGGAAGTTATGGAGAAGTCTGAGCCAAACAGCAGCACACACTCTTCCTCAGTGAAATAACCAGGGATCTATCTCTATACATGCCACCACTTTAGTTAATATCGTTACATTATTACCAGTTACTTAGGAGTCAGTTAAATTCACCCCACCCCATACACAGGGGATTTCCCTATGGAAAACACAGAATAATGATTGCTTATATTCCTAGAAACAACTATATATTCAAAAAAATTCTTTCCAATATTAAGATTGCTTCTGTAATTCCATGCGTTGGGCTGGAACTGTCACTGATAGTAATCTGAAAGCATATGTTGACTGTGAAATAAAGTCAAATACATTCCCATACCTGAGCATATTAAAAATACCAGGTAAGTAGTTCTCAAAATGTTCTTTACCATTAACAGTATGAATTAATGTTTGTGAATTACTCTGTACAGAGGACTACATAAGCAAATATATAAATGCAAAGACGTGAAATCAGATCTAGTTAGCCACAAGAGTAAGGGCTCATGAAATCTTTCAGGGCTCCAAGAAGTTTTGTAACTCAACACCTTGTAAAAAATAAATAAATACTGTAATAGTTAACATATAAATCCTTGATTGTACAAAGGATTTTTAGCAACATGAGTAACACAATAAATTTAACATTTTGGTAGAGAAATAAGTTCAGGGACACAAAATTTTACAGGGCTATAAAATTCAGGATGTGTTCCTACCCATTTACTTATGGCGTCAAAAGATAGGAATAGATATTTGAGAACAAATATACACAGAATTCCTTACTTGTTTCTGTAGTAGTATACAAACTTAAGAATAGCTTAAGTAAACACTGCATGAGCTTTGGTAAAACTCATTATAGCTATTAGTTTCCTGTTTTATCTATTACCTCATATTTTAATAATTATTAAAATACTAACCTAAATTAATTTATATGTCAAGTAGAACTATTTTACTTATTAATATTTTAAATAACATTGTGCAATAAACAAATTTTTTGGAAAGTAGTTCATTGCAACAGAAATGTGATTTTAATTTACTAGCTTATTCATCTAAAATATAAAAAGCTAGACAGTAACCCTTTTTGAAAGTCATGCTAGTTATGGAATTTTATAGAATATGAATGTTCAATAATAAAGTAAGTGTGGAAAGAAAGGGAGTGGCATAGTTTTGCCAGGTTTCCTTGATTCGTGATGTATTATTTTGCTCCAATTCCAGGACTCCAAAAAAAAAAAAAAAAAAAAAAAAAAAAAAAAAAAAAAACCACCTTGGAATATAAAAGAGATTGGAAATGTAAGAGTTATTTAAGAATTAAAATTTTTGGAAATGTCACTAAAACATATAAATGAAAGTGAGCAGTGCAAGTGCTTTTGTTGCAGAACAACTGCTTGTCCCCTTTCCACCGGCTGCTTCCAAAAGGAAGTCCATCCCTAATCTCCTCATAATAAGTGCCATGATCAGAAGCTGATCTTATATTGATTGCTCTATTCATCTCCCACCAGGTCATGAAAAGTGTCTGTGTTTAAGGTCGTGCTATTGGACTAAGAGCCATGTGACCTTTTAGCATGGGCTGATCTTTAGAAAGAAAATTAGATAGATAACTTCTGTAGTTGTCACTCCTACATACAAATCAAATTATCTACATGTCTTTAATTAGTACAATATCTGCTTCCCTGTAATGTTGGTTGTATTGGAATCAGTGAGAAAATCTGAAAGATCTCAAAAGATGAGAGACATCAGTGATGGTTAGTCAAGAAGCAGCTGACACTAGACACTGAGGAAATGCAGTTATGAAAGCAAGTGCACCCTATAAATGTTGCTAATGCTGTCCACATAGATGTAGAGCTAAATGCACATAAATAATATTTCAAAATATGTTTTTGCGAAGCAACAAATCACCCAGAAGAAATTACAGAATTATATATTTAAGATAAAAATGAGGGCTCATACCCTAAATTTTATGCTTTTTCAGTACTGTGAGTTTTCATCTTATGTTATAACAGAATTGTATAGAACTAAACACCAGCTTCTGAAATCTTAATAAGATAGCTAGAATGATTAATGTCTCAGTTTGCATGGTTGCCATTGACCAAGGAAAGAATAGAAGAAAACAAAGAACAGGAGAGGGGGTGGTAAACATCTGGGGTGGTTTCTTTTCTATGAACAGGAAAAAGGTCATATCCCACCCAGTGAGAAGAAGTGACCTACTGAAAAATGTAAGTGATCTTGCTTGACCTGTGACGCGAGCATGAAGGAGACCTCTGCTGCTGACCTGCAGTGTGTGTTTCTTGTTAGAAAAAGTGAGAGAGCTGTTCTCTGCCATAAAAGAATGTGGAGGACAGGAAGGTGCTGAAAAGGAGAGGAGTGTAGAGCAGTAGAGAGTTGAGGAGAGCTGTGCAAAGCGGAATATTGGGTTGACTATGCCCTGAAAATATTAGGTAGAAAAGGAATACAAGAGGTGTGTGAGCAGAGATTTCCATGGACATGCATGCTTAGAGAGCTGTGTAATCTGTGAGGGTCATTATTATTCTACCAATCTAGTTCTAGCTAAATAACATTCATCTGATTGAGAACAGGACATTGTTGTATATTTCTAACAACTCAAAGTATTAGACTTTAAATTCTGCATTGTAAATTATGCTAGTTTGCCTTTCATTTTTTTTAAATAGATGGCAATATCAAGTAAATGTCCTCGCTTAAAGTTTGACAGGATCCCTGAACACTTTACTGTATGAAATAAATGGGCTCCCTGCTCCAACTCACTGAAAAATGCCTATATTACAGAATAAATGAGAACAAACTGTGCATGCATTGACCTGAAGAAACTCTTAACATTTGCTTCATCCTTTAAAAGTCTCTTATATTCTTAATCCTTTTCTAGCTCTTTCTGTCCTTTCAGCTCCCACAGAGACCATTATTTGAATAAGATTGCACACTTAGTGAGCAGCCATGGAAGGGAAGAGTCAGGCTACATACACTTCATAGCCACACACAAAAATTATGGGTGCAACATCAAATCTACTGGCTAAGGAAAAACTAAAGTCATTTGAGTATTTGATTTGGTTATTGAGGAACCATGCTGACATCAAAGGTTTGGAACATCTATTTTCTTATGCAAACATAAGGGAGATTTACAGCTGAAGGTTTTGCAGGGATTTGAGTTTTCCAGGTTATTGCATATTAAAAGTCTTATTTTTTCATCTCTTGGTTATGGCTGAAAATGTTCTGATTATGTATTTCATATGTCCATGATTGAGCTTTCAGAGGACCATGACTTTTTATAGTGCCATGTTTTCTAAACAGCCTTCATGGGTGGAGATAAACAAATAAGTTGTTTCCATAGAACTAGAAATTGGTAGGACTTCTCTTACCTTTCTGATCAAATATTCTCATAAAAATATGAAACCCTGTTATTTTTTAATTGCACAAAACATTCAATAAGAAAGTTAAGACTAGTCAGTGACTTACTTAAGCTAGCCCTGGCAAACACTGCAGATCATAATTTCTTTCTGTTTTCCCCTTTCTCTAAGATTCCTCATTGCAGCTATTGCTAGTTGTCTGTCTGTCTGTCTGTCTGTCTGTCTGTCTGTCTGTCTGTTTGCTTGGCTGGTGTGTTGTTTTTGAGATAAGGTCTCACTATGCTGCCTCCACTGCCATGGGGTTGGCTATGCAGAACTGGGTTGCATCAGAATCTCAAAGGTTTACCTTCTTCTACCTTCTAGGTGCTGGATTAAAGTTACATACCATGATTCCCAACCTTGAAGCCATCTTAAAGCTCAGTGAGGCAGCTGACACTCAACAAATAAATTCTGATTTAATACTTAAAATATGGTGTGCTCTTGAGATATAATTGTAAAAGTCTTACTTGTGCCTCACTAACTTGTGGGTGCACCACATCAGAGCCTATTCATCATCTCTCTAAGCTTTGTCTCCTACATCTGTTCCTTCAACTTTCTTTTTTATTCCATCCTGCACCTCCCTACCAGAGGGCAGAAAAGTAAATGTTTTAAGAACTCTGGTTTAAGGATCCCTTAACCCAACCAAGAAACCATTTCACCAAATGTCAGTCAGAGCATCTGGCACCTGGCTCAACCCTAAAAGCTCAGAATGTGATGTGGCCTTCTTAGTAATACTACCCTGTAACCCTCCTGGTTTGAGACCTGTCTCTGATAGCCACACCTCTCTGCCCATCTCCTGCTATTTGCCATGCCTCCAACCGGGTTCTAGTTACATTCGAAAGCTCTACCACCACGGAGTAACAAGGAAGTCGCTGATTGGACTATCACACGGACGTATTTTGGGGGGAGTGGTTTTTGCCTCAGGTATTTTCCTTCAGGGGGAACAAAGGATGATCATTAAATTCAAGATGGCTGAACAGTAAAGTCTGCTGTCTAATTTTTACCCTTCCACGTGGGTAGGTATTTCTGTGGCCACTCTCTCCTATCTCCTTCTATCTCTTCCTATCAATTTCTAACTCCTATTTCCAGAAGAACCCTTTCTTTAATGTTGGTGCTGGTAGCCAACACTACCCAGTTCAATGCACTCTGAAATATGATAGAGTAAGTTATTTGATCATCATCATAAAGTATAAAGAATAAAAATATAAAAATTATTCATGATGTATCATATAAAAAAACTCTGGTTTAAAATTATGCTAAGACAGTAAGGACACATTCCTCTATATCTTATCTCTCCCTGATGTGTAAAAATGAGAACATTAGATTATAACCCTCTCTGTGTTTTCACACTGGGAAGTACACATGGCAAAAACATGTTGCTTCAATTCCTTTTCCCGTGACAAATGGATAATGGCCACTTTGTACACCTTATGAATTTTCAGTTATTTTCTTTGACTCAGATTGTTCAATAGAATAAAACTAAATTATATATTCAATTCTACACTAAGGAAATCATTTGAAAATTACACACAGACACTTTGCCCTGTACTCAGCACACATACTTAATCTGGCAGGTAAGATATGAAATTATTAATAAAAACCTATATTTTGCTTTAAGCAAGCTATAAATTTATTGTAGCATGAAGCTGCATCAACAATTAAGTTGTCTACTGTATCAGTACAAATGATGTCACACAGAAGGTTCTATAAATTATTCTTGACTTTTAATACCTTTTTGTGGCAACAATGTTCTAGGTATCATGGCTAATGAACTTTATGAGTTAAATACATGCACTAAAAGGTAAGGATATATTTGAAAGGTTGTTTTTATTTTTATAATTCATAATAATAAAGGATAAAACACTAAGTAAGTCATTTTCTAGACATTCATACATCCTACATATTTAAATGTGAATAGAGTAAATTTATAATATACACAAAAAACTATATTTTTTCTTTGGAGAATCTTTTAAAGGATGAGTTAAGGAGGAACTAAAAGGATCTTCTGATAATGGGTTTTAATTAATGACTTCTATTCCTTGCTGTGTTGCTTTTACTTTTTACGCTATATTGTACTGAGATGGAAACAAAACTTTTGACATGTACTGACTTCATTAAATATAGTGTTTTGACAGTTTTAGGAGACTTTCGTGATTTCATACCAATAAATGGAAGGGTTTTAAATTTCAATGGCTGAGAGGAAATCAGGCTTCAGTTATATGAATCCAGGGCAACTTCATTCCTGGATCAAAAAATAAATAAAAAATAAATAAATAAAAGACGCCCTGGGCCTTGCAAAATCTTTATTATTTTCAAGCTACAAGAAATATTTTGGTACAGAGCCGGATAACAGAAAACACGTTCTGTGATCAGTTCACTTGGGCTCCTTCCAACTGGGAGAAAGTTGCTCAAACCTAAAAATGTTCCCAAGTTCTCTTTGGCTTAAAGCCCAAATTAACTTAGAATATGACTGTGTTTTTTAAACTGCAAAATACAGTCAATTTTGTTATCTAGCTTAAAAGGTAATATTATTTATGATGCTATTTAGATTTGAAAATTTTGCAGATGGCTCAATTTTAATGATTAGATTATATATGCAATTTTAAGTTTTCACCTACTATTTTAAATTGTGCTAATTCTTATGGATTTAAGAGTATGTCATTAAACTAAGATTTCTATTTTACTATATTAAGTAACCCACATTAGAATAGTCTATAGAAAAATTAATTTATATATCAGGTATATGAAATATTATTAAAGAAGTTATGAACTCTTCCTACAGAGTAGTGAACCATTTTAAATTCCATAGTCAAACTCATGAGAAGTACAAGGATTAAAAACACCAAATATGGTAAGTTTTAAGACTAAAAATTGTGTATGCTGAAATTTGCTCCAAATAAAAAAATGCTATGATGTGATTCTAAAAGGAAATATATGCTTTTAAATTTTGTAATTATGAATTTCTCCTGTGGTTAATGAGACAAATGTACCAATGATGATGAGATATATATTTTATATTATACTGTTGTCTAGTCTAGTCACCTGGATCTTAGTAGTCATCTGAAAAATAAAGTCATAATTTATATTCCATTAAGACAGATTCCTGTGGGGCCTTAAAATGTGGAAATTCTTGTTTGACATGACTTGTCTTCTAGCCAAACCCATTTCTTTGAAAGAAACTTTGAATCACAAATTTTATTACATGGTAAAAAGTTAAAACAGACCTACACCTTCATTTCAAAGTATGATTCAAAGTGCTCAATTTAAAAGTGTCGGTGGCGATAGTGGTGAATAAAGAACGATTTTATTTAACTAGACAGATCAATCTAAAATAGTATGACTCTAGTTGGCTGTTTTAAAGCTAATAGAGACACTCTAACATAAATCATTAAAAGTATAGTAGGCTTTTAAAATGACACCTCTGAAGGGAAAGAAAATATAATTGCCAATCATAACTCTATGAAAGTGGGAAAAACACATTTCCCCCAATCATTATTTTTATACAATGTCCATGGATATATTCAAATGTATAATCATGATAGAAGCCTAACACCTCTAGGTTTATTTATCTTTCTGATCTACATACTTGAAACATGATTTAAATGTCTCAATGTTCATCAAAGCACAGATGCCAATCAATGAACTAAGTACATTTGCCTTCAAGGATGTCAGAGAGACTTTGACCCAAAAAGACTAGAAAATTAAAAGATCAAATAAAACTCTCTCCTTCTTTATCTCTGACCTCTGACTGATCAGTAAACACAAATGGTTCATCTAATATCTTTTTTCCATTTAAAACGTACTCCTATCTACTTCTGCTACTTTTTCTTTAAGCCTTTTGCTGTATCTTGTTTTGAGATTTTTTTCCCTTAATTCATAGCTGTATAAATCTCCTCTACCTTAGTGGCATTAACATACCATTTACCTCACATGACAATATGTTCCCGTAGTCATGATAACTGTCCACTCATTAATTAACCTCATTACTCAAAACTTCTTGAGAACAAAGTCTATGCCTTCAAAATTATTTTTCATCCCGGCATTCTGAATGACAATTCAAAATATTAAGTAAGTGGGATCCCATCAATTCTTTTGTAAATAAAGTGCTTTTCTTCATTTGTCATTATTGTTATTATTCTAGACTTGACAATGAAATATAAGAACTCATATAATATATATCATATACTTCAAATCATTTCACATAGTTTTCTACATTTTTGGAGATAAACTTTTACAATAGCTGGGCACTTATTCTAACAAATACAGTCAATATAGAGTAAAATTGAGATTCTACCTGAAGGAAGTTTGACCTTTAAAAGTGTTGTGATTTGTATCCAGACAAATAGAGGAGGTTTCCTTCCACTCACAACCTAAAAATTCACTGCTTCTTACTATGAAGCAACTTTGCAATTCATCTTCTTCTCCAGTTATTCAGGTACTGGGCTAAAAATAATTCCCCAAAATGACTATATAAAAAAATTCATGAGAAGAAGTAAGTTAGAGCAACTATTTGTCAAATATTTGATTAAAAGACGAGTTATATTATAGGAAAGTCATAAAGAACAAAAATGTCCTTTGGCAAACCTCTTAATTGCAACTACAGACATACATTAACAGTCATTATTACCTTTATTGAATGGTTTTACAGACAAGCAAGATGAACAGGAGTAACTTATTTTCCATAGAAGGATGTCTCCAAATTTTTGAATAAATAGAAGGAAAGGATAGTCAGTAAAAAGAAAAGAATTTTGTTTATTGGCAGCATTTTGTAGCAGTGACCATCACTAACCCCATCAAAAGGTCTGTAAAACAGCCAAGGGTTTGGGAGAACTGTATCAATGTTAAAGAACTTTGCCTTAGCTACTACAGGATGTATCTCTTTTTTTCTCTCCTTCCATAGATGATGTTATCTAGTAATGCACACTAGGTATTATTCTTATTGATTTTTATCTTGAAAGACATATTTAGTATGTTAGAAAAGGGAACATTTCTGCCTATCACTACATTATCCACAACGTAATACTATGCACATTTGTATATGTGTGTATTAGGTATGCATATATTCTTCCTAAAACTGAATATTAGAAAGGAAAGAATTTTAAGTACAATATACGGATTCATTTTCATTTTAGAGATGATACAAATAAAGCCAAGAAGCATTAATTGGCATTTGAGAGCATTTCATCAATAACCAAAATGTTCTTTAATGAACATGACATTCTGTATTTACTAAATCTTGTTTCTTTGTGTTTTCAAAGTTCTTATGTATTATACTTTAAGGACTAGTGTTCCTAGGACTTTATAAATACTTCAAATTATGACTATTATATTATCTTCCTAGAAATTATTACATTCTATTATTTGTATAACTAAAATAAATGTTTCAATAACAAAATTCTTAAGTTTACTAGTGCTTACAAAGCACTACAGGAATAGATAAGCCATGAAAGACATAACTTAAAATTCAGATCTTCCCACCAGGTAATTCCCATAATTCCCATAAGAATATGAGATTACATGTGGTCATTGCCTATTTCAGAACTTGTTTTGCTTTGACATTGAAAAGATAAAAATAACTTTCATGAATGATATATTAGGATGTATCTCCTCCTTTCTCTCCTAATTTGTATATACGTTATCTTTTTAATTACCCTCCCGTGTTCAATGATTTATATGCTACTTTATATGCACAAGAAAATTTGTTTACACATACACATGTGTATATTACAGGATAGAATAGATATACAACAGAAAACATAGGGTTTGGGTTTTTTCCTAAGATTATATGAGCTTTCTTATATTATGTATTCTAAGTACATTTACTTTCATGCAAATTTTGTGACTTCATGTGTTTAGTGTTGTATATATTCTACTTTAAATATGAAATTAATGTTCATTTGCTGTACAACATTCTTGGATCGATTTCAACAATAAACATGGGGGTGAAAAAACTCTGTAGCAAAGTATGGAATTCTCTTGGTATTCATGCTCGAGTGAAATAAATGAGACATGGTAGTTTTATTTTTCATTTTTTTAAACAACCTTCAATACGATTTCCACAATGGCAGTACTCATTTAGACTTGCACCACCAATGAATCTCCAACATTTGTTGTCATATATCTTTAGGAAAGTCATTATAACTGAAGTGAGGGGATATCCCAAAGTAATTTAAATTTACAATAACTTGATGGCTAGACATGTTGATTCCTTCTTTAAACAGTTATTTTAAAATCATTTATGTTTATAGTTCAGAAAACTGTCAAATCATTATTTCATTTTATTATTGACAGGTTTATTTCCTTGATATTTATTATTTTGACATTGTTTTTAGTTTTTTTAAAAACAATTACATGGTGCTAAATTTATCAGTCTATACACTAAAATTGGAACAATACAGAGAAGATTAGTATGACTGCTGTGCAAGGGATGATACAAAATTTAGTGAAGCATTATATATTTTTAAGGATATACACATAAATACATACATATACACATACATATATACACATAGACACACACACAGACACACACACAGACACACACACAGACACACACACAGACACACACACACACACACACACACACACACACCACCACCACCACCACCACCACCACCACCAGCACCACCACCAACAATACCAAAAACAAAATAACAGGAATTAATAACTTTAAGCCATTGATATCTCTTAATATCAATAGACTCAACTGTCTGATAAAAAGACATTAACCAAATGGAAGCTAAAACAGAATCCATCTTTCTGCTGAACACAAGGAATTCACATTTGACATCAAAGATAGACATTACCTCAGAATAAAGAATTAGAAAAAGATTTTCTAATCAAATGGAGCTATGAAGAAAGTTGGTATAGCCATTGCAATATCTACAAAATAGACTTCAAACGAAAAGTAATCAAAAAGGCTGGGAAGGATATTTCATATACATAAAAGAATTTCAATCAAGATGATAAGTTAACTCTTGTTTTGTTTGTTAGTTTCTTCTTTTGTTTCTTTTTCCTTTCCAGACAGGATTTTTCTGTATAAATCCCTGGCTGTCCTAGAGTTTTCTCTTTAGGTCAGGCTGCCCTTGAAGTAACAGAGATCCTCCTGTTTCTGTTTCCTAAGTGCTGGGATAAAAATTTGCACCACCACCAGGCATGATGAGTCCATTATGATACTATTAATATCTATGCCTTAAACATTTAGATACTCCTGTTTGTAACGTTATTAAATGTTACAAAGGTTTGAAATATTACTAAATCTTAAATCAGATACTGAGCCTCACACACTGATGGGGGGTCATCTTAGTAACTAACTCTCAGCAATGAGACAGGCTATTACAAATCATCTAGACAAAAGCTAAACAGTAAAACTACATCTGGAGCTAACAGACATTATCAACCAAATGGACCTAATAGATATCTACAAAAAATTTCATTCAAACACAGAAGAATATACATCTCATGGAACTTTCTCCAAACCTGACTGCATACTTGGTCACAAACAAGTCTTAAAGGATAAAACATATTTGAAATAACCTCTTGTATCCTATCAGACTGCCACAGATTAAAGCTAGACTTTTACAATATCATAAAAAAAAAACAGAAAACCTATAAACTCATGGAAATTGAATAACTCTCTACTCAATAATAAATAAATCAAGACAGAAATAAAGAAATTAAAGACTTTCTAGAATTCAACAGAAATCCTTGCAAAGAATACCAAAACTTATGAAACACAGTAAAAAAAAAGTCCTAAGATGAACTTTTATATAACTAAGTGCCTACATTTAAAAAAAAATGGAGATCTCATACTAGCAAATTAATAGTACAAATGAAAGCTCTACATAAAAAAAGAAGCAGGTACACCCAAAAGGAGTAGACTGCAGGAAATAATCAAAATTATAGCAAGAATCAATAAAATAGAAACCAAATGAACAGTACAGAGAATCAATGAAACAATGAGTTAGTTCTTTAACAAAATTAACAAGATAGACAAACCCTTATATACAATTAATAAAAGATGAAGAGAGAATATCCAAATTAACAAAATAAAAATTGAAAGGAAGAACATAGCAATACACAATGAGAGTCCAAGAAATTATTTTGTCATACTTTAAAAATCTTTATTACACAGATTTGGAAAATATAAAAGAAATGGATAATCTTCTCAAGAGATACAACTTACAAAGTTGGATCAAGATCAGATCAACAAACTAATAGACCTATAATTCTGGTAGAAATAGTAGCAGGTATTAAAATGTCTCCCAGTCCAGGAAAGACCAGGGCTGGATGGTCATATCACAGTATTCTACCAGACTTTCTATTAAGAGTTAACACCAATACTCCTCAAATTATTTGCCAACATAGACAAAGAAAGAACACTGCCAAATTCTTCTTATGAGTCCATGGTCACCCTTATTAAAAAACAAAAACAAAGTTTCAACAAAACAAGAGAATTATAGACCAATTTCCCTTCTGAACATAAATGTAAAAATACTCAACAAAATACTCACAGACTGAATCCAAGAACACGTCATAAAATCACATACCAAGATCAAGTAGGCTTTGTTCAACATGAAAGAATCAGTTCTTGTAGCACCATATAAACAAACAGAAAGAATAAAAAGCCCATGTTCATCTCATTAGATGGATGGACAAAATTCAACACCCTTCTATGAAGAGAGTCTTCTAGAGATTAATAATACAAGGAGAATACCTAAACATAGTAAAGGCAATTTACAGCAAGCCTATAGGCAACATCAAATTACATGGAGAGAAACTCAAAGAAATTCCCACAATATCATAAACAAGATAAGTCTGTACACTCAATATACTATTGAACTAGAACTTGAAGTTCTAGCTAGAGCAATAAGACAACTTAAGGAGAGCAAGGACACACAAGTTGGAAAGGAGGAAGCATCATTATTTACAGATAATATGATAGCATATACAAGTGACCCCATAGTTTCTGCCAAGGAAATGCTACAGCTGATAATCTTTAAAGATGAACTCAAAAATAAATTCAGAGTTCTCCTATATACCAATGAAAAATGGACTGAGAAAGAAGGAAATAGTAGAAAGAACATATTTCACAATAGCCACAAACAATATAAAATATCTTGGGATAACTCTAATTAAGCAAATAAAGACCTATATGACAGGAACTTCACAGTATTGAAGAAAGAAATTGAAGAACATATCAGAAAATGGAGTGATCTCTCATGCTCATAGGTCAGAAGGATTAACACAGTAAAATTGACCAGTTTACCAAAAGCAATCTCCATATTCAATACAACCTAGGTGCCCCTCAACTGAAAAATGAATAAAGAAAATGTAGTATGTTTTCACAATAGAATATTACTTGAGTTTTTTTTTTAAAATTGTATCACATCATGAAATTTTCAGGCAAATGATAATGGATGGAGTTAAAATAACCCTGTGTGAGGTAACCCAAACATAGATTAAATATGTATTCACTTATAGGGCAACTTTTGTTGTTAAGTAGATGATACTCAAACTACAATCCATAGACCCAGAGAGGATAGATAAAGTAGAGGAGTCAAGGTGGTCACAAAATCTGCCTGTGAAGGAAAAATAAAGATTTTATGAGCAGACTTGGGGCAGATAGAGACAGAAACAGGCAATTAGATGGGGCAGGGTTGGAGAGAGAGATTGCATAGAAAGAAGGCTAGAATGAGGGGGGGCATTTTGGGTTTGTGGAAACCTAGTAAAAAATATACCAGGGCAATGGTGGCTCAGAACTTGTGAGATCGGTCAACCAATGTCTAATTTGACCTAAGGCCCTCTCCAAGAAGAAGCACCTATACTAGACCTGCTTTCCTTAACATGAACTAGAGACTAGATAACCCAGAGACCTAAAGTAAAACCAAACATAACTGGTCTAAAATAAAAATCAATAAAATGTTTTCTAATAAAATTTTGCTATACCCATAGATCAGTGCCTTAACCATTTATCATTATAGAGGCTTCCTCTGGCAACAAGGAGGAACAGACTCAGACATTATGCAGACATTATGCAGATGTTATGCAGAGAGAGAGGCTGGGAGAGAGAGAGAGAGAGAGAGAGAGAGAGAGAGAGAGAGAGAGAGAGAGAGAGAGAGAGAGAGAGAGAGAGAGAGGAACAGAGACAGAGACAGAGACAGAGAATAAATTGGAAGTCCCCATCAAATTCCTCCCCTAACAGCTCAGGGAATCCCCCAGAAAAGGAGGCAGAAAGACTGTAAGAGCCAGAGAACAGGTGAACAAGGCCCTCTGAATCAATTAAGTAAGGCAGATAAGAGCTCACAGAGATCGAAGCAACAAGTATAGGGCCTACATGAGTTTGTACTAGGTCCTCTGCATGTATATTACAGTTTTAAACCTTGTGTTTTTATGGGACTCCAAAATGTATGAGTAACATGGTCTCTGAGTCTTGTGCCTTCTCTTGGGACTTTTTCATTCTCTTGTGTGTCCATGTACAGCTATGATATGATGTTTTTTGTGTCATCTTATTTTATTTTATATTATTTTGTCATGTTTGGTTGTTATTTCTTAGAATCTTGTTCTTTAGTAAAAAGAGAGAGAAAGAGAGTGGATCAGGAGGTGTGAAATGTGGAGAGGAACTGGGATGAGTAAAGAGAGGAAAAATTGTAATCAGGGTGTCTTTTATGAGAAAAGAATGTATCTTAAAAAATATTAAAATAAATAAAAAGGTTACATATTGGAAAGAAAACTGGCTTCATAGGTAATGGAAATAAAAGTATAATTCTGTCAATGTCACCTTTGCAGGTTGTCAAATTAACACTGCATATATATATATATATATATGTATGTATATATATATATTTCTTGAGCTTCAAATAAAATTAAAAAAAAAAAAGAAGAAGTATCCTGTGCTATCTGGAAGAAAAGCTTCCCTCTTCCTACTGAACCTCAGGATCCCAGCACCAGACTCCTCACATAGTCAGTGCCAGTCTCAGAATTAGCAGTTGCCTTGAGCAGACACATAGTGTTAACACTGAGGAACCTGGCACACTTTAAATAGATCAAGTTTGGTTTTAATTTAAAGAATAATTTCATTAAGCAATGTTATTTAAACAAATCTAAAAGCTCTCATCATAAGCACTCATATGCAATAAATGATCAAAGCTATAAGTATTTAGCTTCTATTTACTAAAAAAATGCCAAGATAATATTTTTAGCAAAAATTTCCATTTCATTCTTAGCTACAACTGTGAAGGAAGTGAGCCAGTAAAAAGGAAAAAAAAAGTCAGTTTCTATCACTTTGCCAGAAATAAACATATTTGCATACTACTTGGAAAACTTTGTTTCTTGCCTTCAAATTAACATATAAATAGCCTAAATAAGTGTTAAAAACTGTTAAAATTAAATCAAATGAAATTACCCTTCATATCTTTGCTATCATATTGAGTGATAGCATCTTATAAAGTTTTGAATAATATTATTACACAATTGGCATACCTGGAAATATGGGAATAGCACCATTCTTAATGTCCTATTTTTAGTATTTATATTTTTATATATTTCATATAGTAAAATATATAAAATATTTTTATAAAAAAAGAGAATTTTTTTTAGTGTGCTGAGATATATTGCTATCCCATTGACGCTGTTATATTATTATAAACCTAATGGCTTAATAGGGCACAAATGTATGATTTTGTACTTGTGGTCAGCTATCCACAGTGTACTTGACTGTTCTAAATTCAAGGCATTGGCAGGGCTACATTTCTGGTGGCTCTGAGGGAGAATCTGTTTCACTTCTCTTTCCAGACTCTGGATGCTGCTCACATTCTTTGGCTCACAGCTGTCTTTCATCTTCAAATCAGTAACAGTCTATCTCATATGGCGTCACTCTGACTCTCCTTCCTCCTTTAACTTATCCCAGTGCTGTGATTATATTAAGCACAGGCAGTCTCTAAAAGTCCCCATAGCTTTATGTTACTTGATTAGCACATTCGTTCACCTACAACCTGAAATTCTTCTTGCCATGTTACATAGAAAGATTCACGTTCTGTTCTAGATGTTATAGCATGGGTGAGTGCTTGGAGAGACATTGGTCTGTCTTCCACAGTAGCCAACAAAACTGCTAATATGAGCAAAATCAAATATGTTTCATGACATTCTGAACTATTAAGTGCAGTAAAGAGCTACCAAGAATATAATAGGAAAAGAATTCAAGAGAGAATGAAAACTTATAAGCTACAAAAGCTGCATCAGGGCAAAGGGCAAGATGGTTCTGTCAACCAACCACCTCTGCCTTCTTCCTATTACTAGACTGTGAAGAAGAGAAAAGTCCAGGACACATGATGAGGCAACTTACAGAAAGCCTCCTCCAATGAAGCCAAACTTCTGAATGATCCTATTCCACTTTTTCTTAACTGTAAAGTTATTTAGTCCTGGTTGTATATGAAAGATAAATGCCACTGAGAAGTTATACTTCTAAGATAGGCCTTGATTAGATTGGCAATCAGGTTGCCATTTCTCAAGTAGCTTCAATCCCATGTAGGATAGATCTTCCAGATGCTGATCAACAGTGGGCAAACACTCTCTGAATCAAGTCCTTTTCACCCTATATTTTAATGAAATGCTATAATTTTTAAAAATCAGTGGGAAGTGTGTACTTAAAAATCATCAGACTTATCAGAAGTCCAAAGCAGCCATGGGACAGCAAACAGCCCAGATCAGTCACTGAACTGCAAGAGTTATCAGGTATGTTCAAAGAGGGTCTGGTTGTCACCTTAGGGAAATAGGAAATGCATTTGAAAGTATTTCAAGGAATCAAATACTAAAACTATGATTTATGCTAAAGTGAGAGAGCTTTGAGTAATAAAATTATAACAAAAATATCTGTGAGCAATTAGAAGGATTTAAGATCAGATTATGGTACCAGACTAGACAATTAATGAAAAGCATGAGAAGAGTTAAACACTGTGACTAAAGATTAAAATGGGGGCGGGTAAAGATGAAGGAGGGAGAGAGTGACAAAAACAGAGACACAGGAGAGACTGAAACAGAGAGAGACAGAGAAACCCTAGCATTTATATGTTTATGTGGAGTTTCTGCAGTAAACAGAGACCTGAGTGCAGCTGGTATTCAAAGATCAAGAAGCCATAACCTCCAGCAGGCATAGGAATCTTAAGCTCTGCGGCATAACAAAAAGAAAATGAATCCTAAGTACAAAATATTAGAAACTAGCAAATGCTGCAGACTAAAAGAAAATGTTTGAAGTGTAAAAGGCAGAGAGAATGGGCACGATGGCACAAACCTTTATTTCTAGCACTCCAAAGCATAAGGCAAGCCTGGTTTACAAAATGAGTTCTAGGACAGCCAAGGCCATGGGGACTCTGCCTCAAAATTATCAAAACTAACTATCTAAACAAATAATCAAGCATAAAAGACAGAAGGAAAATAAAGGCAGGTTTCCTTCAGATTCCTCACTGTTGAGCTGGTGACTCAACAGTGATGACAGAGAAGATGACTTCTCGAGAAGAGCAAGTGTTTGTGTTTTTAATGTCCTGAGAGAAAAGAGCTGACATCCCAGAATTTCATAGGTCTTGGCAGGATGGTGGTGAGTGTGACAGAGGCTCTCTTCTAAGGATGAAGTTGAGCTAAGCTGTTCTAAAGACAATCCATTGAGAGCTGACACTGAAGGAAAGTCTGAAGAAAAAAATATTTAAAAAGATAAAAAGTGATTTGGGATAGATAGTCAGAGATAGAGAGAGAATGCAAAAGAAGTTGTGGCTACATGGGTGTATCTATATGTACCTTGACTGTATGGTATTATGCTCAGTGTCATGTGAGACTAAAATTGAGGGGCTATTTTAAGTGCTCAAAGAAAAGATTCTTTGATTTGAATGATGTCACTGAAAGAAAAGCATAGCTGTCACTTTACTCCCATATTCATCCTACAAGTCATTTCTCACTAATTTTCACTCAACTTCTACCAAACATAGGGCTAAACATTTCACAGTCTCTCTCCACGGTCTATCCAGGGAACCAAACTTAAGATCACCTACAAATGAAGAAGCCACAGTCAACTAATAAAAGTATTCAGAATCCTAACATTGGTGGGTACATAGGCTCATTCTCAGTTTTACTTTTGTTTGCTCTTAAAAGTTCACATGTTAACAGCAGACTTTCATGAAAAGAATGGGCAAGTTTTATTAGAAGCTCAGCCTACATTTTGAACATGCAAAGGATTTAAAGTTCTAGAAAACAATAAAGTTGTTTCAGTAAAGGAATTGCTTCATAAACTTGATCTGAAAAGACAGAAACAAGAAAAGACAGAGGGATATCATAGCATTGACATACTACCAATGATCAAAAATGTATTTTGTTCAGTAAGCATAGGAAACTATTAAGGGATATATTCAATACTTATAAATGTCAATTTCAAAGTTCTAATACTAACATTTTGAAAATGAAATGGCATATTATACTTTAAATACAATTTCCCCTCAAAATTTAAGTTTGATTCTCTTTACATTTAGATTCATTTGTGTATTTATTGATATATTTCCCATAAAACATTACTCAGTGAGCTCTAAAACTATATTATGACTTATCATAAAACATCAAAAATGTATAAAGTAATGCATGCATCAGTTGGGTAAGTACTATTTCCTAAACAGTTGCTACATCTCAATCCTAAAATAGGTGAGGTTATTCTCATACATCAAAGAGGGCACAGAACAGACATAATTTTAAAAAGTATGAACATTAAGGTAAGAAGATAATTCTAAATTATTCAGATAGACTCATTCTAATTAACTTAGTTTCTAAAAATGGTAAACTCTTTCTGGCTTGAATAGGAGAGGAAAGTAAAGAATGTGATGAAAGAAAAAAATGAGAGGCATTTAGAGAGGAGGAAGGTTTTCTGTTTTATTGCTTACTCCCCCACATAGGGAAGTAATGCAGCTTGGGAGGGGCCCTTCAAAAGATCATAGTTGAAAACCACCAATGAAGCCCTTATATTAACCTCATAGGGTAGATGCTGGTAACATCTTAATCAACTTAAAGCAAACTTTGATTTTGCCATTGTGAATCCTGGAGCAGAGAACCACTGAGCTGGTCCAGAAAGTTAGTAAGATTGTGATCTTTTGTTATGTAGTCAGGGGACACAAATGTATAGAGCAATTGAAGTATAGTGGGAAAAAAGATGAAAACATGGGTGGATGTTTTTTGCATATTTAACTCTGAGATTTTTAGAAGCCTGGAAAATATAAAACTATATTCTTGTCATATACAGAAGTGACTTATATAAATGAGTG
Organism: Mastomys coucha; assembly: GCF_008632895.1. Classification (NCBI taxonomy): domain Eukaryota; kingdom Metazoa; phylum Chordata; class Mammalia; order Rodentia; family Muridae; genus Mastomys; species Mastomys coucha. The sequence continues at coordinate 53,149,813 of NW_022196912.1, read as the reverse complement.
AGTTATTCCATTTTATAAGCACCAATATAACCTGTCATTAAGATAGGAAAAACTTCTTTAAAAAGACTATAGCTATGAATATATTCTGCTATATATAGCATATATAATTAATCACACAAGGCTTTATTATTTTCTTAATTATAAGTTAATTTAGTAGTCACTGAGCACCTCAGTAAACACCAAACACTTGCCCTTTCTCTTACCAGAAATTTCACTTATCTAAAAAAATGATTTCTAATTTATGTTTTAATTAGCATAACTTTTAAGAAATAGTATCAGGTATAATATCACCAGAATACTATGTAGTTACCAATGTCAGGTAGAATTCAATTGCACTGAAGAAGATACATATCACTTTAAAGTAGCCATCAGGATTGTAAATCCAGTTGCATCTGTCTGTACTGATGATTCTCAGTAAGGGCATATCCAAGGAGAAAAAGCATATTAATCCAATAGATGGAACATTACTTTTACTTCTATTGGGAAAGAGTGCGTAAGAAAGCTAAACTCCAATGGTGTACATCAGCCCAGAGACAGTGAGCCAGCATCTCCTTCATCTACTTTCCCATGCCCAGCCCATTATCTTCCAATTCACAACCAAAACTATTTACACAGGATAATAGACTTACAGGCATTGACCTACCTTTAGAGTGGGAGAATATAAATGATGGCCCATGAACTATCCAATACTTAAAAGCTAAAGGAAATACCCAACCACTGGAGTTAGAGAAAAGGAATTATGGAATTGAGGCAAAGAATGATGTAATAGTTAATCTTCAATGTCAACTTGCTTGGATTTAGAATCACCTTAGATATAAACCTCTGGGCATGTGTTGTGAGTTTCCAGAGAGGTTTAATTGAGAGGGGAAGATCCACCCTAAATGGGAATGACATCATTTCCTGGGCTGAGATCCAGACATAGTCAGAAGGGGAAAAATGGGGAAGACATTCTTTTTGATGATCAGGATTCATTTCTTCCTGACCCTTGATTGTAGAGATAATGTGACAAACACTTGCTCTATATCCATGTTGCCAGATATCCAGCATAACCAACCCATGAGTTAAAATGATTTCATCCCCTGTATTTCTCATAGGCAGAACAAATTTTGAGTCAAAGTTTTTGTGGGTGTGTTGGTGTACTTATCCCACCACTGGGAGTCCTGCATAGCTGAAGTCATGGCCACTTCAGATGCCATATCACCTACTGCTAGGCAACTCAGCTAAAGTCACCCTCATAAACACCCCAAAGATGATGTAGAGACTGAGGGAATGGCCAACCAATAAGTGGACAAATTTAAGATCCATCCCATGGGCAAGGACCAAGCTCTGACACTATTAATTATACTCTGTTGTCCTTGTAGACAGGATCTTAGCATAACTGTCCTCTGAGAGGCTCTCCTGAGCAGGTTACTGGAACAGATTACAGAGACCAACAACCAAACATTAGACGGAGCTCAGGAAGTCCTGGGGAAGACTTGGGAAAGGGTGGAGGAACCTAGAGGGGATAGGGGCTCTACAGAACAACCAGTAGAGTCAACTAATCTGGAACCTTGGGTGCTCCCAGACACTGAAGCACCAACCAAAGAACATACTAAGGCTGGACCTAGGTCCCACACATATATGCAGAGTGTGTGTACCTTGGTCTTCATAAGGTCACTCAACAACTGTAGTGGTCCTTACTCTGTTGCCTAACTGAGGACCCCATTCTCCTCAGTTCCCCTCACTGTCTTTAATAGTATCAGTGGTAGAGCATGTACCTAGTCCTGTAGTGACTTGAGTATTAGGGTGTATTGGTACCCAGTGGTGGAACTTTCCCTTCTCAAAGACGAATGGGAGAGACAAATGGAGAAGAAGGGACTAGAGAGATAGGGTACTGTGATCAGAACGTAAAATTAATAAATTAAGTAGTTAATGGAAAAAACGAATTCTTCCCTCTGTAGATTGATTTTGTCATGGTAATACAAAATTACTGCAGCAAATGGTATTCCCACTTCAGTCAATATGATTAACACAGGTTCTCTAGTCTATTTATCACTTGCTAGAGAAGAGTTTTAGACCAAAAGCCAATTCCCATTCAGCCAACTGCAGATTCTGAAGAATGTTTCCAAATACAGAAATTTCCAAAGCAAATTTTCAAATATAAAAGTTTAATTAGTCATGAAAGTAAATGAAATTATCTAAATAAAATAGGCATTTATTAAGGTCTTTAGTAAGCTAATGTGAATACAAACCAACTTCTAACTTTAAACAATATAATTTTTAGCTAAAATCCTTAGACAACAGGACTACAGTAGATTTCTGTCTAACAGAATAAACCTGCTCACCTATATAACCTATATTATATCAAGTGACTTAAAGTTAAGTTACTGGAATGTTTCAGATTATAGATGATAGCATCATTTCCTGACAAAGCTACTCTAGTTACATGGTACTAAAACAAAATTGTCCTATTTTAAAAAGAATATTGTTTCTTCCCATTGATGATGAATGGACACAGAAAATATACCAATCATAACATTGGTGCCATCATGACTAAAGTACAAGCATTGTAAAAGACTGTATTTATGCCAGTTAACTTCAATTTTCTAGTATCCCTGTAATTCCTTCTCTTAGAAACTAGATTTTCAACTTGACAAAGATGTTCATTATTTCATACAAATTGTACAAATTGAGGAACTATTCCAGCATATGGGTGAGTACGGTAACTTGAATATTCATCCTGTATTGTAAGATTGTTTTAGTAGTAAATTCAGAGACATGCTAATTCTAGCATATAAGATATCAATATATGACCCAGAAAAGTCAATTCCATAATCCTCATATACCATAAAAGCTTATTTAAGCAGAGTCTTACAAGTGACATATGTCTTCATGAAACCAGATGCTTATATTTAGTGTTGGAGCATAAAAATAAATGCAGACTGAAATAAATCATAATAGAGTAATCTTGCTTTCTTTATTAAATCAGGAGTGGGGATAGGCAAAGAGGTTCAAATTTCTCTCACATTATTGGGTACAATATTACCTTGTAATAAGAGAAGGTTTCTAACCTAATGGTTGGCCTAAGCTTCTGCACAGTTTTACACACCTGTTAAGGCCTTAAAAGCTTGATTGGAGTGAACACAAATACATGACTATTTAGCTACTAAGAGTAAAATAAAATATCCCAGAAGGCTATCATTCATCCATTCATTTCCAAACACAGATGCCATTGAATATAAGTATCCAGGATAGCAATGTAACAGAAACTGCCTTCAAATGAAGACCACAATAGTATTCAATGAATAGCAACATCGGTCATTTCACTGAAAATGATTACAAATATAGAAATTGCCATGTCCTGAAATAGACTTACATAAATTCCATTGTAAAAGAAAGCTCATCACTTCTCCAACTGAAGAGGAGAATTGTGGGTCTAGAGTTATTATTTAAAATGATATTATTTAAAAATGCACCAACACAAAAACATTGTCTTAATGACCTTAAAGTCAACCTTATATCACAATTCTATGTCAACATAAGCTAGCAATAATGGCAAAAAATGAGTTCATAAGCAAGTGTCCACAGATGGATAATGAGTGCATAGAAACGAAATTCAAAATATACTAAAGATCTAAACTATCCACAGTCAAAACTTCTGCCCCAGAAGTATTCCTGTCTAAAATAACTGCAGGGACAACATGGAGAAGAGTCTAAGAGAAAGGTGGTCCAGTGACCTGCTCAAATGGGGATCCATCTCATGGGGAGACAATAAGGCCTGACACTATCACTGATGCGATGATGTGCTTACAGACAGGGGCTTAGCATGGCTGTCTTCTGAGAGGCCCAAACAGCAGCTGATTGAGACAGATATAAATACTTACACTCAACCATTGGACTAAAGTCAGGGATCCCTGTGGTTGAATTAGGGAAAGACTGGAAGAAGCTGAGGAACCCCATAGGAAGACCAGTAGTTTTAACTAAGCAAACTCCCCAAATAGATATGCATTGGTTTATTCATGCCTGCATTCATACCAAGAAATGCATATATACACATTGTGCACACTCATTTGTATTCTTGTACACACTATACACATGCTGCAAACTCACACACATATGCAATATCAAGACCAGAGGGAGGAAAAGGGGGCAGAGGGCAGAACTAGCCATAGCTACAGTTAAAGAAACAGATTCCAATAACGGTACAATCCTTGCAATCATCATATTTTCCCAGTTCCCCAAATGCATTAAGCAAATATTTAAGTATGAAATGTATTTATTTAAAAGTCAACTAACTTGGACCCTTGGGGTTCTCAGAGTCTGAACCACCAACCAAAGAGAAAAAAGTGCCACACCTGGGTCCACTGCACATATGCACCAGATGTACAAAGCTGTTGCCTGTACATGGATATTTATGTTCTTCTAGCTGGGCTGCCTTGTCTGACCTCAATGGGAGAGGATGCAACAAACCTTTCACATTACCTGTGAAGTTTCTAGATTAAGGATTATAAAATGAAACAGATTATAATTTTAAGAAATGCTTCCATATATCTATTCATAAAGTTAAAATAACTCATGTTTATCCCAGTAGTTCAGTTGAGTATCCTTTTTCCACCACCTTCATCAACACATTTTTGAAAAATGTAAATAGTAAATATACAAACATATTAATACCTTGAAGTGTTTGGTATTTATCTCATTTAGTATTTCAAAACATAAAATCATATCTCAAAAATAAAAAACTGTGTTTTTCAATTGACCTACTAATTTTTCATTAATTTATATATTTATTGACTTTGCAAACAGGTCACTGCCTTCCCCCTCATCCCCATGTTGTTCTCACACAGTCCCCTCTGCCCTTCTCCTCCCCCTCTCCTTGATGTTCCCACTCTGATATATCAAGTCTCTGCAAGGAAATTTTAATATATATATATAAATTAACATTTTAATATATATACATATAGTGTATATATATTAAGGAAGGATCTACCAAACACCCACAAATATAGAAGCACCTGAAAAAAAAAGGTTGTATCTCTCCTAAGGAATATTTTGGGTTTGAGAAGAATAACTGACTTTCATATTAACTTTGAATATACTATGAGTAATACTGAGAAAAATAAACCATTTTAATGAAATAAATATAATGAAACCACTTGAATAAAATACTGAAAACTATTCATCTTTCTGTGTCTTGCTTTTCTAAACATGTGAACCTAGGAAACAAAAAGGAGGACACATAGCATCATGGTAAATGTGGGTTATTCAAGAGAGAATCTGAAGATAATCATGAAGAGAAAAGGAAAATGAATAGATAATAGAGGAAGAAAGTATTTAAAATATTTCTTTCATGAAAAGATTGCTTTCGCTGGGCAGTGGTAGCACACACCTTTAATCCCAGCACTTGGGAGGCAGAGGCAGGCAGATTTCTGAGTTCGAGGCTGGCCTAGTCTATAGACTCATTTCCAGGACAGCCAGGGCTACACAGAGAAACCCTGTCTCTAAAAACCAAAATAAATAAATAAATAAATAAATAAATAAATAAATAAATAAATAAATAAAAAAGAAAGAAAAAATTGCTTTCTTCAATGGACTTTCACTGGGTATACAAACCACACTTAGTTTTCCTTTCAAACCCACAGATCTTTTACATATACATTATGGTTTTCAATTGCATAGTTTTATGGAATTTGTGTGTGATCATTTTTCTTTTTCTTTTTCTTCTACTTTGGCACTCTCTCTGTCTCCACCCTTCCCCCCTTCCTCCCTCTCTGTTATATATCTGCTTCTTTTCTAAGAAAAAGAACAAAGAAATAAAGAATATAGATTTGATTGAGTGAGAAGGTAGGGAGGACCAGGAAGGAGTTCTTAGTTTTCATAATATAGATATTCAGATAAAAAAAAAAAAACAAGATAGTCTTGTTTATTGAATAGCTTCCAAAAATAGATACAGACAATTAACTCTAAGAAATATTCCACTCCTTAGAAACAAATTAATTCTGACCATTTGATTTTGTTTATCTAGTATATTTACTGTCTCATTTTGATTTCTAATTCTTTGATATAGAAGAACTAGGGGAAAGCAGATGTGGCTGTAAAAATAACCCATATGGGGGAAATCAGTGTCATTCCTTTAGGAGTTAAGAGTACAAAGGGGAGGAGAAGAAGGTGTATAATGCAATTACAAATAAAGGTCATCTTTAAAATGTATATTCGTCAAAAAAAAATGTCATGTCTCTTGTTTGTGCTTTTGTTTCTTCAAGCACTAATATAATCTAGAACTTCACCATGGAGGAGACTGTTAAAACATCTCCTCCGTGGTGTAAAGATGTAAAGAGCATGCCCTGTCTCATTTAGTATTCACTCACAGAACCCAATGATATCACTTCCAGTGATCCTGCACCCTACAGTGGTGTATCAGTGTTTCCCAGAGCAAAGACTGAGTGATGGAAGGACCTACAGATTGGAAGAGCTACACACTCAGAAACAGGAACAGAGATAAGGTGACTTATGGTCTTACGAACTCGGTTTAAAATGGAGAGATTACCAGAACAAATATGTGAAGCTGCTAAAATATATTTCTTTGTTTTAAGTTAATTTAACTGCAGACAGAGAATGTCTGGAGAAGAAACATATCTGTTCAGAATTCCGGAACATTAAAACCCAAAGTTATTCCAGGTATATCTATTTTTAAAAGATTATTTTCTCTAACCCTGAATTGTATGTTAAAGCTATGCCTATATAATTATTTGCATATCTAAAATCTGCATTATAATGATGATTCATTTCTAATATGTTCTAACTATATTGATGACATGCCAGGTACTAATTCAAGTATAATACTAAGCTGCATTACTTGGAGTCTGGAATTGCATTATGTTTACTTACTTAATGATGGATTTTTTTTTTGATTGATTGATTTTGGCGAAAGAGCCTCACAGGCTAACCTAGAATCTTTTTTTGTAATCTTATTACCTGTACCACTCCATGTTAGATTACAGTGTGTTCCACTAGGCTTAGCATTTTAATGTTTTAATTTTTTCTTGTCTTTCCTAAAACTCCTGGACTCAAAAACAAACAAACAAACAAACAAACAAATGAATAAACGAAAACCTGTCTCTGTCCCAAACATGTTAGGCACAAATCACAATTTTGTCCTTACCACTTGGTTCTTCTATATAGTGTTAAAACCTCTTTGAAAAATAAAACATTTTGGCTTTGCCATTGAGGAGAACATTATAAATATGAAAGTAGCAAGTAAGCCTGGGCACAGCCAATGAATCTATCTGCTGCATTTAGGTATTCAGTTCCCAGCAGTCACCACCACTCCAAGCTCACAAATAAAATAAAATAAATAAAATAAAATAAAATAAATCAACTTGGCATACAGTGGAGCTGAATAGGAGGAAACTTGCCAAGAATCTGGGTTTTGAAGGGCTGAGTTTGGGCATGATTTCTCTCTTTCTTTTTTCTCTACTTGCCTGGCACATGCAGTTCTCAGTTCTCTTCACTTTTCGTTGGTGGCCTCTATCTTGGGTTAATCTTATAGTACAGACAGGTATTTTATGGCTGGTCCTCAATGGTCTTTGGCTTTTTGATGCTTGAACATTTTATGTTTTCTTTCTTTCTTTTTTAAATGTATTTTTTATTAGATATTTTCTTTATTTATATTGCAAATTTTATCTCTTCCAGAAAACTCCCTTATCCCATCCCCCCCTCCCCCCGCTCACTAACGCACTCTCTCCTGTTTTCCTGTCCTGGCATTCCCCTACACTGGGGCATCAAGCCTTCATGAGACCAAGGGTCTCTCCTCTCATTGATGTCCCATAAGGCAATGCTCTGCTACATATGTGGCTGGAGCCATTAGTCCCTCCATGTGTACTCTTTTGTTGGTGGTTTAGACCCTGGGAGCTCTGAGGGTACTGGTTGGTTTTATTGTTGTTCCTCCTAAGGGGCTGCAAACCCTTCAGCTCCATATGTTCTTTCTCTAGCTCCTCCACTGGGGGCTTTGTGCTTAGTCCAATGGATGGCTGTGAGCTTGGATTTCTGTTTTAATGACTGGCTTTAGCCCAGTATGACCTGAGAACAGATGTGTGGCTTTCACCCTTCTCCTTGTTCTCTGCTGCTGGGGACAAGCACTCTGAATACCACATATGACACATTTCAAACATGAGAAAACTTTATTCTAAAAATCATATTCTGAATTTATAGAAGTTACATAATTATTTTATCAACCAGTAAATTTTGAGTTAAGTATTAAATATGACTTTAACTTTACCCTTTTTGAATATATACTGAACATGTAATTAAGCCTTCATGTTATGATTAAGATCTATATATATATGCATATATATATATATATATATATATATATATATTGAGAAGGTATAGGACACCAGGAAGTTGTATTAATTATATCTAGTAAATTCTTCACAGATGCAATTAATTATACAAAATATATATTGTGTACATTAGCAGTTACATCATATTATGTGCAAATTTTAATATGCATTTTACATGTATAAATCAATATGTAACCTATGTAAGCATGTAATAAGTGGATCAGTGACAATAGATCAGTGGATAACTTATGTGAACATTTACTCTGGAAAGCATATAATAATTATTCTTTCACTTAACTTCTCTCACAAGATATACATGCAAACCAAACTATTGAAAATAAAACATTTCACAAAGTACTTGAAATGATATGGTTCATCAGGACTATAGGGCATACTTAAATCTGAAAAACACATCTACAAATCTGTTAAAATAAAGAAACAAGCAATCAGTTAAATTGTAGTGGAAGCTATGCACAATAGAAAGCAAGAACCGGAAATTTGGGGCCAACTCACCCTTGGGGCCAACTCACCCTTGGGGCCAACTCACCCTTGGGGCCAACTCACCCTTGGGGCCAACTCACCCTTGGGGCCAACTCACCCTTGGGGCTAGCTCATCTTTACTGAGTTAATGCTTTCCTTGTAGAGCTCTTTTTAAAAAAAATTCATATGTTTGTACCAAAACAGACATGTTTGAGAGTGTGTACCAAGACAGAAATGTGTCAGTCAGAGGAGAGTTTTCTTGGTTTGGTTGTCCCCTTACATCCTTCAGCCACCAGAATAAACTTCGGTCACCAGAAGCACTTTAACCCAATGGACCATCACACCATCTCTTGCACATTTAGTTTTTAAATTCAGCCTTCATTTTATTCATCTGCCAGTATATTTGTCAGAAGTTGTATCACTGCTTTGGCACAATTAAAGCAGAATTTTGGACACCTTGGCTTGATGACCCTGCAAATTTTATGTTCCAGTGAATCATCAAAGAGAAGGAAGAAACCACAATTCATAGTGGCCTTTATTTGTGATGGCCAGAAGCCGAAAACAACCCAGATGTCTCACAACAGAGGAATGGATACACAAAGTGTGGTTCATTTACACAATGGAATATTATTCAGCTATTAAGAATGAGGACACCATCACTTTTTGCAGTCAAATGTATGGAACTACAAAATATCACCCTGAGTGAGGTAACTCAGACCCCAAAGGCCATGCATGGTATGTACTCACTAATAGGTGGATATTAGCCAAAAAAGGTACAGAATGTCCAGAATACAATCCACAGGCCTCAAGACAGTTAACCAGCAGTAGGGACCAAGTGAGGATGCTTCAATCCCACTTGGGAGGGAGAAAAAAATAATCACAGCAGACACAGAGAGTGAGGTGGAGGGAAAAGGGGAATATGATCAGGTATAAGGGGAGACAGTAAAGAAGCCCTGAAGGCTAGCAGAATGAATGGAAATATGCAACCTCAGGGAGCGAGGGGGACCCTCTAGAAAGTATCAGAGACTCGGGAGGTATGAGTCTCTCAGGACTCAAAGGGAGAGACCTTAGATGAAATGCCCAACAGCGGGGAGAGGAAACTTGTAGAGTCCAACACAAGTAGAAAGACAGAGCATCAAGTAGAGAGAAGAGATTCCCATCCCACAGTCAAAACCTCTGACCCAGAATTGTTCTTGTCTAAAAGAACTGCAGAGACAAAATGGACAAGAGACTGAGGGAAAGGTGGTCCAGTGACTAACCCAACTTGGGTTCCATCTCGAGAGGCTACAAGGCCACACATTATTATTGATATTATAATGTGCTTACAGAGGAGCCTAGCATGGGTGCCCTCTGAGAGGCCCAACAAGCAGCTGACTGAGACAGAAGCATATACTTACACCCAACTAATGGGCTGAAATTGGGGACCCCTTTGGTTGAATTAGGGAAAGGCTGGAAGAACCTGAAGAGGTGGCCGACTCCATAGGAAGACCAGCAATCTCAACTAAGCCAGACCCCTGAGATCTCTGAGACCTTGAGATACCAACCAGGCAGCATGCATGAGCCGGTCTGAGGCTCCCAGTTACCTGGTCCGGCCTCAGTGAGATAAAATAGTCCTAATCCTCAAGAGACATGAGTCCCTGGAGAGTGAAGAGGGCACGTGGAGTGGGGGTATCCTCTTGGAGACACAGAGGAGGAGGAATGGGATGAGGAACTGTGGAAGAGGGACTTGGAGAGGGGCAATGGTTGGACTGTAAAAAAAAAAAAAAAGCAACCTTAAAAAAAATTACAAAAAAAACCCCAGATGAATATTCATTGCAGTGATTAAACTAAATTATATAAATCAGATAAAATAAAATGTTCTCATTCATGGTTAGAGGTCAAATTGTGGAGAAAGTTTTTATATTGGAGGTTCTTCTCCCATAAAGAGAATATGGAGCTTAATTTATGGTGTCCTCCAGATACAAATTCTATTTGTAAAATAAAGGAATGGGTTTGGGAAAACATGAAGACCCACAGTCAATCTTCAACCACTAGATGGCGCCGAGGCATCTATGGCAAATTCCCTATATGTCCATAGGCTGATCACTGAAGGGAACACACCAGTTTAAACTAAAAAGGAGGAATGTATAGACGTGTGCTGGATTGATATATCATAAGAAGACTGTATATTACTTAAAATTTGGCATAACTTAATCTTATGGAGGTCCTCTTTCCTAAGCACAGATTGCCCTTCACACAAAAGCCATAGATCTCTTTGCTTTTGTTCCCTGTTCTCCAAACCTCACTCCTTCTAAAATCCCTCTTCTGCCTTCAGTAACTTCTTTTAAGTCATCACAGGTTCACTGCTTACCCTTCGATGAGCTCCCTCTTCATATGAAGCATTTATTTCCCTTGGCCATGATGACATATACCAATCCCATGTGGGCATGGGGATTTCACTACAAAGTGTGGCCTGCATTCCTATGACACAGTCGTCTGATCACCCCAAACAGTGCCTATGCCTTCTAATATAGAAAAGGCCAGTCTGAAAAAACATATGCCACATATTTGTTGTACATTTATCCTTCTGGAAATAAAGCAACCATGGGAGGGGATGAGACCTCCCAAGCACAGCATAAGCATAGTAAGGGCTCAGAAGACAGAGATTTACTGCCTTCTGCCATCAGTAACTAACCTGGTCACACCTCCTGGAAATGATTAAAAACCTGAGACTAGATCAAGAAAAGAACTTACATAAGCTGAAGGGCAATTTGCAACTCCCAGAATAAAAAAATAATGTGGCAATTTTAGTCTAAGTATAAATGTTTTACTTTCTTTTGATCACGGCAGAAAATTCATAACAAATAGTATTTATCTATGCATTATTCCACGAACACATAGGCAAGCCTCTAAATTTAGGGATGAGAGTAATTATCTTTCTTAGATATGCATAAGAACTTCGGTCTGTGTTCTCTTCTTGATATTTTTGAAGGAAACGTTAGTTATACAGTTATGAAATTTCTATATTTTCTCTTTCACTTCAAGTATAAAGAAAGATACCTTTTTTAATTCTTAAGACAAAATGTAGGATCTTCATAGGAAAATTATATCTACCTCTAGGAGTATTATAACCTGAATACAGAAAGAAAGACAAGGCAGAGACAGAGACAGAAAGAGAGAGAGAGATCATATTAATGACTGCGTTTGGCCTGAGTCTCAAACCAATTTCTGGAGTGCCTACCAACTGTCCCCACTAATTAAGACTGTACACCTACATTTATAAACTATAGGCAGTTAAGATAGCCTGGATATGCCGGGCAGAGGTGGTGCACGCCTTTAATCCCAGCACTTGGGAGGCAGAGGCAGGTGGATTTCTGAGTTCGAGGCCAGCCTGGTCTACAGAGTGAGTTCCAGGACAGCCAGGGCTACACAGAGAAACCCTGTCTCAAAAAAACAAAAAAACAAAACAAAACAAAAGCCTGGATATAATTAATAAGAACATGATTAAAGAAAAAGACTACTATAGCTCATGCTAAAGGAAATATAAATGACAAAGGAAGATGGAGAGATTTTCCATGAGGTTTCTATATGACAAGCAGAAGCTGATTTGTTTGTTCTGAAGTACTAGGAATCGATTTCCCACACATACACAGAGTTAAGGAACAGAATAATACTCCTTCGAAGGAGCATACAAGGATAAATTAGATAACAATCCAGCTCTGGAGAGTTCCCTAGAAATATTACACTAAATGGATTATGCAGAGATATCCTTTGAAAATTTACATTAGAGGACTTTATTTTTTATTTTATAAATAGCCAATTAAATTTCATTTTTAAAAGTCTTATTTTTTTTTACCTTGGGTCCATGTGGGTATGTGTTGCATTTTTGTGAGATGCAAGCTAATGAGTGTGAAGTGTACACACTTATGAGGAAGCCACATTAAGGTATCCAGTTACCTCTTCTATCGCTGTTCACCTTATTTTTGTGAGTAAGAGCCTACCACTGAGCAGGAAGCTTGCAGTTTTGTCTGGGTTGGCTATTCGGAGAGCTCTTGTGATTTTTCTATTTGTGCTTCCCAATCAGAAAATTCAGTCATGTACAACCATGGCTAGTTTGTTAAGTGGGTGCTCAGGATAGGAACTGTTGGGGGATATGAATTATTTAAGCTTAAAAAAATCTGAAAAGAAAGATAAAGATTTTTTTTCCTCAAGAATAATGTTCTTAAAATACAGGGACTCAACCACCAACCAAAGACTGCACATGGAGGAGGCTGATTGTTCAGGCAGCATGTGAATAGTAGAGGATTGCAAATTCGATCAGCAATAGGAGGAGAGGACCTCAGCCCTGTGAAGGTTCTGTGCCCCAGTGTAGGGGAATGCGAGGGCCAGAAAGTGGGAGAGGGCGGGGTGGCAGGCATGGGGAAGTGGGAGGCAACAGGGGTTTGTTTTTGTTGTTTTTGTTTGTTTCTTTGTTTTTTGGAGGGGAAACTGGGAATGGAGAAATTTACATGTAAATAAAGAAAATATCTAATAAAAAAATGCATGACAAATCCAAGGGGCTTTGTCATCTAAGAGCTTTGTCAAATGATAAGCATTTGCTTGATGAAAAAATATTTACTCCTAGAATTAAAATAAGAGAAAGAAAATGCAAGCATTTATATATGATCAGAGGGGAATGGCTTAGAGGATATCTGGTGCAGTTTTTACACAGTTAATTTTATTGAAACTTTAAGTGTCATTTATTGACAGCATAAATATGATCTCCATATCATGTGTGCTCACTCATTATCACATTTTCTACTATACACTTCACTGACGCTTTTTTTTTTTCATTTTCTGAAGAAGAGCAAAGACACAATCAAGATAATACTTTAGGCAGTGATAGATTGAAAATGGAAGCCTTTCTGTGCTAATTTTCAGAGGCCAATGGACTTCCATACCCTGTGTCCATCTTTCTTTTTCCAGTTAGTTCTACAGCTGTCTCTAATTAACAGATCAGCACTGTGCTTCAGGTAAGAGGACTGACAAATAAACAATAATCAGACATTGTATTCAGATACTTTACAGCCAAACAGAAGGGAGAAAAAAATTAACTTGTGTTTTAGGACATTGGAATTGTTACCTGCTTTGCTATGACAAATATCTGAGATAACACCAAAAGGGAAGGATAATAATACTTGAGAGGAAGGAATTATTTGGCTCATGGTTTTAGTCAAGGTTAATTGGCTTTGGGGCTGAAGTAAGACAGTAAGTTCTGCCTCCTAATACTTCATTCAGGATGAAGGTGCAGTGGATTAGCACATGGTTAAAGTTAGGGCATTTATGTCCCAGTGACCAATCTGACAGCATTGAGGAGCTAGGAGGAAACTTTTCAACAGGTGCCTTTGTGGGAGGTGGATCTCATAAAGGCATACCATTTTTTATCCAGATTATAAGGTGGTATAGGATAATTTTTAAGTGTTTTAACATTGCTAATTGCATTTTTGGACATTGCATTATGCACATTGGAGTCAGCAATAAAAACTGAATTATCTCAAAATGATTTAACCATATCCGATGCCAAGCCACTTTAACATTATGAAAATAGAATCTTGGACGTAAGGTGGATTGTGTGCCTCTCCCATGGAGCTATTGCAAATGTTACATTACTTTATCTTTGCAGGATGAGGAAAAGCTTGAACAATTTTCCAATTTTTAAAAATGAGGATCACACTTGTTAAATTCCAACCTGCTATCTAACCCAAGCTGCAACTACTATTTTATTACTTATTTATTATAAAGTAAATCTATGCTTTTGACATCTCAGTTACTAGAAGGATTTTAGGATTTTATATCAACTATTTTCTTTCAAATTCTGACATATTTGAACATCTATGGAAGTCTTCTATTCTGTTTTCTTACAAGCCACACACATTTTTTCCTGAGAAAATACAAGCCTTTCCTGTACACTATCATATATAATTAATACAGGATGGTATTAATTTTAGTTGCCAATGCAGTAATTAATAGGGAAAGAGAGTAAACTAGCAAGATGTCCTTAAGGATGGTTGTCACTAGGACCTTAAAAAATCTATTCTTACAAAAAATTAAATGTATGTGGCAAGGTTTACCATAATGGGTTATCAAAGTGAAAATACATTTAACTTTATATGCAAATGTAAAGATATTTAAAGCTTTACATTTTACATTCCCATTTTCTGGCAGATGTTACAAAGTAAATATTAATGTCTGAAATTATAATACTTGTCAGACATATGAACATTACATGGACATGGGCTTTGTGTTATGCTTTTAGGTTTTTTTTTTTCTGTTTAATTTGAGATCTTCCTGGTAATCGAAACTCTTTACAAACATTAGTAGAAAAAGCTTATCATCCAAATGTATAACCAGAAAACTGAGCTGCACTCCACTTTACCCTAATACCCTGCACTAATGCGATGACACAGATGACAAAACTTAACAAGCTTGGTGATATTTATTTCAGAGCACCACTTTGTAGCCTGAAACTCATACTCGTTCCAGCAGGTGTCAAAACTCAACAACAATCCATGTCCAAAGGAAAATGCAAATTACACACTGGAGCTCTATGGAGACAGCAGCTCCATTCCTTCCACTTATGGGGCTTCATTGTTGCTGCTCACTAATGACTGATGTCCTAAATGAATTAGGAAGATTCCCTTCTGACCTAAGAACCATCGGAATGCATTTCCTAAGAAAGAAATAAAATAAAAGCTGCTGTTCTGTAACCAAAACAAACATCTCGTGGTGACTCTTTACCACATTATCAAGGGACTCAGGGTCTCCGCGGCACCTTTGAGCTTGGTAGAAAGTTTCAATGTATTTGGCTTGTTGGTGTTAAATACAGCCTTGACAAGTGCTAATGTATACTCTCTGGATTACTTGATACTCTGTACTGAGAGAAACTTCTGAAACCAAAATATAAAAAAGACATTTCTGCTGTAGCTTCAAACACATAACAAAAATGATTAAAAGAAAGTCATAATATGTGGTATGCTCAGCAAAGTATGAATTATATAATATTAAAATAACTAACATTATTTTATAACAACTTTGACATTGCGTCAGTGGTTCTCAAGTTGACAGCAAAAAATATTTGCAGAATGATAATTTGTCATGGTTATGCACTTTTCAAATGTGCAGACTTTTCAAATTCCTGTTGTATTTATTAATAAAATGTTTTCTGCAGTAATAGTAATATGCAGATTTTGCTTATATTTTTCTCTTAGTAACATATTGTTACTAATGCAAGCAAGCAAAATAAGTTTGCAGGAAACAAATTACCAGTAAAGGAGAAAGTTCCTACAATCCAAAGGGAGTTCAGTCACACTGTCTCCCTAGATATTACAAAAGCAAGAGCCATAAACACCTACTGTTTTCTCCTATCTTTCATATGTAAATAATTATCAGCAAATGACATTTCAAACCACAAAGAGAGGTAGGTAAATGAATTAAAGAAGACTGAGCACAGCTAATTAAAACTACCAGCATCATTAGGAAATGACAATTTTAAATCACTCTGCAGTCTTTAACAATTACAGAAAATGGTCAAACAACCAAACATTTACACAGCTACTGAGCCACTTTTTAGGAATATTCACATGTTATCTCGTTTATTTATAATCATCATAAAGTGTTTTCAAATAGTCATATCTTTGTAGTGTTAAGAAATCATCACCTCATTCTATTCTTTTATGATTATCAAGTGACTGAACCCTGGGTCATTAGAAACTTAACAATCTGTTGCAACTTCAATGTCCTGCTTTCCCCCAGGGCAAAGGATTATTCTTCCATCATAATATGTTAGTTAATACCAAAGGCTTTGCCCAACTTCAAAGCAGAGATATTAAAGGCTCACTTTCCACTACAAGGCAGGTGTATTTTTATTAGCTTTCTCTTTCAAAATTGCTATGACTTCACTTGCAGATATCCCGCCAACAACCATTATTGAAAGCTGTAATATAATTGCTAAGTTACGTGCAATGTCTGAAGCTAAAAAACAATGTCACTTGCAGCCCTCAACGATTGACTGAAACCAAGTGTTCCATCATTAAAGCTGAATTACAACACACAGTGCTGTGTTTCCCATGTGCTACATTTGAAACAATAGGAGTGCAAAACCTGCCTATAAAGTCACAAATTCTCCTGTTCATTCAGGTTTGTGAATAGTAAGAAATGACATGCGCCAGAATTAAATCTCTGTCTAGATTAAGTGGAGGAAGAGATGCTAGATTCCTGCCGAAATTTTGAACAGGCAGCCACATCTTCCTATCACTTTGGAGGGCATTTCCTTCTGTGACTGCTCAGATTAGCAGAAAACAACAAATACGAAATGTCCTAGTTTTAAAACTTGTTTTGTGTTGGAGGGATGACCCAGATTTTTAGTGAGTTCAGGTTGGATTTCTTGTCTTTTATAGAATGGCATGTGGCATCTATGCACTCAGATACTGTTAAGGTTTGGGAAGATTGTTTTGGAAATGCATGAAAATACAATAAGATACTCATTCATGCTGATCAAAGGACATATTGGCTGCACATTTGCTCTACTCTCATTTCTCCTAATGAGGTTCCACTCATTCTGTTATTTAGTGATCTAAGTGGAAATATTCCTTCTGTCATAGTGGTATGCAAAGCTATTATAATTACTTTTTTAGAAAGGTCGACAACTTTTTTATTTGGCTTCAGTGATTTTACGGTGCCTAGATTCCACCGGAAAATATTTAGTCACTCGCTTACTTGGACAGAAATCCATCACCTGGAATAGAAATCATGGCAAGTGTGCCAGCATCTTTGTGCAGACAGCCCTGAAAATATATACTAGGAAAAGGCTTTGCCAAACGACTTGTGTCTGGCCAGCACTACCTTTGAAATATTTTCTGCATACCAGTTAATGTTAAGATTTATTATAGCATGTGTAAATATATTTTTGCATGTATATCTACAATTTAGATAATACAGTAGCAACACATCATAGATGCATTACCTGTCTTTATTTGAGGTTCTACTAGACAGTCATAATATTATGATTTCTTACCAAAAAATGAATAGTTACCGTTAAGTTATTTTAAACAGATTACATTTTTAAAAACACATAAAATAATTCAATTAATTTTACAAATCCTTAGAGAAATTAGTGTGATGTTTACATATGTACCCACATGAGAAAATATATAACAAAAAATGTAATAAATGGAAGACTAGGGACCTTTGAAAAACAGACAATAATTTTAGTATTGTCTGCTTCGGGAAACTAAATCAACTAATATTCTACTTATTTTAAATGTTCCTTGCATTCATGCACAAAGTAGTCAATTCACAAGTAGAAAAACATTTCACAGAGCACTCTTGAAGAGATTCACACTTTCAATTCCATGGTACAAATTATGACAGCAAAAGGAATTTATCAAACTCAACCAGGGCTGGCGGGCTATGTTCTCACCACAGATATATGTCCACCCAGTTCTTTTTCTTTATTTAGAAATTCTCAGTGCCAACCAAATCAAGACAGCCATGCTATTTTAAGGTTTATTTGTTTTCTTTAAATTTGGCGGACACTGTTCTTTCCTATAAAATCGGTTGACTCAATATGGAAAAAAAACATACACCATTAACTTTCAACATACCCACATGTTATTCCTTAACTTGGAATCCTCAAACCAGTCCTAATGATTCATGTAGAAAGATGGATGGCAAATAAAATATTCATGAACTTGTACCCCAAGCTAATTACTTGAGAATATGAGATGTTGACTAGATCAATGGCATTCTTTGAATGTCAAGGTATGGGATGTTATTCATATCAAAGTATTTATATTTTTGATACATGGTGTACTTTGATACACACATTAAACCATTGAGTAAACTGTGCTACTTTCAATTTCTGTATTACTTTTAAGTACTAGATTTTTAAATTTATATGATTTTAAAAGAACTTATTAAATAATTGTTTATCAAATCCTACACATATTTCAACAGATTAAGATGGGCTAGATTTTATTTACATCTTTAACTACAGAGTAAGACATCCAAACTATAGAAACAAAATCATTTGACACCTGGTTCTTTAAAGTTCATGAACTTCAACATCTAAAAACATGTGTGGGATTGTCAAACATTCCGGTGCCCTCCCCAGGGGGAACCAAACATATGTAGCCGTGTATATCATGGTGTCATATGCCAACAAGTTTCCCTGAAAAAAAAATTA
Organism: Mastomys coucha; assembly: GCF_008632895.1. NCBI lineage: Eukaryota > Metazoa > Chordata > Mammalia > Rodentia > Muridae > Mastomys > Mastomys coucha. Next base: position 53,130,811 of record NW_022196912.1, on the reverse strand, counting down.
CTCTGTCCTTTTATTGGGGCTTCAAAATATCACTTCAATAAGTCTGTGAGATATGGAACCAGGGCTTCTCAAGAAGGACATTTAACCATGGACTTCCTGATGTTTGTATCAAGCATGTTCGCTCTTTCCAAATCCTTCCCTCTCAAAAAACATTGGAGCCAAATAATAATGCTGAAAGTATGGAAGTGAGGAGTCCTTAAGCCAAAAGTTGTATTTCAATAGAGCAGATCTCACAAGTTATATAATTTATAATCTCCATCAGGGTAGGCAGAGAGACAGACATCAGGGAGTGGTGGGGACAGTAAGAGGTGACTGCTCATGAAACAGGGCTGTCTGGTGGCCTAGAACAGCTTATGGAGATACTTGGTGAAATCCACTCAGTCAGCCCCTCTTCTCAGCCTCATACAGGATCTTCCCAGCTGAGCCAGAGATTTTGGAAAAAGAGAGTAGTGGAAAGGCTGATTAAAGCCACTACTACCTGCAACACATGTGCAACGTCTCCCCAGAGAATAGCTTTGATGCTTTTGCAAGGGGGATGGGAGGGTCAATTACAACCTGCCTGCTCAGAGGCTTAATGCTTGATAGGCACAAGTTTGCAAAAAAGCCACCAGCTGTAGCAGCAGGAGCCACTGCTGCAGCAGCAGCCCAAAGGGGCAAAATTTCTTTAACAGTGTTCCCCACCTGCCTTTAAGTGCTGCATGTCCTAGGCAGCAGAATCATGCCAGCTGTTTCTCACATCTACCACATTGGTAACCCCTTGACCATGGGTAGATAAATCAAGGCACCTGAACAACACCTTTGCAACTTTAAATTGCAAGAGGAAGCTTCTCTTTAGTGGATTCTCAGTCCTGACAATTAACTGTACGAGGCAATTCAAGACTCTAACGCAGACGTTACAGAGGATCTGTGGTTATAATTAAGCAGTGACTTGGTTTGGTTGAAAGGACTATTTTGGGGGAAAATTTTAAAGGAAAAAGACTGCTTTTGTAGTGCCTCAGAAATACTTTCCTGTATATAGAGGGAGGTTTATTTTATTTTTATTTTATTTTTGTTACCATTTGGAGATGGTTTATGACAGCTAGTTTACATTTCCCTAGTGATCTTTATTACCAAGGTAAAACACACATATAATAAAATTAATCATTTTCAACATACAACTCTGTGACTTTTCTATGTTAATGTATTATAAACTCTACCAAGTTCTCAGGCATTTTATCACATTAAAATGAAAAGGTAACTTCCTACATGTTTCTCTGATTGACAAATATTGAACAAGATAGTGAGTTGATGTAAACTATAGATGAACATTGGCCTGTATGGCTTCTGTCTGTAGTAGGGCTTCAGCACAGGAACCCAGAGGACTTTATGCTTACCAAATCTTGAACAAAGTTTAAAGTAAATTAGTAAAAGATAGATATACTTCCTAAAGATATGTCTTTGGGAGGTGAGATGGGCTGAGAGGTAGGGGAGGTGGGTTGGAAGGGGGAGAGTAGGGGTCTGTATAATTAGTTGTATTGGTCTCCTAAATTGGGATTATAGCTCTCCAACTCTTCTGAACCCTTGCAACTCTCAGCCTGTTTGCCCTCTTTGGGAAAAGACACTAATCCTAAGCATTTCCACATTTTCTTCAATGTATATGCTTCACTTATTGAAACAAAAACCTCATAGCACCTCTCTTACATTCAGCCATGGAATATACATGTCTACCTCCAAGAATATAGAGGAGCAGATCTCTAATTGGTGGATGAGCTGTGGTTTCAAGACTGCAGAATGTGTCATCAACTGCTTAAATGTTACAATCTCCTGGAAAGAATGTGTCTGTAGAGCCCAAGTGTGGAAATGATTACACCCTGACTGGTGTGTTAGTTTTGCATTTTTGTAACAAAATATCAGAATTAATAAACTTGAAGGTAGAAAGGATTGATTGAGCTTGATCTGCATTTTAAACATGTCCTTTCCATCATTAATAGGTTCTATTGTTTGTGAATGTACCGCAAACTAAAGAACCAGATGGGGAGCTCCTGGAGGGTCACTGTTTAATGTTTACTGTAGAGAAGCAGTAAGCAAGAGAGGAAGAGATAGGGATCCCAATATCCCCTTCAAGGGCATGTCCCGAAGATGGACTTTTCCTATTAGACCTCCCTCCTCAATGTTATACCATTTCCCAATGGTATCACAACTTATGGAATGAACCTCTAACATAAGAACCATTAACATATTTCGAATTCAAATCAGTACAACTGTAGAGACCACTCTGAAGGGCTGAAGAAACTTTCACTTCAATGGAGTACTTTTTAGTAGTGAGATATGCTGCCTGTATTGTTGAATGCCTGGAGTAGGCTACCCATAAACGAATTAATGACACTAATGGTAATGAACTGGAATGTATTACTTTTTGTTCTTATATGCTAATGCTCTGAAAATTCTAGTAAAGCTTATTACTCTTTATTTTTAAGGAAGAATTTTAATCAAAAATATTCTCAAAAGTTATTTATTTCAATACCCCTAAATTCCAACAAGTGTTGGAATTCCAAGCAAGAATGTAGACATTTTAAAAAGTCTACATTTTTAAATATACTTTTAAACAAGCAACTTTCTTAAACCATTATCAATAAAAGTACCATAGAAGTTGCTACATACAAAAAATTACTGATAATAAATGAAGGAAAATATCTAAATTTATAGCTTTAAATTACAGGACACCAAAGATAATGTGTCAAACATGCACATAAAGGAACACAAATTTCATGAAAGCCCAGTAGTTAAGTCTTTAGGTCTTTTTTTTAATTCAAGATTTTAGTTGCTTCTGGCCTGCCATTCCATAGATAGCAGATAAATGAGAACCACAAGTAGATAAACTATTCATACAGCAGTTACAATATTATTTAGACTTACTATTCACTATGTATCATATCACAAATGAATGCTAGTAATTAAGCAACATCTTAAAACATTAAAACCAAATACTACTTATTTAGTCGTTAGTCTTTTACTTGTTTACTGTTGTTGTTCTCTGAATGTGACCTAGATTTCAGTGAACAAGTTTGATCCTTTTATATTTTTAAAACAAAATGAATCATGATCAGCTTCTAAATCTATTACTAAGGTCTCCTTTTGTAGCAATATGACTTTCTGTCTGATTAAATCTAACCATGGTCCTCCTTTCCCTTCAAGTGTCTGTTCTGAAGCAGAGGATGTTTTTAAATTATCAAATTATCAAATGTTATACATAGGCTAACAAATGAACATAAAAATAATAAGGGTTAGTCTTGAAATTATTTTATATCCTTAACTTGTAGTTAGGGCAGACAAACACCCTGAAGTATATCTTTTCTATCCAGGGTTATCGTTTTTCATGGATATCTCACAAATGCATACCTTCAATTGCATTCCTATTATTTCCAGGACTACATAGCATGTACAGTTTAAAAAAAAAAAGGAATTGAGTGCACATGTCTAGATTTCAATGGAGATAACAGAACAAGGTTTATAAAACTTGCTGTAAACAGCATTTAGAAGGCATTTAAACTCACAGAGCTAGACAATCTTTCTAATGAGCTAAGAAAGGAGGACATGAGACTAAAAGGCCATGAAGCACTATGATGGTCGAACATTAGTAAGTAAAGTGGCTTCCGTGGATGAGAAAGAATAGTCAGAAAGAACAGAACCCATTAGAACTCATTGCCTTGGAGAACAACCAAGGGAGGGAAGATGCACCGCATTTCCTGAAGCCTTCCAAATCCTATCTACATAAGAGGTGGTTATTCATCTCCAGCTACCATGTTGATGGCTTGCTGGTAATGTTTCCAACCCCTCTAACATCCCTCTTCCCTTCTGTGAAGCAGACATAGATTTGCCAGAGCAGGCAAATTCACTGTATTATTTTTCAAAGGGTTCATTTATGTTCCTCAAGGAAATTGCTCAGAATTGTATTTGTTTTATGATCAAGAGATTGAGCTTGGTATTGTCTTTTTTTAAAAAAATAATATTTAGAAGAGAATCTGTTGTTTGTTTTAATCTACTCATCAAGATAGTTATGATTTTATTCTCTACATAGGAATGAAACACAGTTGCAAATGGGCAGATTATGGAACTGAATTTTATCCTTATAACTGTCTGACCTTAGAGGCGATAATTACCTCTCAGAGCCCCCGTTTCCTCACTTAATAAATGTAGTTGACAGCAAGCCCAAGCCTCTGTGAGACTGAAAGCACGATGGGATAAAGGGGGTGTCCTTTACTTCTGTGGGTGGTTTGAGATCTATAGAGTATGTTTTGCATGTTACACGTTAAAATTTTTTCATATATTTATGTTTAAATAGACATAAAGTGAAACCCCAAATAATGTGATATCCAGATAGCCCCAGAAGTACCAGACACAACGGTGTGTTAATTGTGTACCTTGCTACTCATTTTTGGAAAAAAAATAATTTTTATTTGTTAATACAACACAGCAATATATGTTTGAATTAGTTACTTTTATCTTTTTTGTGGTCATTGATTAAAACAAAATAAAGGAAGAAGGATTTAATTTAGTTTATGACTAAAGAGGTCTAACTCATTAGTAGGAGAAGCAAGGGACACAGTACAGTTCCCATCAAGCCTGTTGATAATTGTTTTTAGCTCCTTTTCAGTTCAAGCATGACAATTAGAATGTATCACCGAGATCTTTAGTAACAACAATGTATTGATTTCTGTTCCTTCATAACTTTTGCAAGAAATGGTCTTAGTATTAATAAGAGTTGGCTTTTTAAATCACCTTTATTATTGAGATTTCAAATTCACATTGTAATAATCATGATCTACTTCAAATATTTACTATTTTTTTATCTGAAGATCCTATATCTCTAAGTAATATAAAATATAATGCAGACAAGCCCAAATCTTGAGATTAAAATGAAAGGTTTTGAGTAGTGTGAAAAGAAATTTTAGTAAAGATTACTTTATTGCCAGTTATGATATTGTAGTCATGCAGAACGTATTTCCAGTCAGTGAAGAAAAGTAACTTGAAAATTCAAATTCCAAAGGCATCATTGACTGGAGCTGTGTAGACCTGGTTAGCCTCTTTCTTGCTTTACACTGTTGCTTTTTTTTTTTTTTTTTTTTTTTTTTTTAACCTGTATGTGTTTGGGAATGACATGGTCATCTTACTTTCTGCTGTGGTTTTGAAGTAATAGGAACCAATAGTAATAGGAAAAGATTCTTTTTGGCTTACTGCCTGCATGCAAAGTGATCATGAGTCATCAGAAGTTACAGAAGAGATCTGTTTATTACTTCTGAAGTAGTTGGTAGAACCAGCCCTTCAGGTAGGTTAAACGAGTAGAGCTTACAAACTGAATCTTGCATTCATTCAGGGACACAGAGAAAATGAGTTCTCAATAATGTTTTTCTTTAACTGTTAATAAAACTCACTGAAGACAAAGGTATTTTATGTTTATAGATATGGGGACTTAAAAATAGAAACACTGGGGCCTCAGAATGTAGCTTAATGATAGAAAAGGTGCTTAAATAGCAACTAAAAGGGTCTGTGTGAGCAGAAGAGATGAAATGGAGGAGGAATGAAGAAAAAAAGGAAGGAAGGAAGGGAAGGAGGAAGGAAGGAAGGAAGGAAGGAAGGAAGGAAGGAAGGAAGGAAGGAAGGAAAACAAAATTTCCAGTTCCTTAAGTTGACACAAATTTAAAAAGATAGATTTCCAAACTTGAGAGTAAATAAAAATATCAAGGCTTTCCATTAAAAAAAAAATAGAAGAAAGTTCTGCTAACAATGTCTAAGACATGAAAGTACAAGGTATATAGTAGCCACTATCCTTTACTGAATAAAAAAAGTGCATAAATATTTGTATATCTTGGAGTTTAAGTGCTTTATACAATACTAATACAGCACTCATATTGCTGGTCTTAAAACAGATAAACATTTTCAGGTCTATAACTTCTTTCATGAGTAAAAAATAAAACTCTAATTCATATATGGACACAGATTTTCTTGGTTGTCAAAGACAACTTCTGCTTATTAAGCCATGCGAGGTCTACCTGTGTAGTTTGATGAGTCTGAGTGGTTTGAATGTATCTCTAATCTGACAATGGCATCACAATTTAATCTGTATATTGACATTCCCTCTTAGTTCTATTATTTTTTAGACAAGGTGGGATTTTGTTTTCCTGAGATGCAAAGAATTAAATGTAAGAGATTAAAGAAATTATCTGAATTTTCTGTTTCCCGATTGTGAGACTCCACTTTTCCAGAGTGACTATTCCCTCAAGCTACTTCTATATCTTGCTGGAATCATTCTAACAAATTTCTAACGTGTTTCCTTTCTCATGTCTTCCTTCTTTATAAAGCTACTTTGATGTTTATATAAAAAAGCACATCCAATAAACTATGCTCTAGTCTTAAAACTCATCAGTGGCATCCTGCATATGTTTCTCGTTCACACACAATTTTTTTGGAGTTAATTTTGTTTAGTTTTTCTAATTCCATCTCATGCCTGTTTTTTAAATTCTCACTTAATGCTACAGTTATATAGCAGCATTCTCAACTTCTTACTGTGTTAGTTATTTTTCCATTCTAATCTTTAGATAAAGCTACTTGATTTAGGTATCACCTCTTTTGTCTTTAAGATGTGAAGAAATCATGGTGAACTCATGCTTACCACACAAAAATCCACCTTGGAAATTTTGCTACCCATCACGATTATGGATATTTTTATGTTTCCTTTATATCATCCTTAATATAATGTTGTGCATCATTTTAGTACACACTTATTAAACACTTGCAACAAACACTCAATACTAAAAGACTGGTATGATGTCTAATTTTTTCCCTCCTTCCTCTGTGTTGATTCCTGGTACTGATGTGATTGCTCTAATCACCACGAACAATAACAACTAGCAACGATTTATACTTCCACTATTTAATATTTACTATTAACATTGCCATTAAGCATGCAGAAATGCTAAGTACTATATGTGCTAAGATCTTTACTAAAAATGTTCAATAAGATACTTTCAACAATTTTCAGGAGTTCCTATTGTTTTCTCCAGAAGACTTGAAATTGACACAACATTCACACATATGGTACGTATCAAAATCTGATCCCAAATTAAGTTTGTGTAAATTCTGCCTTTCTGTCCATAGCCACTATGATGATGGTTTCCTCACAAACCCGATACTGAATAGATATTCCTTGGACGCCTGAGTGATGAGTGGATCTATATAATTCAAGTAAATGGAACACACATCACACGTGGGTGCTTCAATAACAGTAAGCTAATTCTTCCCAAATGTTCTAATGTAATGGTTCCTTGTATAAACAGAAATGATATTTTAATCACATTTTGTTGCTAATAGAAAGAAAAAATGGTCTTTTATGATAGTTATATTTAAAAGGGCCTTAAATTCAGGTATGTTTACAATCCAATGGGAAGATTCTTTGCCATACAAAAGCTATCTTGGAAACAAATGATTCAAACTGGATATACTGTATATTAGTTTTCAATCAGCAATGTAAACAATGGAATAGAAGTATTACATGGATTCCACAATAAGATAAACCAAACCACTTTTGCCAAGCCAGATGCAATCACTCAAACTCCACTGAGAAAGAGGTAACCACACTATTTGGTCCAGGTCCCAAGTATTTTATTTAGTAAATAACTTGGTCTTTGTGTACTCATTTTTTCTAACACCTATTTCCAACACTTAAACATTACTGTGTTTTAAGTATACTGAACTTATGATTCAAATGTAAACAGGACATGTGTTAGTCTTCTGTCCTTAGGCTGTTGTGTAAAACACATCACACACACACACACACACACACACACACACACACACACACACACACAAATGTTACATTCAGAACAATCCAGTAAGGCCAAAGGAGAAAAGATGGTAACATAAAAATATTATTCAACATTAAAACCTAAAACCAGAGTTAGATATACCTAACATATACTTTTAAGAATTTTAGTTTAATGCTGACTTATAGTATAGCACCAGTTATTTGATTTGAACCATACATTCTTATCTTTTAAAAATTATCTCTTGTTTATATTGAATGCTTTAGTAATTGTATGTCATATCTAAATGTGCAAAATTTATGTATAATATTTATTTCTTGTATCTCCATTAAAAATTACTTATAGATGCAGGCATATGTGCAAAGTGAAGCTGCCAATTTTTAAACAGCTCAACTGATGAGCCTCGGAAAAGGAGTTAGCTCTCCCTATGTTTACACCGCAGGTTCTAACTAGGTTCTTCAAACTATGAGAAGAAACCTCATTTGTTTCCCCAACTTAAAAAAATCACAGAGATGTATAGTTTCCTTTTCTTCTATTTTCCATCTTACCTTAAGCATATGGCCCAAAAGAATTAAAGTCTTCTCTAGCACATGATTTCTCCACTAAGACTGCTTCCTCCAAAACTCAGTCCTGACCTGACGAAGGATAAGGTCTCAGGGTGGCCAGACTGTTGAATTGTTTCTAAAGCATTTAGTGTTTAATATGATCCTATTTTACCCAATATGCTTTAACTTTATAGCATAGTTTTACTAGTAAAAACTACTTTTGTAGTCTTACCATATTCAATTATAAATCATCTACACTCAAACAAATTATAGACAAGTGATAACCAAAGAAACCATGAAACAATGGGATTTTCCACAATTTCTTGTGCTTTAAAGGATCATTTCATTCTCTATTGCATGTATATATAAACTTATGACCAGTGAGCATGTTTATTCTGTACTAAACAGCAAAATGAAGAAACAATAGCTCCAAACATTTAATATTTGGGGAAATAAAGTGTTAGGATGCCAATGTGGAGAGATTAAGAAGAGTGTGGATTTGAGGGGGAGGTTATCTTTAAACTTTTCAAGAAAAATAACATTCAGCTGTGATCCTAAAACCTTTTAATCTAACTTTTCACTTAATTCAATATCATTTCAAATTTAAAAAAAAAATTCTGAGCAAATAAACTATACCTAAGGACTGGGTTTCACTTATGAATTCAGAGGTTTACTTCTGCCTTTACTTCTGAGGGGTGAGTCACTGAGTTTTAAAAGTCTGTTAGGATCGTAGTTTTAACACAAGATCAGACCTGTCTTTATGGCAGAAGTAGTTACTTTATGCCATTATGCTTAGACAGTAAAATTCTCAGGTGAGAGACAGAATGGTGGAAATGATGTATGAAATTTTAAAAATAAGTTAAAATTTGAATTGAAGATGAAAATAAAATCCATTCATGGATTTCAATCTCCAATGGCCTTTCTGTAAATTGTTCTTTATGTCCTTCTTGATATTGCCACTTATCAGTATGTGCGAGCCTGTAAGAGGGTTCATCTGAAGTAATGAGAATGCATAAAACCCTCGATATGCAATTCAAATGGAGAAGCTGAGCTTCACTGCGCAGGCTTTTATTCTCCCAAGTGCATTCGAGTGAGCCCACTCTACCTTCAAAGGACATCTGACTTACTTATCTGTGTCTCCTCTCTAGAGAATCTCCTATCATCAAACATTGATAAAGAATTATATGACAGACGACTTAGAATAATACTGAGCAGAAATAAGCAAGCAAAATACTATTGTATGAAAGAAAAAATGAAAATGATCAAAGGGGAAAAGAGAGATAGTTCTAGAACAGAACACTGATAACCAGGACAGAGTCCAGCTCATTGACAGAGAGCATGCACGAATGAAGGCTTGATTGATCTCCAAAATCTTCTTCACGCTGAGAAAACATAGAACATCTGATGAAAGAGTGTCATGTGAAAAAAAAAAAACCAGAGTGTGGAATGCTAGGTAAAATGAAACATCGTGCAATGTACCCTATACCTATAGGAATGAGCACTTCTCAAATTTGTACTACTTTGTCATAACTATGACTCTTTATATTAATTCCAACAAAACACATAGAAAAGTGTTCTCTTTTTCAGAGTCTCTTCATATGGAGGTTAGATTAAAAATTTAAAAGGTAAACATCACCCATCAAGGTTCTTCTAGAAATAGAAGAAACCTGAGGCTAGAAATGCCATTTCAGGTAAAATAAAGTAGTGCTTTAAAACTCCCATTGTGGAGTGTAGTTAACAGTAACTAGAAATTATATACAACATTACCAAGAACACTCAGGAAACCATCTGAAGGAAATTTAGTAAAATTAAAAAAAAAACAAAATAAAACAAACAAAACTGTGTTGCACTGTGATTTCCACACAGTATTACTAACAAAATATGGAAAAGCAAACCTACCTAATGCATTCTGATTAAACACTTCAACATGTTCATTAGAGAACACTGCCATGTCTCACATTGAGATCTCTTGTTGTGAGTGACACCTAAATGACACCCACAACTTTATAGGGAAAAGAGCAGCTATCTGCCTCTGGCTGCTGTTACATGGATACATGGATTACATGGATAATAACTTCATCTTACTGAATATTCTTTCAGCACATTTATCAACAGTTCTTGGCACCAAGATTCTCTATAAGCTTTCTCAGTCACTTAAATCAAAGAAACTGGCCAAGGTACTCTAATCTCTAATATTCTAATATTCTTCCAATTGTAAATTTGTTCCAGGCTTGTTTCCTGTAATCTCAATTATTTTTCTTGACTTCAGATCCCGGTGAACTCTCTCTTTGCCACTAAGGAAGTTTCTGAATGTGACTTTAAAGCAAGAAAACTGGTTTTCTATTACCTGCTTTGATTTTTTCAGCTGTTTGGATTAATTTTCAGGTAGGAATTGATATGGTGCTGAGTATACACAGAACACCTTTAGGACTAGTATCACCACAGCTGAGTTTTCCATGTCCTAATATCCAGTTAAGTAGGAAATGGCATGCCCGACTGCATGTCCTTATATACAGTAAAACAGGAAATGGCATTCCCAACTGCCACCCTCACTGCTTCCAGAGCTCCTGGATTATATTCTTCTTCATAAGATAATTATATAAGTGTGAACTAACATTGAATTTTATCTTTATTTAAATGTTTTAAAGCATATATTAAATATATTTAAATTTTGAGACTATTATATAGTCATATATCTACCTTCCATTTCCTCCCTCCAAACTGTCCCATATACTCCTCCCCAATCTCTTTCAGATTCAGGACATTTTAATATTTATTGTTATTACATGTATATATGTATATACATAGACATTTTTAAATATACCCTAGTAAGTCCATATCATGTTACTTTTATATATGCTTTCAGAGCTCAGCGTTTGGAACTGGACTACCAATTTGCTCTTCCATGAGGACTATCTCTCCAACTCTTATTTTCACTCAATTGCCTATAGTGTTTGTGTAGGTTTGAGGCCTCGTCCCCTTTGGCATGGCTCTTTTCCTCTTCATCACCTTTGTAGCCGCCTTCCTCCTTCTACTCCTCCTCCTTTACTTCTCCTCCTCCTCCTCCTCTTCCTTTTCTTCCTCTTCTTCCTCTTCCTCTTCTTCCTCTTCCTCTTCTTCTTCTTCCTCTTCTTCCTCTTTTTCTTCCTTACCTTCCTCCTCCTCCTCCTTCTTCTTTCATGTTTGTACTCATGTTGGTGAGACTTTGTGGGTATAAAGTTACTGATATTACTAGAAGACACAATCTAACAGCAAACTCCCTGATCTTCTAACTCTTAAAAATCTTTCTTCCCTCTTCCCTCTTCTGCAATATTCCCTGACACTTAGTTGTAGTATTGTATTGTATTATGTATGCATTTGGATTAGGTTCCATAACTGTGTTTTTTATGGTTTAAAAAAAAAAAAAAAAACGTACTTTCCAACCAAATCTCAGCACCCCTCTCTCCTTTCTTCCCAGTCCTACCCATATAAATCCTTCCCGCTGTGCTCCCACCCTTTCTCCTTAAAAAAGGTGAGCTTCATCACCTGGGTACCACCCCACACTGGAGCAACTAGTCCCAGCAGGTCTAAGCACATCCTCTCCCCCTGAGGCCCATCCTGAAAGTCCAAGTAGGATGAAAGAGGATCCAATAGTAGGGTTCTGAGACCCAGACTGCCCTGTTACAGTTAGTAGAGCAACCACATGGAAACCAAGCAGCACATTTTTTTTATAATAACAAGTAAATGTACTTATCACACATCATAAAGAAAACTTCTATTTGCAGCAGAAGAAGACCTTTACCCTGTGTTCTCTTTAAATCACACACCTATCGTGGAATCCTAAATATAGAAATAGTGTTAGAAAAGTCTCTCGTTCTCTTAGCTTCCTGGGTCATGACACTGAGAATTAAAAGGCTGTCAACTTAGTGTTAATCCCTTACACAAGTAGAATCTAGAATCTGAGTGTGTGTGTGTGTGTGTGTGTGTGTGTGTGTGTGTGTGTAAATTAAATATTTGTTCAAAGCTAGACCAAGACTGTCAGAGACAAACACAGGAAAATATGGTGTATTGTGCTATACATATATTCTATGTTCCCCAGAGAGATTTACTATATTGCATTTAGATAAGAACTCCAGCTTACATAAGATGCAGCCAAAATAAAAGGCAGCAGAACTGCATTTACCAATGGTTTTCGATTCTGTAAAGTGTATAAGGAATATATTGAATACAGAATGAATTTATGAGTGATGTTGAGGAGTTTCAACAAGCAACTCTGCATCGGCTGCTGCTTTTCTCTAAACTGTATATCCCAATGCTATTGGATACCATGTTGCTTCACCTGCTGGAAGTGCCCTCATAGTTAAGTGTCAGAAGCAACACAATTCTATTTTCTCTCATCTTAGACTTTATGAATTTTCTTGCTATTGTCCCTCAGATCTGCTATTTGTAAGTACTGGGGTTTCATAGTGAATAGATTTTCTTGCATATTCAAATATCTTTAAGAAAGGTGATATATGGAATACTCTACAAGGAGTGGACATATTGGTCAAGATTTCCATGTTGTAACTATCTGAACAAGTAAATACGAGAATATCTTTGAAATGATACATAATTTTTTTCTTAACTATAGGCAGCCTGAATTATTGATGACATGCTGAGTGTCTCTGGATATGGAAAATCATTAACAATGCATTGTTTTAAAGATAACAACATTTCTTTTATTGTTATTGTATGTGGAACTTCATTCTGGCTTTTTTAGCCATTCAATGACTGTTAGCCAACTTTATCTCAGAGTGGAAGGCATCAGCCATTCTTACAATGTTATTATTACTGTTTAGAAATCAAATTTTTCATGGACAGATGTCTCCATGTGTCTTCCCAAGAAAATTCTTATATTCCAACACGGTATCCAACATGGTATCCAAAATATAAGCTTATTTCTGTTGTTTTGAAATAAATCGATAGTACAAGAGGGGGCATAGTTCTACACATCTCAGTTACTGAGGGACAGCAATAGCCATATTTTATGGGGCAACAGCAATGATAATTATTGTTACTTAGGAAGTTGCATAGATATCTCAGCATTTAAGAGCAATTGCAGCCCTGGCAAAATTTAGGGATTCGATTTCTAACACCTATATCAGATGGTTTTCAACCCCTTGTAACTTCAGTTTCAGAGAACCAATGCTCTCTTCAAGATTCCGAAGGTATGAAGTATGCAAACATATGTATATGTAGCTCAATGTACATACATATAACATACAAACAAAAACATCTACTTCATTTACAAATAGACTATAAGGCATATCTAAGAACTAAAAGGCTGCACTGAATGGTGTGATTGGATGGCAAAGGGAGTTGAAAGCATTTCTTGATGGAATAAATGATCAATGTAGTAATAAAATCCTCACTTGAAACAAGGGATTTCTTTAGACAGTATAATAAAAGGACCCAAGGAGCTGAAGGGTTTGCAGCCATTTAGGATGAACAACAATATGAAGTAACTAGTATCCTCAGAGCTCCCAGGGACTAAACCATCAACCAAAGAGTACACATGGTGGGACTCATGGCTCCAGAAACATATGCATATCAGAGGATGGTTTAGTCTGTCATCAAGGACAGGAGAGGCCCTTGGCCCTGTGAAGGTTCTATGCCCCAGTGTAGGGGAATGCCAGGCCAGGAAGTGGGAGAGGATGGGTTGGTGAGCAGGGGGTGGGGGAGAGAACAGGGTTTTTGTTTGTTTGTTTGTTTGTTTATTTTTGTTTCTTTCTTTTTCTTTTTTCTTTTTTTTCTGAAGGGAAACTGGGAAAGGAGATATCATGTTACAAGTAAATAAAGAAAATATCTAATAAATTTTTTTCAAAAATAAAAAAAAATAAAATTAGACTTCCACTAAGTATGTCTGTTCCATACCAGAGGAAAGATAAGGCCATGAAGGTCACTAACATTCAAATGAAATGTTATTGCATATGTTTGCATATTTTTCTGTATGTTTTATGCATGCATGTTTGTATGTATGTATATGTCTGAAGTGTTAAATGTCAAGGTGCACTATGGATCAATATCTTTTCATTATTATGTAGCAGTATTGAGTAGTGTTAAAGCCTAAATCACATGAAAATTAACATCTATAAATAAATAAAGGGTTCTATTAATACATATTATTTTAGAAAGTGGATTCTGATTTCCTTTCATCTTGACTATATTCATTTGTCAGGTCATTAACATGACTACGGAGATAATAAGTGCTTCCCCAACTTTCACCCCCTGCAAGAATACGCCTATTCAACTGTCTAATCTTTGGATACAACCTCTTGAGGAAAAGGCAGATCGAGTACACATCTTCAATCTCCTCATTATGAGTGAAATAAACATACAATTCTAATTTAACTTCACTTTCAAAGGCACACAAGATTGTCTCTCAACATGTCTTGCCTATTAAAAAAAATTTTATGATGGTAAATAAACCCTGGAAAATTCCTCCTCAGACTTTACCACCCGAAAATGCAGCTGTTGGCCGCCACTACCACGGCCTCACAGCTCTAAACTCACGTGCAAACCTCATCAAGGGCAGACATTTCTAATTGATTCCAGAAGGATTTCTTTTGCTTAGATCAGGGGGCAGAGGAAGAATAATGAGCAGCTTTTCAGAGGGAATTGGGGGTTAGACTGTTGAGAGGAAAGGGGTGGGAGCTTTTAAAATTTTGGGCTTGACCGAAATGCTTCGCAATTTTACGGTCCATTGGCCAGAGCATCTGGAATGAGGCATTCTAGCCTTGTGGTTAATGATGGTGCAAGTAGTTTACAGACCATGGAGAGCCCAATCTAGCCCTTGCCATGTCCTTGTAGAAACCAGGGGATGCTCTCCTAAATATCCTGTGCCCCCCCTCCTTGTGGTAAGATTTCCCTTCCAATCCCTGGTTTGAAATGAGAAATCCTACCCAGCACGAATCCTTACCTATCTTAATCATTTTAAAAGTCGAAATAAAAAGGAAAACCGCACATTAGAGCATGTATGTGTTTAATTTCATGTGTGTTGACAAGGTTTTCTATCACAACCTTGTGTTTGCTTTTATTTAAGGCCTCCTTGATAATGTATGGAGAGTGTCGGATGCTCAGGTCATAAATCACAGCACAGAGCCAGGCACATTCCGGAGAAGAGGTACAATGTACGACTCTTTGTTATGTTGGAAAAGGTGTAGGGAAGGGCATTGCTATTTCAATCCCAAGAAGAAAACCAGGAGTGATATGGAAATAATTTCTTTGGGGAAAATGTTTATTTAAAGCTAACGTAGGAATTCACCTTGCTGTCACTGACAGACTATACCCACAAAGGAGTAGGTAGTAGCAACGCCAGGAAAAAATGCGGAGATGTTAAGTCAGAAGGCTGGAAAGCACAAAGTTCTATTTTTATCCAAAAAAATATAATTAATAAGGATTGTATCGATTTGAGAACTTACTCAAAATTCCAAAATTTGTGATGTTAAATTAAATCAAATATGTTTGCCCTTGGCAGGGGATCATTTCCTATTTTCAAACAAAAGTAAAACAGAGTGAAAGAAAAAAAAGAAAGGCAAAAATAAAATAAAACAATAAAATACTAAATTAAAATAAAAATAAATACACTTAATCTGATTTTAAAATATAAAGCATTATGTTCTTGAATTCAAAAGTTTCATTCTAACACCTATAAATTGATGCTCACAGTATTTTTTGGTAATCAAAAATAGTAGATCTGTGTTACATAAAGCAGTGTAAAAAATTCTAGGAGCTAAAATCTATTCAAAAATGAAGTACAAGAAATAACTTCTCCTGATTGATTCTAGTGCTAATACTTTTCAATAAAGGTGATAGGAAAAAAGGCAGGGTGGGTGAAAATATACATTATCCCCTTTTGAGTTTTTTTTTTTTCTGAATTATATTTATTCTCAATGTAGAAGCCAAGGTACTAGAGCTTACTATGAAGCAAAGGGCCACTTCAAACCAATTGCCATCTTCCTCTCTCTGCTTTTTAAATACTGGAGACACAGGCATCTGTTTGCGTCTTTTCATTTATAGCTGTCTTAATAAGCTTATGCAGAGAAAAATATCATATATGACTCTCTCCTTGGGTGTGACATCAATGTTGGGAAATACCACACAATGTCCAGTACATTCATGTAATCATTTACAGTTTACTCTGTCAAAGGTAGTTCAAGCAGAGAAACCCAATAATTCAGTGCAACTGCATTATTATAATTACCTGATGATTATTTATTAATGGAAAAAATTGTGATTACTAACATAGAAAATAGATAATATTTATAGATAGATGGATGGATGGATAGATAGATAGATAGATAGATAGATAGATAGATAGATAGATAGATAGATATTACATCTGATGGATTTTTCTCATCTGTATCCTGATTTGCTGTGTATGTGCATGAAGGTAAATATGGCAGCCAAAGGTAAACATTAACCTCTTCCTCTTAGGCTTCCTACTTTAATTTTTGAGATAATCATTAAATGTAGACTCCTGGTTTGGCTGGGTTTGTTGACCAGTGAGTTTAGGGATCCTTCTGTTTCTGTTTCTAAAGCCTTGATTACTAGTGTGTGCTAGACTGCCTAGCATTCTATGTGGGAAATGAGATTAGAACAATTTCCTCCTGTTCACACAGTCAGACTGTCAACCATTAAACCACCTTTCCTGCTCAAGGAAGATACCTTTTGCAAATGCAGATATTTTCATATTATGTTTATACAGATAACTTCTGAAAACCCAAAAGAAGACAAGCAAGCACTGAGGTTTAACAAGAAATGAAAGTAAAACAAACATAGCATAAGGAAGGAAATATAATAAATAAGCATGCAATAATGATCTCTGTATCAAGTAAAAACTGTGATTTGAGTAAAATACTATACTATTTAATACTCTAGTGAACAATGAGCAAGAAAACTGAAAATTAAAATTTAGGTGGGAAAACTTATACTGTAGTAACGTCCAATTTTACAAACACTTTGAAAAGTGATTTGACCTTAATTCAAAAAACATTAAACACATTTTTATAAAGTCTAGAAATCCAATACCTAGCCATGTAATCCAGGGAAACTCTATGTATATGTACATGCATAAGGAGATTTAATAGATTAATTTTCACTCTAGTAATGAGGCAGGAAAATCTAGAAATTGCCATTAGTGTATGAATATATCTGGATATAGAAACATGGGAAGTTATTTTTAATGATTCAAAAATGAAAAAACTGCATGTAAATGAAACAGAATAATACATTTTAGTAAACTATTTTTAATTAAATATATAGGCTAAGAAAACTTAAATGGTATCATAACATTTTATTGTTATCAAGTTTTTAAAATAATAAGGGCTTTGAGATAGCCTAGATCTCACTGGGTACAGGTGATTGAAGACCTCAAGTAAAAGAAAAAGGCTAACTTCATCAGGTTGTTTTCCAAACCTCATATGGCAGTATGATGCTACTAATAATTCACTAATCTTTTAACATTATAGTATTTTCTGGACAGGATAGAACATTTTAAATAACTAAAATTGTAAATACATATAAAAATAAATTTAATTTAATTGCTACTTATATGCACATAGTTTGTAGTCAATAAATTAGTTAAAGTCTGAATAATACCAAAATAAACACGACAAAACTGCATTTGCTATGAATATAATAAGATTTATAAGTTTGGTTGTATGTGTGGTTTAGTTTTAGGTGAAAATAAAATTGTGTATGGAAAATCATAGAATATACACCAATGAAAGTAAGATACACCCTTGTCCTTACATGCATAATGAACAGATGTTAAGTTGAAATGGTATGGCTGGCTGTAAAACATATTTGTCTAACTTCAACAATCTAGTCATCATTGTGATATGTATCCAGCAATGTGACTAGTAGAATTCTTTATGCTCATACTTCCCTGTGTGTTTCTCCACCTGTAAAATCACATCCCTTTGCAGATTTCTTTGATGACCCAATTTCATAAAAGTGTAGAATTTTGGGGGGTCACTTATGTATACTATCATACACCTGCAAATAGTGAAAGTAGACAACAACATGTCAAATAAACCAATTAAAAAATTAGGGTACAGATCTAAACAGAGAGTGCTCAACAGAAGAATCTCTAATGACTGAGGACACTTAATGAAATGTTCATCATCATTGGACATCAGTAAAATGCAAATCAAAAGGTCCCTGAGATTCCATCTTATACCAGTCAGGATAGCAAGGATGAAAAACTCAAGTGATACTCATGCTGGAGAGGTTATGGAGCAAGGGGAACACTCCCTCATTGCTGTTTGGAATGCAAACTTGTGCTACTACTTTAGAAATCAATTTGGCATTTTCTCAGAAAACTGGGAATAGTTTTACCTCAAGACACAGTTATACTACTCCTGGGCATATAAAAGATGTACCATTGGGACACTTGCTCAACTATGTTCATAGCAGCTTTATTCATAATAGTCAAAACCTGCAAGCAGCCTAGATGTTCTTCTACTGAAGAATGGATGTGTACATCTACACCATGTAGTACTATTCAGTTATTACAAACAAAGACATCTTGAATTTTGCAGGTAAATGGATAGAATTTGAGAATATCATCTCGAATATGGTAGCCCACAGCCAGAAAGACACATATGGTATATACTCACTTATAAGTGGTTATTAGTCATAAAATACAGGATAACCAGACGACAATCCACAGACCCAAAGAAACTGGGTGATAAGGAGGCCCCAAGGGAGGATGCACAAATCTCATTCAGAAGGAAAATATGGTTATCTGAGGTGGATGAAGAGAGGAAATTGGGTTGGAGAGAAGTTGAAGAGAGGAACAGGGGTGGCAATCAGGTGTGGGATATGAGGGCAGGAGAAGGACAGAAATGAGAATGGAAATCTGTGGGACTAGCTAGAGGTCTGGGCCAGAGAAGAAAATAGGGAGTCTATGAAGGTGAACAGAGCTGAAATTCCTATCAGAAGGAGATATAGAGACTGAAGTGGCCACCACCTGTATCCAGGAAAGACTATCCAGGAAGGGGACATCAATATTCCAACAAAATCTTCAACCCAAAATTTGTCTTGCCTACAAGATGTTCAGGAATAAAGATGGAGAAGAGACTAAGGGCACAGCCAATGACTCCTCTTCTTGAGATCCATTCTGTGTTGTTAAGCCAGCTCCTGACACTATTAATGACAGTCTGCTATGTTTGCAGACAGAAACCTAACATAACTATCCATGAGAAGCTTCATCCAGCAGTGGATGGAGGCAGAGGCAGAGACCTACAGCCAAACAGTTTGAAGAGTAAGTGACAAGAACCGAGCAAGCCAAAGCAGTCAAGGATACCACAAGAAAACCTACAGAGTCAACTAAACTTGGTCAATGGAGGTTCAAAGAGATTGACTGGGCCATGAACCAGGGAGCATGTAAGGGCTGAACCTAGGCCCCCTATATATTTGTAGGAAATGTGTAGATTATTTTTCATGTAGGACCCCTAATTGGAGCAAGGGCTGTTTCAGTCTCTGTTCACTGCAGTTGGACCCTCTTCCCCTATGTGAACTGCCTGATTGGGCTTCCATGGAGGATGATGTTCCTAGTCCTCTTCCATTAGGTGCTCCAGAATGGGGTCATATCCAAGGGGGGCTCCTACTTCTCTGAGGAAAAGAAGAGGAGGTAAATGGGAGTAGGGACTTGTAATGATGGAACTGGGAGGGGAGGAGGGAAAGAGCTGTGATCAGGATATAAAGTGAATAAAAATAAATTATTAAAATCTTCTTTTAAAAAAAGAGTGAATTATGCAGAAACCCTGCTTCATGGACTGTAGCAGTTTCAACACTCAAATGGCTGGCCATGCAAACTGGATAATGAGGAGCGGAGGTAATAGTATCAACCCTTTGGGCTCCTCCTGTACCCCTTCATCTCTGCTGACCCTTGAAGGTTAATGAAATCTAGGGGAAAGTTTAGTGGAAGCAGCAGAGTGACTTATCCAAGAGTATGAGGGAAGTAATTCTTTATTTGAGGCCATTAAGTTTTGGGGTAGTATGTTTCATGGAAACAAGAACAGCAAGAAATATTCAATTTAACTATATTAAAATCTAGAGGTAATTTAAAAAGAAGTGAAGAAAAATTCATTGAAACATGACAATGCTAACTGCTGTACCTTCTGTTAATGTTTTCATTTCTCAAGTACTTGGGTAACAGAGGCCATCTCAGGTCGTTATTTTGTCCAACAGTGTGGGAGATGCAGTCTTTTCGATGTGAAATCAATACATACTTAATTCATTCTTCTATTTAATTCTACTTGAAGTTCTGTAGGCTTCTTGTATGTTCATGGACATCTCTTTCTTTAGGTTAGGAAAGTTTTCTTCTATAATTTTGTTGAAGATATTTACTGGCCCATTACCTTGAGGGTCTTCACATTCTTCTATACCTATTATCCTTAGGTTTGGTCTTCTCATTGCATCCTGGATTTCCTGGATGTTCTGGGTTAGGAGCTTTTTGCTTTTCTTATTTTCTTTGAATGTTGTGTCAATGTTTTCTATGGTGTCTTCTGCCCTTGAGATTCTCTCTTTTATCTCTTGTATTCTGTTGGTGATGCTTGCATCTATGACTCCTGAATTCTTTCCTAGGTTTTCTATCTCCAGGGTTGTCTCTCTTTCTGATTTCTTTATTGTTTCTACTTTCATTTTTAGATTCTGGATGGTTTTGTTCATTTCCTTCACCTGTTTGATTATGTTTTCCTGCAGTTCTTTAAGGAATTTTTATGTTTCTTCTTGAAGGGCTTCTAGCTGTTTACCTGTGTTCTCCTGTATGTCTTAGAGGGTGCTCTTTATGTCTTTCTTAAAGTCCTGTATGATCATCATGAGAAGTGATTTTAGATCTGAATCTTGCTTTTCTTGTGATGGTGTGTCTAGGACTTGCTATGGTGGGAGAATTGGGTTCTGATGATGACAAGTAACCTTGGTTTGTGTTGTTTATTTTCTTACACTTGCCCCCCCCAACATCTGGATGTCTCTAGTGCTACCTGCCCTTGCTAAATCTGAGTAGAGCCTGTCCTTCCTGTGATCCTGATTGTGTCAGAACTCCTCAGAGTCAAGCTGTCTCTGTGATTTTGTGATTCTGGGATCCTGTGATCCTGGGCTTGTTAGAGCACCTGGGAGTGCAGCAGCTTCCTCTGGGTGTTTTGGAACTGGCTGCAGAACTTGCATCCAAGGTCTGCTCAGGACACCAGCCCAGAGAGACCAGAAGGAACCTGAGCCACTCTGCTGGTGGAGTTCCTGTGTGCCTAGTCCTACTGGTCCCAGTCACTCCTGGTGTTGGGGCAGATGTTGTGTCCTCCTCAACTCTGATCATGAGAGTGTCAGAGAGCCTGGGAGTGTGGGACTGGCTGCAGAACTTGCACCCAAGGTCTGCTCAGGACACTAGCCCAGCTCTTTGTATTATTTTATGTGGTAGTTTATAGTGACAGTTTTAGAATTTTGATTTCTTTAAAAAATACAGAAATATTATAACAAATATGTTTTCATTTTAAATCCAGCTGTGGAATATAGGACTGTTCCAGTTTGTCCTCTAGGAGAAGCATGGCTTTGCCACTGCAGGTAGTTTCTGCAAATGTTTGGAATTCTGGAAGATTTTTCGGAGGGTATATAAATGCCAGAGGTGGATAGGTGAATTGTTGGTTGTTGTTGATTACTATTGGTCATGGTTTGTTAAGTAGTTGTGCACAAAGAAGAAGAAAAGAAGAAGAAGAAGAAGAAGAAGAAGAAGAAGAAGAAGAAGAAGAAGAAGAAGAAGAAGAAGAAGAAGAAGAAGAAGAAGAAGAAACTAGATATCCTGACAGTGAAGATCAAAGTTGCCCCAAGAAACTGAACACCCTTAATCAGCAGGAAGTAATGTAATGATAATGTCTCCCCCCTTTTTAGCCTCTGAATTTGTTTAGGGAGCTCTTTCCTTACCTCTCTGTCTTTTTTCTTTTTTCTCATATACAGTTTTAGGAAGTTGAAAGGGTAAAATAAAAGGAGTGCAGAAAGATGAAAGAAAGAACCCACAAAGTAGCAAAAATCCAGCTATAGTAACTAATTTTAGTTGTTAACCTGATAGGACTAGAAAGAAGGAGACTCAGTTTAAGAAATGCCAACATGCCTGTGAAGCACTCAATGAAGAAGGACCTAGCCCACTGTGAGTGGTAAGATCCCTAGGCAGGTATGCCTGAGCTATAATAAGAGAGATAGCTCTGGGAAGCAAACCAGGAAGAACCATCCCTCCATAGTTTCTGGTTTCTGCTTCAGTACTGCCTCCAGCTCCTGCCCTCACTTCCCACAGTGATGAATAGTAACTTGGAAACACGAAATAAACTCTCTTTATCCCACTCTATCTTTGGGACATTGTTTTATCACAGTAACAGAAAACAAACTAAGACACTTTGTCCTTTGCTAACAGGGGAAGGTTACGATTTATGCTTCCACTTAAATAAACCAATGTGTTGATTTGTCTCATAGAGTGGCAAATTGTTCAGGAATCAAGCTTAACATTTTTATATACTCTAATAAAAACAAAAATGAATAAGACTGTTTAAATATTTCTTGAGTATAAAATAATAGACAATTCTAAAGACTCTCTGGAGTATCAATCTTAAATATCACACATATCAAAACATATATTTTACTTTAAAACAATTGTTTTTCTTTTATATATAATTATAAAGGATTTTTAATCCAGTAGCATAGCTGCTCTGGCAAGGGATGACATCCAAAGACTTCCAAGATCTGTGTGATCCAGCTAGAATGAAGACATACCACACACCTCTTATTCCTGTAGTTGGAATCAGACATACCCTCAGTACACATCTTTAATCCCAAACAATATAGGTAAGTAAGGTTGTTTGTAGAAGGAAGCAGATATGTTTGAAAGTTGCATCTAATTAAGGGGCAGACAAAGTGAAAAATCAGAGAAATATTTGACAGAATACATCATGGGTAACATATGCCCAACTCTCATGAGGACACAGAAGAAAGAAATGTTACTTAAAAGAGTAGTGGAGAGGGAAAGGAGTGACAGTTTTACAGGGATAACTTTAGAGAGACAGGTTGCACATTAAAACAGGAAGAGCCAGAGCCTGAGAAAGAGATTGTGAGAGTTAAAGACCAAGCAGAGCAATTCAGTGAGATGCTGAGATAAGTCAGTTTCAATCAATCAGCATGGACAGGAGTTTGAGCCAGAACAGATGAATTGAACCAGCCAGCCAGAGTTCAGAAAGAGCTATAAAGGGTGAGTTTATTCAGCAGTAAGCCTGTGAGACAACAGTTGTACCAGGTGAATAAAAGTTACTTTTACATATGATAACTTTTGTTATAGATGATTTAAAAGTGGTCAAACACTTCTTTTTATTTTCAAAGCTTTCTTTAATAGAATTAGATGCCAGTAACCTTGCAAAGTCACTTTTATCACTAAATTCTTGAGAACCTACATTACATACCAGTTTTCTTCAAAATCTACAATATATTTTGTCCAATCTCTAGAACTTAATAATATCAACCAAGACTTTGGGATAAGAATGCCACAACTTACCAATATTAACTATCTAAAAGTTTTACAAATAGTAATTCAAGACATAGTGCACAGAAAAACTTAGCTACAAATACTGGGCAGGAATTCAATAGAGAGAAAGCATTTCATGAGTGAATTAAATAATTCAGTAAATGTCTTACCTCAAATACAAATGATAAAGATGGAATAAGAGGCTTTAAGTGACCAGATCTGTACAGGGTTAGGAAGAACAGGCACCGAAGAGTTTCCACAGTAGCTGCCTTGGGTCTGAAATAAGATATTGTTAATACCCATTAGCTTTAAATACTGTCCCCGTGTGTTTATGTCATAATTAAATAGCAATAAAATTTACTTTTGATTTTCCAGAAAAGTACTTTACAAAATTGAGTGGTATTTCTCTAAAGTACTTTGAATATAGCCTTAAAATAATAAAATGTATCTTTTAAAGAAAACCTGTTTTATTAACTTATTGTTTAATTAAAACAGTGATAAGCTATCCCAAACAATATAGGTAAGTAAGGTTAGTTTGCAGAAGGAAGGAGCTATGTTTGTAAGTGACAGCTAATTGAAGGGCAGACAAAGTGAAAGAATGAGTCAGGGATGAAATATGACCAACTCTTATGAAAACTCACAAGAAAGAGATGCTACTTAAAGGAGTAATGGTGGAGGGGGGAGGGAGAAGGCAGTTTTATAGGGACAATTTTACAGAGACAGGTTTTAGGTGAAGACAGAAAAGAGCCAGAGTATCAGAAGGATCCAAACGGTTAGAACAGACTGCCAGAGTTAGAGGGCAAGAAGAAGAGCAATTCAGTGAGATTCTGAGAGCAAAACAATAAAATATCAACAAATACATGTCTAGAATGTAAGGCATGTGAAGTTCTCTTCTGTAGTCCACTGATTTTGCTTCAAACAAAAAAAAATGGCTTATAAGCAAAACTGATACAGTTAACTTATTTTACACAATGGTATACAACACTAAGTTTTAAAAACTAAATTATAAAGGTCCATATTATACTGATATTTTATAGTCGTGTGAAAAGTTCCTGTCTTACCTTTGATCCAGAAGGAGACCAATAGATGTCAAGGTCAAGATAATGAAGAACACCCTCAGAAGAAGAGTTACCTGGGACAATACCTGTAAAACAAACACAGAGATCAAAGGAAAGAATTCTTTAGAGGATTTAGGAGGAGCATTAGCAGCCAATTCTGTCATGGAAACAGTCTGTACTTTCCCAGCACACCGTTAATACTCTCTTCACAGAGGGGATGGACACAGAGGACTTTTTGTGTTTTCTAGCAGCACTAAGTAACCTCATCAGACAGTTCAGAATGAAACATATATTTTCATCATGAACTTTTTCTTAAACTGTTATTTTCACTTGTGTCCTTTACTTTATATTTTTGACTTCTGTAATTATTTGATGTATGTGAGTCCCCAAACATGGATAAAAAATATACATTTAAGAAATAAATATTATACTCTAGTACATATTTTTAAGCTGAATAATTAATTTTAGCTTGAATTCCAAACTTTTTTCATACAAGAACTATATAAAAGAAAATGGGTTCAGCAAAGCTGTGTTGGCTAGTGGTTTTATATTTATTTTTTCTTTTTTTTCTTTTTTAGTTTTTTATGTAAAATGTATAGTCATCAAGAAGAGAGAACCTCAACTGAGAAAACTCAACATAAGATTGACCAATAGTCAAGACTGTGGTGACATATTCTTGGTTAATTATTGATGTGAAAAAGCCCAACACATTTGAGCTTGTGCAGCTCCTGGGCAACAGAAAGCTGGTGAAGATGTAATTGAACAAGAGGGTCATGTTCCAGCCATAGCAAGTAGCAGAATTTGGCAGCTTCAGCAAAGTGGTTTCAGCTTTAAAGTCAAGAAATCTCCCTCAGTGACTAAATAAAGTTGTTGAAGTTAGATGGGTGGCAGTGGCATCCCTGAATGGAGACCTAAAGAGGCCATTGCATGAAGCTGTGAAGGTGAAGTTTGGATGGCCTTGGAGATCAAAATGATAGAGATGCCAGAGCTATGGGATACCTGTTGAGGAAAGCTGCTAACAGAGAGTAGAATCAGCCCAAGAGAAAGAAGTGTACTGTCAACAATGAAGCTGAGAGGAGTTGGAGATTTGAATAACATTTGGACATCAGGTATGGAGATGCAGAGTTTGGAGTTTGCCCAGCTTGTTTTTGGCCTTACTTTTGTCCAGTATTTTCATACCTTCTCTGTGTTTTAGAATGGTAATGTATATCCTATGTCATGATATGTTGGAAGCACATGATCTGCTTTTTGATTTTGATTTTATAGGGGATTACACTTACGATGTTGCATGAATCTCAGAAGAGACTTTGAACTTTTGGACTTTAAAACATTGTTGAGATTGTGATAGACTATGGGTACTTTTGAAACTAGACTAAACACATTTTGTATTATGTTATGATGGCCATAAGCTATGGGGGCCAGGGAGTGGAATATGTTGGTTTGAACAGATATGTTCTTCAAAAATACATGTGTTTGAATGTTTGGCTAGAGGGAATGACACTATTAGGAAGTGTAGCCCTAGCAGGGCAGTGTTGACGCATGCCTTTAATCCCAGCACTTGGGAGGCAGAGGCAGGCAGATTTCTGAGTTCGAGGCCAGCCTGGGCTACAGAGTAAGTTCCAGGACAGCCAGGGCGATCCAGAAAATCCCTGTTTCGGAAAAAAAAAAAAAAAAAAGGGAAATGTGGCCTTGTTAAAGAAAGTGTGTCGCTGTGGAGGTGGGGCTTTAACTTCCTAAATGCTTAAGTTATGTTCGGTGTCAAAGGTATGTGGTCTCCTCTTGGCTGCCGTCAGTACCAATTTCTGGCTCATTTAGGGTTTACATCCTTGAAGAGTCAGCATGACCAAGGCAATTCTTACTAAGGACATTTAATTGGGGCTGGTTTACAACTTCAGAAGTTTAGTCCATTATTATCATGGTGGAAAGCATGGCAGACTGCAGGTAGACTTGCCGCTGGAAGTGCCGAGAGTGCTACATCTTTTTTTTTTTTCCGAGACAGGGTTTCTCTGTATAGTTCTGGCTGTCCTGGAACTCACTCTGTAGACCAGGCTGGCCTCGAACTCAGAAATCTGCCTGCCTCTGCCTCCCAAGTGCTGGGATTAAAGGCTTGCGCCACCCTGCCCGACAAGAGAGTGCTGCATCTTGATCCTAAGGCAGTGAGGAGGAGACTAGATGTGTTTCGCACTGGGCATAGCTTGAGCATTTAAGACCTCAAAGTGTCCCTTTACTGATATATTTCCTCTAGCCAGGCCACATGTTCTCCAATAAGGTCATATCATCACTCCCTGTGATCAAGTATTAAAACACATGAATATATGGAAGCCATACTTTTCAAAACACCATTTGAATTGTTTATCAGATCTTGATTTCACTTTGGGAAGGGGTACCTATGGAAAAAATTACCTGTTCCTTTTAGATTTTTCAATTTGGTTAAGTATAGATTTCTAAAATATGTTCTTATTCTCTGAATATTCTTGATGTCTATTATTATTTCCCCCTTTTCTTTTCTAATTTTTATTAATTTGGATAGTAACTTGTATGCCACGAATTAGGTCTATGGTAACAGAAATTGGAGAAGATCCATAGGCTTCCTACCTGGTGTTCTGGCGTGCATGGCAAGTGGTTGAGCCTGAGACTTGGGCCCAGATATGGAGTGAGAAGGGAAGGGCTTCAGGGAATGCTTTGTGGGTCCCATTGGAAGCATGCACAGTGGGAAAAGGAACCTGTAGGTGGCATATGTTGCAAAACTAGGAAACCAGGAGCCCTGTTATTTAATTATGTCGCCAGCACTAACAGCAGCTTTTGAAATATTTTATTAGGTATAAGAATAACTAATGTGGTTGAGTAAGTTAATACTCAATTATAGAAATATTTTTTCTTTAAAGAAAAATGTTTTTCTTGCCCTACTGTTTTACTTGGTTTTGCCATATAGATTGGTAAAATGATTTGGTGCAACATACATATACTTATTATCCCAGTGACTAGGGGAAAATTATTTAACAAAGTGCATATAACATAAAATATGACATTAGTAAGAACTAAAATAATGCATATGTGATATATTGGTGATTTGAATTCTTGCTGCTATGCTTAAATGTTTAGGCTAATATCAATTACAATCCCATGATGATGTAAAAACAAAATTAAATATAAATACCTCTAAATACTATAGGAGAATCAAAACAAAGTATACTTTTTGCTCTGCTTGGAAGGTTATGTTGAGTAGGAACAAAAAGGACTCCATGTTGCACTAACTTGCTACCAAATAATGGAAGAGTAGATACCTACTTCATTGAGAATCCACCTGTCTTTTGATTACTATGTGTGGTGGTTTGATTATGATTGACCCAGTGGGTGGCACTATTAGGAGGTATGTCTTGTTGGAGGAGGTGTGGCCACATTGCTGGCCCACTGTGGGGTGGGCTTTGAGATCTTCTTCCTAGCTGCCTTCCCTTCAATGTAGAATGCTCAGCTTCTCTAGAGTCATGCCTGCCTAGATACTGCTGTACTTCCTGCCAAGATGATAATGGACTGAAACTCTAAATCCTTAAGCTAGATCCAATGAAAAGCTATCTTTTATAAGCCTTGGACATCTTGTCTTTTTACAATAGGAAGCTTAACTAAGACAAAAGTTGGTATTAGGGACCAGGGATTGCTGAGATAGAGGCCTGACCATGCTTTTGTTTGGAAGAATCCTTTTTTTTTTTTTTTT
>NW_022196912.1:53082677-53102167 GCF_008632895.1 Mastomys coucha | reverse complement strand
TTTTTTTTTGCTTTGGGAAATTAGGATTTGGAAAGCAGTGGAATGCTTTATGTGAGGCTTAATAGGCTATCTTAGTAGGAAAATGGAAGACTTTTTTTTTTCAAATTTCACATTTGATTTATTTTTATTGTTTTTAGGCTTTTAAATGTTAAAAGGAAAAAGGTGGAGGCACAAATTAAAATTTAAAAGCATGCAAAAATATATATGCCTTCTTCCCCTGACTCCTGCCCATCCTCTGTAGAGGAAACCACAGCTTCAGTATTTGAACTGTGGAAGCCTGACTATAGAGGTCTCAGAGAAGAAGAATTTTAATATGTGGCCAAAGACTGTTTTGTGGTATTTTGGTGAAGAATGTGGCTGCTTTTTGCCATTGTTCAAAATAGTCTGCATGAGGCTAATTTGAAGAGATTTAGATAAATTGCTTTGACAAAGAAAGTCTTAAACCAGCCTGATATAAATCATGTTGTGCGGTTACTAATGTTCACTCTTATGAACAGCCTTTTTATGAAAAGTATCAAGCATAGAAAGGAAAAATACAAAATATATGATTCAAGAATAAAGGGGTACCGAGAAGTGGAATGAACCTAAATACTGTGTTTAAGGATATGAAATGGAATCAAGAGAGTGGTGACCTTGGAGCAAGATCTCACCCAGCTAAACTTATGCTTTTGCATTTTAAGAACAGATAGTTATATTTAAGCATCATTGTGACTGGTTATTGTTTTCATTTGTACTTTTAATCTGGAATGAAGTACAATTGAGAAATGGAGGGCACACCTGTAATCCAAATCTTGAGGCTGGAAGAAACAGGTTTTTGATCCAGATCTTGAGAAATTATAGCCATGAAAAGTTAAGCTCAGGCATACCTTTAATCCATGGAGACAGACAAGAGGATCTCTGAGTTCAAAGCCAGCCTGGGACAGAGCAAGTTCCAAGTAGAGAAAAGTTTAGGTCCAGGCATGGTTGTTCACACCTTTAATCCTAGAATTAATGAGACAGAGACATTCAGATCTCCAAGCTCAAGGAAGATCTACAGAGCAAGTTATAGGACAACTAAGCTTAGGGAGTAAAGGAGTTGGAAAACAGAAAGCTAGTCATAATGTTGTAGAACAGGGAGCCTGTTCCATGCCCAGCAACCAGCAGAACTTGATGGTTTTGGCCATGTGACTTTGGCTTTAGAGTCAAGAATAGAAAAGATTACTGGGAAAATTGATGCTGATTATCTGGAACTAAGAAACTACCAGTGAAGGAGGCGAGACTGGTATTACTGAGGTGAAGCCTTCTGGGAAGTGTGTTCTGAGAGCACAAAGAAACAATGTTCCAGAGATAATCAGCATTGTAACTCATGCTGGTAGCTGGACTTGGTAATGTATAAGAGTCACCCAGGTAGTACTGGTTTGGAAGGTAGGAAGGGATCATGGAGAACAACTGAGACTTGGCATTGTGAGATTGGGGAAGGTCATTGGTGAAGGTACAGGCAGCTTCAGTTACAGTTTCCAGCCCTGGGCTGAAGGGCTCATGCAAAGAAGTTGATGTTTAGCACCATAGAGAGAGCCTGTGACAAGCTGTTGGTGAAGCCTAGCTGCAATGGAAGATCCCAGCATATTGGAGATGCCAGGACCATTGAGTGATCACCAAGGACAGCAGCAGGAAGTAGACTCAATCAGAGCCTAGAGTGCTACAGAAAGCAGAGCTGGAGAAATGACCCAAGCATTTTGCAAAGCCCAGAAGACTGTGCGTGGATCCCAGGCACTGGAACAAGAAGCTATAAAGTTGAAGTTTTCTTGGAGGCCCCAAGAGGTTAGAAATGCCAGAGCCATGGGATAGCTGCTAAGGAAAGCTGGTAACAGGGAATGGAAAGAGCCCAAGAAAAAGAAGTTTATTACAGTCAACAAAGATGAAGGGGTTGGAGATCCAAAGACCACTCTGATTTGGAGATGCTGAGTTTGCCCAGATGACTTTTCGTCTTGCTTTGGTCCAGTAGTTCTGCGCCATGCCATTTTCAAAAGGTAATGTATATCCTGCATGATGTTGGAGGTATGTGATCTGGTTTTTTAACTTAATTTCTTAAGGGATTACAGTTTGGAGGTTTCATGAATGAGGAAGAGATGGAACTTTGGACTTTTAACATTTTTGATGTTGGACTAAATATATTTTGTATTTGCTATTTTTAGGTATGGCCCCCATAGACTCATGTGTTTGAACAAGCCTATGGGAGCCAAGGAGTGGAATGTGGTGGTTTGAATGTGCTTGGCCTAACGAGAGACAATATTAGGAGGAATGGTCTTGTTGAAGGAAGTTTGTTACTGTGGGTGTGGACTTTGAGACCCTTCTTCTATATCTCTGAGGACAGTTTGCTCCTGGCTTCCTTTGGAATAAGATGTAGAACTCTCAGCTTCTCCAGTGCCATGCCTGCCTGGATGCTGCTGTGTTTCCTGCCATGATGATAATGGTATAAAACTCTGAACCTGTAAAAGCAGCCTCAATTAAATATTGTTTATTTATAAGAGTTGCCTTGGTCATGGCATCTCTTCACAACAATGGAAAACCTAACTAAGACACCATTCTAGTGTAATAGGTATCCACTACAACGTGTTTGGACATCTCATTTGTCTTCTTCCTAACTAATCTGGGCTTAATTTTCATCATCATTGGAAATATTCCCTCAGATTTCATTTTACTCAAAACAAATGTCCTTGAATCTTTCTTTGTCCACTTTTTTATATATCACCTATAAATGTCTGCATTGTAAGGAAGACATTTGTGACAAACACTTCAACCAATATTCTGTTCTATCCCAATAGGACCTCTACATCAGTTAATGAAATGTCTTTGTAATTGATTTTCCAGCTTCTAAGATCATCATTCTCTCTGTTATGCATATCTTTAGGTTTTAGAGATTTTTTTTAACATTATAAAGTGTTTTATATCACAAAGATTTTAAAACTTGCAGAGATTTCAGCTAACACACAAAGCAAAGTTAAAACTCCTGATTCTAGCCTGTCCATGATATAAAAAAATAACCCAATAAAATAATCTTTTATTCATTTTAAATTTAATCACTTTATCATATATTTTTATCCAATATAATTTCTCCCTTATTTGCCCAACTTCATTTTCTCTCAATATTATGTTATTGTGTGCCTCTCTGTCTCTCTCTGTTTCTCTCTCTGTCTTTCTCTCTGTCTCTGTCTCTCTTTACCTCCCTCTCTCTCTCTTCATAAACCCATTAGTCCTTTTAAGGATACCTTGCATTGGTATGGGGCCATCAACAGGAGTGGTAGAGTCTCAGAGTCTTTTTTCAACACTGAAGAAAATTTACTACCATCCCTCAGCAGCCATCAATTGCCGCTAAATTTCTAACTAAGGGAGAGGATTCATAAGCCTTTTGCTGCCCATCATGGGACTTTGTTACTGACTTGATCTTATGTAAATCTTGATCATGCAATTAAAGTTGCTGTGAGTTTGTGTACATTATTACTCTGTCATGTATAAGTAATGTTTTGCTACAGACAACTACAAACTCTGTCTCTTCAAATTTTCTGGAGCCTCTTTCATTTCAATTCCTGAATCTTGGGAGGAGGGACTTTGATGTAAATGTACCATGTAATGAAGAGAATATAGTCTTTTCTCTGTATGTTAAACAATTTGGGGGTCTCTGTATTAATTTCATCTACTACAAAAGAAGCTTTTGTAATTAGTGTTGAGAGAGCCATTAATTTATTGGTATGGAGGTAAGAATTTAGGGGATGTCTATTATTTTGTCTATTTAGCAGAATGATAGTATGAAATTCTCCCCTAGAGCCTATGGCCTAGCCAACTACAGATGGTTACCTCATGGATGGTATCATATATGAGTTTTGTCTTTTGGATTGGGCTTTAAATTCAGTCAAAATATTACTGCATACTCCCACATTTGTTTGAAAATCATGATACCAGTGGTCATACCCTGCCAGGCCAATTGTTTTTATAAATTTCCAGGCTCATATATGGGCAAGACTGCTGTTTGCTTTTCCTGCTGGCAGTATTCATGGGAACTTCTAGCACCATGAGAGCTCTCTACTAGGAATGCAGCTTACAGGTGAACTCCAGCTTGATTTCTCTATTTCCTATATATATATATATATATTTACAAATTGATTGATTGATATATAACTAAATCCATTTTCTTGGTTGTTTAGTCCATAACTTTCAATATAACCCACACTAGCCTTGAAACTTTGGTCACTCTGTCAAGCTCTCCTGAGTACTGGGATAAAAGATATGCTTGACTAGATCTTGGTCCCTAGTTGCCATCTGTCAGCCATGTAGGTATGGAAGTGTTCCTAACAACCGTATCTCCAATCAAAGATCTTTTTATCTATTGTTCCTTCTACTTAGAATGTCCTCCTTTTTGTTCCTTATAGTTCATTTACTTCAGGTCTTTATTCAGATACATGTTTTTATCTATCCATGTAAAACACAGTACATTAATCACTCTATAATTATGGACTAACTGCATTTCTTCTGACTTAGGTCTTCTCTGTGCATCCTCTGTTTCTTATCTGTCTCCTCTTACTAGAATATGTTCTTTTTTCCATCACTGTGTGCATGAGCCTAGATCCATAATGCAGAATACTCAATAGCTGTTTGTTGAAAATCTAAGCAAATAAATATGTACATTTCATTTAATGCTGATAATTTAGTTAAAAAGATTAAATAATTATTATATTAAACTGTAATACCAACATTTAAGGTTTTATAGAAATCCAGTTAAGCCATTTAATTAGAACTTTAAATTTAAGATATTAAATTCTTTAAACCTTAAATTATTTAATATGTTAAATAATTTAATATTAATTTGTATGGTCCTTAAAGGGTACAGATGTTCTAAATTATTTTTACTCTAAGACTGAAAAGAAGGCTTTAATACTTAACAATTACTTTGATCTCTCATCATACATAATCTTTTCCAAAATATGTAGTATGTGTATTGGGCACTATGGTAAATATGAATAAAAGCCTGTACAAGAAAACCAAAGTCCTGCTATTAAACTCATATAACCTAATTCTTATTCTTTATGGAAAAGACCATGGACCTGCTACACTAAGGTAACAAGAAGGGAAAGAAAGAAATATTTGTTTTGATATTGAGTCACACTCTGTGGTCATGTCAAATGACCACACACCCATTGTATTCACAGCAACTTAATGTTTCCCCTATTTCTCACAAGAAGTAATCTATGTATTAAATGTTAAAAACAAATTTATTCTAAATTTTGATTTGTTATTATTTACAATAAAAACATCCAAGAAACAAAATTTAAGTCCTCCTGAAAGTCATAATTAAAATAGCAAGACATTTAGAGAAAAAGTTCATTTTCATATAGTTTGCTTTTAATAAATAATGTAACTGTAAAAATCATCATACTCTGACTGCCTAAATTTGAATTAAAATACTACATTTGTAGTGCAGGAGAGAGATGAGTCCATAGTCAGGAGTGTATGAACTCACAGAGACTTGAGCAGCATGTACAAGACCTGACAGGCTCTGCACTGAGATGGGGAACTCCACACTGGGTCTCAATTCTAACCCAAAGTTATCTGTAATTGATAACCCCACTAACAAAGGGAACACCCATTTTCTCCAATGGAGTGCTACCATGTGTATCAGCCACACTCCAGTGTGGCTTCCACTCCCAGAAGTGGATTGAATACACAAAAGGAGCTCAGTTGGTGCCTCTGTGCACTATCTGCTTCTTTTTAATTTGCAGTGTTAATTTTTGGTTTTGGTTTTGTTTTTCCCCTGGGACTTATTGGCCTTTTCCTCTCTTTCTTTTCATTTGTATATATGTGTGTGTGTGTGTGTCCTACTTATTTCATCTTTCGTTCTTTCTTCCTTTTCTTTCTTATTTTTGTTTTATTTGTTTTTGAAAGAGAGAGAGGTTGGATATGGAGGCAGGAAGGATCTGGGAGCAGTTGGCGGAAAAGAAACCATTAAAATATATTATATGAAAAAATATTTTAATTCATAGAGGACCAGCATCCTTACCAGGCTTTTCACAGCCACCACTAAAGCCCAGCTCCAGGCAGATCTGATGACACAGGGTACTTGCATACACATTCACATACCCATACTCAATGCTTAAATTTTATGGTATAAGGATTTAGAGTTGACTCTATTTGAAATGAGATGATTTTTAAAGGAATTGACTGATACTAATCAAACTAAAGCCTTTACTGATGACATGAAGATAAACATAATTCTAAATTTAATGTTTAATCATTTGGCATGAGTTGGTTTTGTTTGTTTATTTTAGATAAGGTCTCACCACATAGCCTGAGCTAGCCTTTAATTTGCTATCTCTACTAAGTTGTCCTCAAACTGCTGGAAATCCTCATACCTCTGCTTTCCATGTCTAGAGTTGTAGGCATGAACTTTCATACTAGTACAAATAATGACTTTACTTTTGTATTACAATTTAGTAGATGAAATTATATTTCTCACAGGAATGTATAAATCTTACTTCTCTACCTTTCTCAGGAATGTTTATACAAAATAATTACCATTGCCTAATAGCCACAACAGTCCACAACTAAGTAGATTAGGTTCATGATCCATTTAATTTGCACAAGGAACACCGAGTTAGCCAAGAACTAAGTGTATTGAGGCTTTTTAGTGGGTCCATTAAAAATGTCAAAATGGAAACATTCATTATAAAATTCTAGTACTTTAGTGTTTCAGAGAGCATCCAAGAAATTTAAAACTATAATAACATGCTTCTAAATTTATGTTCTAAATTGATGTCCAGGTGCCTCGCTTAATTGAACGATGTCATCAAAGTAATCTACCTTAAAGCCTATTATTATCCACCCTACCCAAAGACCTCTTTAAATACTGGAGCCTTGTGTCAGTTTAAAACTGTTTGCATTTTATATTTGTTTTGGAGAGCATGCTAATGTAGCTCATAATTTAATTTCAATAATCTATTTATAATGTGATCCCATGAAGTGGATGCTATCAGGTTAAGAACTGATTTCATAAGTATTACTAAAAATGTAAAGTTTGTGAGTCTGGCCACTAAATACTGTATTTAAGTAGCTGGTACACTGTGGTCAAAGAAAAGTGAATGTGCCTCCCACAACTTTGTGGTAAATGTTACATCATTTTTTTTACCCCAAACATTATTTATATAGCAGTTTCACATATAAAGTAAGTAAGTATTTATCTGCTCTAGTGTATGGTTAAACACAAAAGCCTCTGTGATCACAGCAGGCTTACCCATCCCATGTCAGTCAGAATCATTCTATGTGGTTAGTGTTTACAGTAGATAAGGTTAAAAAACAGAGAACAGCTTAAAGTCTTCAAATGCTTTCATAAATCCTCAACTGTATAAGTTTGATCCTAAGCAAGCTTTCTTCTGAGTCATATAGCAAATATTTAGTGAAGAAAAACATATGTGGGTAAGCAAAGGTACCCTTCAGAATTAATTTGTGTCAGGAATGAAACTGTCTTCAACTCCAATTTTAACTTGAAAAGGCTTTCAACACTTGATAATTCTCTTTGCCTATCCTATACCAGTTTCTTCTATACTTGTGATAGGAGAGAAATTTGAGCTCCAAGTATATCTCTTTATATGTGGGATGTCTACCTAAATTTTACCCAAGATCTGTTCATCTGCTCCCCAAAGTATAACTCTGTGGATGAATTTAATATTGAGGATGTCATTTGAAAACCAAAATAAAGGTCCCAATTTCTTAAAGAAGATAAATTTCTGGTTTTAATGTTGTGAATAAGTAGTAACACAAATATAAAAATAAAAAATACTGCAAATTGTACTTGACTTTGGACAATGTTGAATATAATCTACAGTTTATTATTTTTCAGGTAAAGGGTCTAGATTTTGCTGTTTGTTTGTTTGTTTTAATCTTAGGCAAGTATCTGAGCATTATTACAGCTCAGACACCTTAGACCCAGTTTGGCTATGTATATTAAACAACATAACTAGTGATAGACAAATTCTATGATACTCAAGGAAATGAACCCAAGAGCTTATGATAAATAGTAACAAAGAGTGTTTCATGGCTGTGGAGTCTATGATTCATGAAACCACAGACTGAACATAATCATTGAAAACACTATTTATATTGAACCTATGCACAATGTCTTGGTTCACTAAGTGGCACAATATTGAATAAGTACAATAATCTAGAAATGACTAAAGTATAATGGAAGATGTGCTTACACTATGTGAAAATACCATGCTACATATGTCAAGGACTTGAGCATATTTAAATTTTGTTAGCGATGAAGTAAGAAAAAAGGTACTGAAATCATTCTCCACAGATTCCCAGGAAATATTATTTGTAGTTCAATTAAGAAGGTTGATGACTACATGGATCTTTTAAGATTATGGTAGTCTAAATGGTCATTGTAAATGTTTTAGTCATCCAGGACATTCTTGAGGGCAACTTTTGTCATTTGTCAACTTAATGACAAGCCATTATAGCACAACAGTTCCATCATTAGTTGTGGAACATACAACAAAATCTAAAGAGTAGGCAAGTACGCATATAGTCATTATATTTTTTATTTTCATATCATGAGATAGAATCTAGAATCTAAATCAATGTTTTCTCCTGCAGCTAATATAAATGTAGTCCATCCTATGTTTTATTAGAGTTTCCTTTCATTTCATGTATATAGAGATAACTCACACAAATTTACCACATGTTCTAAACTGAGTCATTAAATGGAGAGGTATTTGACTATTAATTTGAATTAAAAAATAAAGCAATTCAGAAATACATATGTCCAACACCAACAGTTAAATGTTATTAAACAACAATAGCTTCCTTCCATACAGTTTAAGTCATCTCTATAAAAAATTGCTCTAAATCTCCTTCATTTAACTGGATGGCTTATGGCATATCCTATTGGTTCCTCACCTAGAACATGTCTCTCACTTGTTCTATATGAATAGTGTACTGATTCTGCCAGCTGATTCTGATGAGTCTACCAGGTGATGAGAGGAAAGGTAAGCAGAGCATCCTAAGGGCAGCATTACACTTGGTGAGATTACTCATGTGTAATTACACTTGGTGAAATTACTCATGTGTAATTTTGACTTGGTGTTAGTGATTGGTTTAATACAGATATGTGAATGGCAACTACAAGATGAAACATGGCATTTTGGGCAAAAACAAAACAAAAGAAACAAAACCAAGAACTTTTGGATATGTTCTGCAAATTATAAAATGAATTAAATAAGATTATCTGCAAAAATTTCATCTTTGCCTTTGTCCACAGTTTGCCTGAATTCTGCAAGGAAACTGAATCACAGTGCACTCGATCAGTTAATAAAGACTACTTTTAAAACACAAGTGCAATCCACACATTTATGGCTGAATGTATCTGTTCAGATGATACAGGTATTAAGGAGACGTTGATTTTGTCTCAACTTTATTTTCCATTTACTTTTTATTTTTCACTACAATTTTCTTTTCAAATTCTTCTGTTCCCTCTTTCAGAATATGAGGATGCTACAGTTGACCCTGCTGGGTTCCCATTCATAGACTGAATACAAGTCTCCAGTATGATTCTACTGGCTATTTTGAAAATATACAAATGGATGTTCAGCTAAGTCTTGCGTAGTCATACTTGAAGTTCTTTTTATGCCAGTATTTAAAGCCAGAGTGTCTGGTAGCCATCTTGGTTAATATAGGAGATTCAGCACAAAGAAAAGTATAGTTCCAAGAAAGTGAGATTCCTGGTGGAAGGAACAATGAACCAAGGATCAATTGTGTAAATCAATAAGTTAACCTGGATACAATTTATATCATAAAACTGAAGAATTCTACTTACCACATTCAAGAATCTATTTCGAATGTGGAATTCTACAATCATAATTTCAATATATAAATTATGTGGACACTACAGATTTGTTCCAGAGAAACACTCCATTGATACGCAATTATTTAATGATGACATTATTAATAATAACAAGTATATCTAGTTCTCAGCACACATTATTTATTTGTTTCAGCTACTCATGTGTTTTTCAGAAGTGTTTTGGATATTTTACTTTCAATCAGGTATCATAGGACCTCATACAGACAGAAGGGACAATCAATGAGCAAGTATGGAGCTGTACTATGTCTTTTGCATATATGCTGTAGCTGTTCAGTTTGACATTCTTGTGGAACTCATAACAGTGGAAATGGAGCATCTCCGACTCTTTTGCCTACTCTTGGGATCCTTTTTCTCCTACTGGATTGCTTCATCCAGCTCTGACAAGAGAGTTTTTACATTCCAAGAGATTTTTTTTTTCATTTACTATACTAATTGTTGATGTTCTGTACACCTTTGTAAAACTACATTTCAAGGACTAGAAACAGGCTCTGTTTCGTTAAGGCATACCCATTATTTTTAGAATAACTATGACAACCTGAAAATTCCTGACTCTGAAATTCACATTTTTCTTTGGAAAAAGGACCCATTCAGTGATCTTTCTATCCTGTAATTCTAAGTTGTATTATACCTACTCGTAATTTAGTTACCTTATCACTTTATCTACCTTTTTGACTCCTACACTTTTATGAAGAATATATGACAAATGAATCCATAAAACAATGAAAATTAAAATACTTATTTAGTTGTTTTCTTTATTGAAAGTCCATTTTTTACAGGCTTTTTACTATTTTAGCCTTCTCCCGAACACAGCCAGGGCAGATAATGTTAATTAACTATAATATACCCATTCCTAAACTGTACCTGTTAGAACACTTACATTTAAATTTCCTCTAGTTCAGTTATTATGTACATACTAGAGAGAAAATTAGGAAAACCTACAAACTTGCAGTGGGAATCCTCCAAACTCAATTTTCAAATTATTGTTTAAATATAAGAAGTATCTTGAAATTGGGAGAAAATATTCTTTTCTGACTTTTGAAGTCTTTATTTCAATTACAAAATATTATGAGTAATATTTTATTTGGCATTTTGATTTGGTGAAAACATATTTGATGTATGTTATATACAACACCATTTGGATACAACTAATTTGTTTACATTTAATACTCTTGAGGAGATTAGTTTACCTGTTCATTAAAATTCATGATGTCATCCCCCCCAAACTGAAAGCAGTTATGAAGAAAAATGAAGCATAATCACAAGGGACTAGTTTATCTTAATTAAAAATACTTGTATTATTTTTCACATACTATATTAGAATTGATGCTACCTACCACTGTGTTTGCAAAGGTCTCTTCATAAAATCCCAGCATTACTGCAAACTGGAGGACAGTGTAT
Organism: Mastomys coucha; assembly: GCF_008632895.1. NCBI lineage: Eukaryota > Metazoa > Chordata > Mammalia > Rodentia > Muridae > Mastomys > Mastomys coucha. The sequence goes on along the minus strand of NW_022196912.1, from coordinate 53,090,877 downwards.
ATCTTCAAGAGCTGGGATGCTGAGGAAGAAAAGGGGACTTCCTTTCCTGTAACCTGGGTAGACAAGAAGGAAAATTTCCTTTACTCAATGTTGCAGCTCATCTCTCTTCATAAAATTCACACTGTGAGAAAAGATGAGTCACAGCAACATGGTTTTGTCACTTTATTTTCCAGAAAGGATTTGACATTCATTTCCTTAGAAAATTATCTGAAGATTAGGAGAGTTGCTTCTTGGTGCCAAATATTATGCCCTCTGGTAATGACTAAGTCTTCCTTAAATAGAAAAGTCATAGGTGCTTCAGCTGTATGTGTATTCATAATTGCAATAGCCAAGAATAATAAACTAGAACCATGTCCAGCAATATACCAAGGAAAAGAAGGCAGGTGACTCTGGGCAGTATAAGTAACCACGACTCAACTTCAAATGGTATTCTACTAATATAATTTTTCTAAGCTAATAATATTTCTAGAAGTACTGTGCTATAATTTTATTTGGATAAAGCCAATGAACACACTTATATAACATAAAAATACCCACTTTGATTATTTTGTTTAAAAAAAAAGAAAGAAAAATAAAACCCTCCTTCTTAGCAGAAATAATCAAAATACTCTTTACCTGTATCAAGATTACTATACAACTAATTATGGATATAAAACATGTAAATAATTATGATATTTAAAATACTAAAATTTTATTCATATAAAATATATTTTATAAGATATCACATGAATTTTCATCTAAAATATAATCTTTTAAATGACAATTGATTTTTCCTATTGTTCCTGTACTTCTTTTTGTGACTTTTATTTGATAAAGAAATAGAGCATATATCATGAACAATTGAACAGAAAATGTATTATTTTTCTCTATAAGAATATTTCAGATTTCAATAATTTTCATAAGCCAGTGGTGGTGGTGCACACCTTTAATTCCAGCATTCAGGAGGCAGAGACTGATGGATACCTGTGAGTTTGAGGCCAGCTTGGACTACAGAGTGAGCTCTAAGACTTCCATGACAAAGACAAATTCTGTGTTGAAAAAAAAAATGAACAAACAAAAATTCCTTGGGTTCTTCTATTTTTCTTGTTCTTTGAAAGTTATTTCTATATCTTTTTATTTCAATATCAAATAAATTCAGCCATGGTTTGACATAACAATTACATTTTTTGGCATGACTTTAGAACTGCTATTTAGGGCACTTCATTTTGAAATAAATGATTTCCAAAGGTCTTTCTATCTCTCAGATTCTAGGTCTCTGAGTAGAAGACAAACACACCAAAGGAGGCTCTTGCTGTAGGTTTAAATGGTTCTGAAAAGAATTTCAATTGTTCTCCTTCTTAAATTGCACTCCCTGTAATAAACTAATATCTATGTAGTAGGCAATGCCCCCTTACTCCTCCTTCATGGTGGTGTCCTTTCATGAAGCTATCTACGTACAACATGCTAGGTAACATCATTTCATAGTTTCACAGGAGGACAACACTATATATCTAGCCTAAACACCTCTTATGCTGTGCACTATACTTACCTCTGGAATTTCTTCACTCAGACCAAGTCTTGGTTTACCCGGACCCCATCCTGGTCCTTTAAATAGGACAGAAAACTTATGGCAGAATCCAGGTGTGTTCCAGAATGTAGTCCATATGTAGAGTAAATGGTGAAACTTGAAATAATATAGTTTATTCAAAGTAAGACAAACATAAAAAAGAAAATTAAATATAACTAATTATATAATTTATTAGTATATTCAGTATAATAGACATTGTGCATGAGAAGGTAAATAATATATTGCTATGATATCACATTTTGTATTTTAATTAATTCTATATATCCTGTATATCTTCGATCTGTTCTTATCAACATCTTCGGAGTTAAATGAAATTATAATTTTGAAGTGAAAAAAATATAATTGGTTACAAATCAGCAAAATAGAGTAAAGAAGCTATGATGTTGCTTCAAATAAAATTAACTAGTAGTCTGTGAAAGTAGTAACTGTGTCTACTGACTGTTTCTAACATTTAACTAGGTGGATGATATTACAGTTGAACATGGAGCTATCACAAGAATGTTTGTCAGTTCAAATATTTTTAGAACAATGATTTATGTTAGTAACATGATATTAGCAAAGTATATTCATAAACATTTCAGATTGTAGAGGTCCAAGCACCAAATAAGTCATTCTGTCACAAGAAAGAAAAAGTTTGATGCCTGAGGGAGACCTTTATATTCAATGTTAGAGTAGGAATACTCATTCTTTAAATAGCATTTATTTGACATACACAGAAGTTTAAAACATACCAACGTATAAGTGCTCAATAAATTTTAACTATAAGAACATTTTATACAAGTACCCATGATACACCAGATTGAATATATTCCTAGGATTTGGGCATTAGCTCCAGACTCTAAATGTGAGATTTTTTTTTAATGTACAGAAATGCATTAATGGAGAGAAAAGCACTTGGTCTCAGAATTTGTGGTTTTGCTGGTATTTTAGCAGTCCCTGTGTGAATTTAAATTGCTAAGATTAGAAAAATGGGTTTTATGATTGCTTGAACTATTGCAAGAATCAACATGAATTATTATGGGACTTAATGGAGACATTTCTGAAGACGAGGTAAACGTTAGAAGGAAGCTTAACCTGGAGATTTTCACTACTAGTAATATAGAAGATTGGCATGTTTAGAGCTTCCAACACTCATTAAAATACTGAACAGTTGGGTATTTTAAAAATGTACTTCGATTTTATTTGTACACATTTGGATACTGCCCATGAACAATATATCACAATAGCATAAAGACATTTCCCTGACTTACTTATTTCCTGATCCCCTGGAACTTGGATCTTCTAAAGAGAGCAGAGAGAGTACTCTATACACAGCAATAGCAAGCATAGCCCTGTATATATTGCAGCAAATTCTAGGTTCCTTTAAGTGTGATAAATCCTACATAAGCAGTTTAGCTTCATGCAAAAGAGATGCCACTGAAAGTAAATGTTATAGTGTCGTTAAAAACTCTTAAATATCATAACTTACCAACTTGACACTTCTCTATGAAATGAACACCTTAGTCACACAGGTGACAACTACCATGGTGAAGAAAGAATTTTTGAAGGTAGATACCTAGAGGCTTAATACTTGCCTTAAATGAGCATTGGCTAAAGAATGCTTTTCATTGTCTCACGCTGGCACTTAGTGAATCCCCAGTCATTCATTTGACTCTGCATATGTAGTGCTTACAATATCTACTCACTGATCTTTTCTCTGATATGAACTCATTATCCTCAAAAATTAGACAAACAAACAAAAACAGTGTATTCCTCAAAGTCTTGCTTGAAAGTGTTATGAATTCATCAATAATATCAGCATCACCTATAATCTATTCCAAACTGAGTCCACAGTGCTGCTGCTGAACCAAATCTACACTTTACAAAAATGGTCACTTTGGCACCCGGTTTGTAAAGCTCTCTCTTTGAGAAATGAAACAGGATTTTACATTTTTCTCTATTTATTCACATTATGGAGAAAATGTACCTGAAGCAAGGAAAGGGCCACTTTGCTGTAAATTTTCTAATTTGGTTTTAGTTTAATACAGCTAGTTGTCAAGATCTGAATGTATTTATTGTGTTTCCCAAGAGACATACTGTGTTCTTAGTACAGCCTGGATTAAGATGGAAGGAGTGATAGGTAGTAGAGAAGAACAAGATGACTAACATCAGCATTTTGCTTTACAATTGTGGATACACAGAAATTACTTCCAGTATAGGAAGGATAGCAACTGACCATAGCTGGTGTATGAAGTCCCAGTAAAGCTAGGAGGTTATAAATGAGTTAAGTGTGCTTCGTCTTGGTTTGCTAGGTTAAATTAGCAGCTGACAATAGAACTTGGAATTATTTAAGTGCTCTGACCCTGTGTTTCCTGTGCTAGAATATAGAAATAAAAGAGCCACTGATTCACAAGTTATTACTGATGATTAATGAACTGTTTTGTGTTTGCAGGTACTTGATGTAGCAGAGGTTCAGTAAATGGCAGGCTTCCTTTGGTCTCAATGTTCTGTGCTAACTGAAGTAGGTTTGCAAAGCCATCCCTACAAAGGCCTGTAATTTGTTACTTCTGGGATGCAGCAACCAACCCAGTGCACAGAGATGTCACTGGATGTCCATTATAGCTTGTATCTCCCTTGAAATGCCCTTTGTTACCTTGAAAAACATTGTTACCTTTTCCTCATTTGTGATTTCATAAACCTGGGAGCCCTTGTGGCAGTCTGATGCTGACATGTCGGAACTTGGCAGACATTCTCCATTTCTCTAGTGCCAACCACTAAGGCCAGCGAGCAAGCAATAACACATGTGGAACAGAAAAGTGGTCTGCTCCATAAAGTCTGAGCAAGAGAGGTAATATGTGGACCTAACTGATGTATAATGCTCCTTGACACCCAGTTCTAAGATGAGAAGGGCAAAGGCCTTATGTTGAATTTCTAACCAGAGTTTGAAGGCTTGAAGTAAATATTTTTCGTACTGTGGGTTCAGCCTTAATTATATGTCTTACAACTACTCCTGAATACATGAATATATTTCAAGTCTATTCTCAGAAATAACAGGTTTGCTAGAGAGGCACTTTTTGCATTTGAAGTATTAGACACATTTGAAAATTCTTATACTAAGTTTTAATGGATCTTACTCATCTGACTCAAGTTGTGACCACTAAGTTACTTTCAAATTCATTTGTGTGTAAAACATTTTTTCACAACAATGTAAAGTGCTTCCACCTACAATCACCATTTACTGCTTAAACATAAAATTTGTGAAACTATATGCATTCAGAAAGATTAAGGCTGAATGAATTACCTGCACTTTGAATGGCTCAAATGTACTAATGGGATGGGTTAGACCATATATGACGTGTTCATTCTCTGCTTCAAATGTCCCTGGAAGATAAGCATTGCAATATGACTACTGACTTTCCATCATTTCCAAAGGAGCTAATTAACTACTATAATAGTTGTACATTTTACTTACCAAAAATTCTATCCCAAATAATAAGGGTGCCAGCATAGTTTTTATCTATGCAGTAACGATTTCTACCTGTGAGACAAAATATTAAAAGTAATTTTTCAAATAGGTGAAACTGGGCTTTCAAAAACAAAACAAAACAAAATATTTTTGTTTTAGAACATACAAGAAAAATTCAACCAATAAAATGTTTTTTTAACATATCTTCCCCTCCACCTAAGTAACTGAGGAAAGTTGAGAGTGAAAAAAAGTGGGCTTGCCCAGGGAGATCACAATAGCTGGTTATTCAGTGCTAAATAGCCAACCCTGAAAACATACATACAAGTAGCATTATAGAGTTTTAATCTACTAAACCATGTGTCTGTATTCATGGACAGTTTCCATGCATGCAAGTATTCACTTTATTCATAAGTAAAGAAAAATCCCTAAGAAAAGAGTAGAAAGCTAATATCTAATCTAATCTAAACATGATTCTTCACTAGGAGAGAGAGAGCGATTTCCCCTAGGGATGGATGGCAATATCTGAAGACATGATTGTAATCACAATCAGAAAAGGGTACAGAGGTATCAAGTGGACATAGATCAGGGGCTCTACTAAGCACCCTACAGTGCCCAGAACAGCTTTCACCACAAATTGTTGATCTCAGCATATAGTAGGAGAGACATTGTGGTGCTAAGCATGTCTGACTGATGTCTGGGGAAGTGGGAAAGTGAGATAAATAAGAAATTCCCAGCTGTTTGTTTTTTTCAGTGTGGATTCCATTTTTCCAGATTTTCCTGTTTATGTAGAGGAGTCCACAAGAATACTACACTCCTTTGCTAACTGCTCCCAGGAGAAGGAATAGGGCTGAAGTTGAAAGAGTTTGACCCATCCTTTCTGATGCTGCTGTGGCCCTTGCCTGGGAGGAAGAAACAAGTTCCCCTTGGGAAGACCATGCTGTAGTGTTCTAATCAGCCTGTAAAGGCAGAGACTAAGAGGAACAGAAGGACAGTGCTCCCTGCTTTGTCAAGTGTCCTCAGCATTATGCTCCTAAGAGTTACTCATGCAGTGTGTATGGAAGTGGCTTGGATGATCTCGCTGTTACCTGAGTCTCATTTACTTGAAAAGGCTAATAAGTATTCGTGTATGGTAGAGCTCATACAAATTGTGAGTTTACTTTTATATTCCTATCACAAATAATGCATGTTCTTAATGATTCTTGTGCTGCCCACATAAAATGCATTTTGATTTCCTCTAAACTTGGTGTCTTTATGCCTTGGCACTAATCACATGGGGTCTTTTTTTTTTTTTTTTTTAACTAGCCAGTGTAATTTGTGCTGAGATCCTTACTGAACTGAGGCAGAAGATGGAAGTGTTGGTTACTGGGTTCTTTGCAAATCAAAACATATATATATATGTATATATATATATATGTATATATATATATATATTTAAGTTTTTAAAATATCCTTGTATTTTTTCTAAAATAATTGGCTTCTCGTGGTTTGTTTCCTGTAGTGCACATGTTTAAAAAAGGAAAATTTACTTTAAAAGTCACAATAGTTTTCAAGACTAACAATTTCACTTTGGACAGGCCAGATGTTTATCACTGTGTCAGAGTACCCCACAGAAAACTTCTTCAAGTTCCCCTCTAGCTGTTTGGCACACTTCTCAACAACAATTAGATAAGATGGAAAGAGGTGACAGAGGTCAGGTCCACTTGCCTGTGCTTTCAAGTTGAGGCTTCTCTGAATAGAAGAGGAGACGCAATACTTATTTATATAGTGTCCAGTCATTGTGTGAGGTGTGTTTTTATTACTAAAATAGCATAGTATAACAGTAATTTTTAAAAAGAGAAAGATGATGAAGAAGTAACAGAACCACCTTACCATGATGAACTCTGTGATGGCTAGGAGTATTAAGGACCAGTTCCAAAGGGCCAAGGGTTCTGATGACCTGTTCATAGCAAAAGAGATAATTATACACATAGTTATCAGTGAATATGTATCTGTTTTACACAAATCCATGAAACTCACATGGGATACATGATACAGAAAGCTTCAAAATTCTGTGACATCACAAAATGGCAGTAACTTCCCAACTGTGTTCATAATAAAGCATGTCAGTACCAGGCTTGTCTGACACAATTCCCTTATCTATATCATTCCCATGCTTCGCTGTGTCATTCCAGGAAAATACCTTAAGTTCTTTGTAATCCAGTGCCCTCATCTCAAACAAAAGCAGTGAATAACGAAACTCTAGACTTCTAAAAGTGATGGTATCTTGCATGTTTTATGGTTAAAGGGAAAGCAGCCACTATCTACCCATGGTGACGTTGATGAACTGGCAACATGTCAGTGGTACAGGGGAAGAAGGAGATGGCGGACATGAGAGCTTGAACTGCTTATGATAGGCACAACACATGTAATATGAACATATTATTTAGATAGTTATATGAAACCATGAATCATAGATAATCATGTAGGTAATGGCAGGGGAAGAAGAAAAGCATTTTATTTAGAGTAATAATAGGATTATCAGTGAACATGAAAACACAATTTTGTCCCAGCATAACTGGTGAGATCTAGAATTCATTTGAAAATACTTTGACAATAAGAAAAAAAATAGAATGACAGAAATGAATCAATTTCTCTGTGTTTAATCCAAGCAGACAACACAAATGTACATCTCCTGCTTTTCTAAATTCTTGAAAAGATAGGCAAAAATGTACAAAAACAAATTTACAATGTAATACATGACAAAGTTTATTAAACGAATTGAAAGCATTAATGGATGTTCAAGCTCAGAAATGTACTTCTATTTATTCATTTCATTTATTTTTAATTATTTGTATTCGTGTATTCATGTATCTAAGTCTCATGTCCAAGGAAGTCAGAAGAGAGCTTTGAATCTGATAGACCTGTACTGACAGCAGTTCTGATCCATCAGACCTGGGTAAGGGAATCAAATTTAGCCTCTGCAATACAGTACATGTCCTTTTTTTTTTTTTTTTTTTTTTTAATACTACAAGAAAGAGCTAGTGCCTTTATTGTTTATTTCACAGCTGACTTCTCTGAAAATGGAGTAATCCAGACCAAAGTTAAAACTACCAACCATGGTGCTTATTCACTAATTAATTTGTCTTTTCTTTTTCTTTTTTTTTAATTTCTAAAGCATAATTTTAATGTTAGTTTTTTTTCTGTTTTTT
>NW_022196912.1:53068711-53080843 GCF_008632895.1 Mastomys coucha | reverse complement strand
GAAAAAAAAAAAAAAACAAAACTGTTTCCTTCCCCCTCCCCCTCCTCACCAACCCACCCTCTCCTGCTTACTGGCCCTGGCATTCCCCTACACTGGAGCATAGAACTTTCACAGGGCCAAGAGCCTCTCCTCCCATCGATGACTTACTAGGCCATCCTCTGCATCATATGCAGCTGGAGCCATGAGTCCCACAATGGGTCTTCTTTGGTTGGTGGTTTAGTCCTTGGGAGCTCTGAGGGTACTAGTTAGTTCACATTGTTTTTCATCCTAAGGGGCTATAAACCCTTCAGCTCCTTGGGTCATTTTTCTAGTTCCTTCATTGGGGATCCTGTGCTTAGTCCAATGGATGGCTGTGAGCCTCTACATCTGTATTAGTCAGGCACTGTCAGAGCCTTTCAGGAGACAGCTAGATCAGGATCCTGTCAGTCAATGGAAACTCTTCCTTCAGGAGGATGTGAATGTTTTGCTTTATTTTATTAATCTCTACTATTTAAATAACTAATTTGTTTTTGTTGTTGTTGTTGTTTGGATATTGTTCTCAACTTCTCAACTTGTAGTTTTACACATCTTCCTGAAATTGAAGCTATAAACTCATTCACAACTAGCAATCTGTATGTCTGTAATACAGTCTCTCACATATTCTCCCTATTGTTCACTATCTATAGACCTGAACAGTAGTCCTTCCTACATCACAGCTGCCATTTTCTTATGGTTTCTTGGTTTCTGTCTGAAATGAACAGATGTCTGAATTCAAGAACATGAAGTATTATATACTGAATGTTACTTTAGTTTGTCTCCATTTTTCCATCACTTTCCTTGTTCCTTTCTTCATTGCTTTCTATGTCCCTGCTCTCCATGAGGATATAAGACAACAAAACTGTTTTATTTGTTTTATAACAGAGCTATCAGTCACTGGGTATTAGTGGAGTTATGACAGTGGTATTGTCAGTCATTGGATATGCATGGGCTTACAATGGTGCTGCCATTGGGTGTGAAAACCCACTTGGTTGTTACACATACATTACCAAGAACTGTGACACAGTTGCTTGGGTCCTGTCCCTCTTCTTCTTCCTCTTGCTCTTTCTCCTCTTCTTCCCTTTTCATCTCCTCTATCCCTCTTTGCTTTTATCCTTTCTCCCTTCCATTTTTCTCTCTTCCATTTGTCCTACGCATCCATTTGTCTTTCTCTCTCTTTTTATATATCTGGCCTGGAACAGGGGAGGCCCTATCCATCATGCATTTCCAGTTATTTCCAGAAGAAATGTATTTTGACCTCTAAACACAGCTCCTTTTTCCCTATCAGAACCTAACTAATGTACACATCAGACTGTTTCATTTCAGCACCTTCATGTAGTTTGAATCTGTGTCTTGTATTTTTAAAATATAGTCCTGAAGGAAAGCTTTAACTAATGTCTCACAAATACAGTGTTAATCACAGGGGATTGAAAAAGAGTGGTGTGTTTTATTACTTACAACCTTGCACTACATCACTGGTGGAAAACTGTGTGTACAGACCGGAGGTAATGCTAGAGGATGTGAGAGTGGGCTCCTCAGGACTCAGAACCTTACAAACGGATGCTTTTAGTCCAGCTTTTGTCTGTGCCAGAGAACCAGATGGGAAACGAGTAAGCCATTTAGCCCTGTTTGTCTCTTTGGTGCCTAACATTTGTTAAGAAAACAAACAACGAGAAGGGTGGAGGGGCCACACAGAGCAGCTTCTGCGGCCCAGATGCTTTCCTGAGCTTGGTTTCTGGCATGTGTGCAGCCAGATCCAAAGCCACACCAGGGGCAAGCACCTTCAGAAGACTGGAGTCTTGGCTGAGCGGCGTGATTTTGATTTTTATGTTTTATTATATTTTTTTTAATGTCAAGATTTTTACCTTAGGGAGACGTTTTGTTCTTTTAGTCTAAAACACAGTGATATCAATATTGAAAGCTCCCTTCTAAGTCCTTAGGTAAAAGCCAAGTCCAACACAGTCAACCACAGTTAAATTTCCTGGTTCTGAGCCTAAGAGTACTGTGGAGTTGAGGGAGACCACCATAGGGCGAATGATTCATCATTCAGACGACCCAGTCAGAAGCTCTCATGTAGAAAACCCTCTGATTCAAAGTCATGGAGAAGTCATTAATATTTAATAAGAGCTAAGCGTAACGGTTTAATTATCGCCCACTTTTGCAAATTCAGCCATTTAGCAATTCAACCATGTCTAGCTAAGGCTCACTTCCTGAAAATATGTTAGTTACTCTGGGAATAATCGGACCCACTCTAATTGTTCAAAAATGTTGTCTTAATTTATTAGATTTAAACGAGTTACTTGAAAATACAGAATTTAACAACAACGGCACTCAAATATAGAATAATTCAATATCATATCATGAAAAAACCTAAAATGTGAACTTAGGAGGACTAAATCACTGCTCTAAATATTAGAAGCTTATGATAAGCCTTTAACTCTACCTTCACCTGCAAAAGGTTTCTATCTTTCTATCTTATCTCTTTTAAATACATATAAAATGATTTTCCATCAAATAAAATGAATCAAATTTGTGTAGCTCTAATTGCAATTGACCACTAAGCTCTTGACTACACAGGAGTGGAAACAATTTTGATTATTTGCAAAGGTTTCTGCATCTCCGCTGCCTCATGGTTTTTGTGCCACTGGTTCTTATTAGATCACTGAAGCAATGTAGTCCCATAATATTTTGCTTTTGGGCTTTATAATCTGAGCAACATGGATGCCCGGGAAGGCCATGGAAAAGCTTCAGAAGGTTGGAAGTACTTTGAAGTTTTATACCAACATTTATGATTACTTTCTGTGGAGGAAATATTACTTCATCCTATCCTGAAAGGTAAATATAAATTTTCAAAGATTAATAACTAATATCTCACATCTAATCAGAGATGCCCATAGGTTTTTTTTTTTCCTATACCAATCCAATTTGTAATCATGCTGTTATTTTCCACCTCATTAAAACTTGTATGTCAACTTTTTTTCAAGACTGGAAAACAAAAATCTTAAACATTTTTGCTCATTCTTGAAATCATTAACTCTTTGACTCTCTCTTGTTCCTTAGGCTATTTTCCTTTTCAGGATAAGAAATTATAAATGTGTGTATCATAAAAATTAAGATTTTGAGATAGTGAGTTCTGTGGTAAATTATAGGAGACTTGTTCCATCAGAATTGTGAATCAATTGTTGGACTAGTCAAAGGCTCCTTACTTTTCATTCCACAGTCCCTATTAGGACTGGTGGAGAGTCTTTCATATAAAAAAACAAGTGAACGAGAACCAGGTGATGCTGTCATTACTCCTGTATGGCATTTCCTTTTATTAAAAACACATTTTAAGTACTTAATTACTTTTTTCTTTGAGTTCTAAGAGTCAAACCAAAAACCACATACATGATAGGTACACAATGATAGAGCCACACTCATAGCACACATCATCAGAAATAAAATGACGCCAAGGTCAGACTCCCATCCATAGACCTTGGTCAGACTAAGATAATCTCAGTTCACACTACCAATATGCCTTCCTGGGAGGCATTTCCACTGTTGGCTCCGCTTACTCACTTTAGTCTACCTCTTCTGTAAGCCTGATGAACTCATGCCTTTCCTGTATATCTGCCTGAATGCCACATTCTCTACACAAACGACTGATTTTTCAAATGAGAATTTTGCCCTGCTCCCAATTTTGGAAACATAATGTGAAATGATTAATTTGTGTCCCCTTGTTCTGTGTCCAAGTTACTTCGGTTCATCTCTATACTATATTGTGCATTTATTAAGAATGCCTTACATTTCTTGTTTCTTTCTTACAGCATGTACAAAACTTCACAAATACTGTGACTACTCAGCAACATTGAATTTATAAAATCAATATGCTTTCCCATTCTCACCCTCTTATGCCTTCATAGGAATGATTTGCTTACCGTGGTGAAAATATTTTATTTATCACAACTTCAGGAAGTTGTAGAGGATTTAGTTCTAGTAAGCAGTCTAATTACACTACGCAACTCACATGATGAAATTAAGGTAATATGAAATATGCTTAGAGCTGAGGTTAATATCCTGCTACATGGATACAGATACTTTCCTCCAGGCGCTTTAAGGTCAAGGGAAGAACATCAAATGATTTGGACATTTTACTTTAGAAATTGAAGGAGCAGTGTTTAAAAGATTGAGACTGGCTATTCTAAGGTCAGAAAGGAAGGTAACAAACCAATCCAGACATTAAGATTGGATGCCAGGAAGGTAAGATCAAGGATTATGATTGAACAAATGACAAAAGAGCCAGCATGGGTTGGTGAGCCGGGGTGGGGGGAGGGAATAGGTTTTTTTTTCCCCCCAGAGGGAAAATCTGGAAAAGGGATATCATTTGAAATGTAAATAAAGAAAATATCTAATAAAAAAGTTTCAGAAAGAAAATAAAAAGTAAGAGGCAAAATGAAGGAATGGGAGATCAACAGAAATTATAAAGCAATAAGGGAGGGGACTGTGGGATAATGGAGTTCTGGTAGTCATGGGCACATGGTTACCTTTAATAATTCCTGAATTCTTAAAATACAGGTTTGTATGACATCACTTTCATTGAAAAAAACACAAACATAGAAAAGAGAATTCCTGTGTCACCTGGCAATTTGGAAATAATTTCTTGAGAATCTTCATATTTATATTCACAATCAATGTCTTAAATAAACAAACAAAAAAAGGCAAGCTTCCTGTTGTATCTAATGATTAGTCTGGAGTGAATTATTTTACTGTGAAATAAAATGCATGTAACAAATCCACTAATCCAATGTCTATCATTAAATGATCGTATGTTCCCCATTTTCTGACTATATTTCATAACCTGAAAAATATCACTTTTTCTTCAATTCAATCTGAATAGTCATTTGGAGCAGGAAATATATACAACAACAACAGTTCTCATTAATTTTCATATTTTAAATAATTTCTTAGGAATCTAACATATTCTGCTCCATATTATTAGTAATTGTTTAAAAATATTCTTTAAGAATGTTAATTGGATTCTATAATCCTTGTTTAATAAGAAGAGGCAGTAAGCATGATGGAAATTCAGTTAATTTATTATAAATCAGTGCACAAAAATTGATCAGAAAATTGCATTTTCTCATTTCAAACCAATGAGAGGCTAGAAAACAATAATACTTTCTAATTTTAAAATAAAATGCATATTTCTACTTTGTTGTCAAATTTTAGAAAAAATATATTGGTACTACTACATGATATTTCTATCTCTCAGCTTTTATATCTTCAAATGACTATTAAAATACTAAAATATGGTCTTGAAAATCCATGAGGATATTTATAACCACTTTCCAGAAAGAATGTATGGAGCCTATGGCTAATTTTAAGGGCACTTATAAATAAGGGATGGTTACAAATAATCTTCTGTCTTGTGTAAGAAGAAAAACATGAAGCATGGAAAATATGTTCTAAGAAGCATGTGTGTTTTGAGAATTCCCCTTATAAAACAGAATATGCAGGTAATATGATAGATCCTGAGGTGTGACTAGCTTGAGGATACAGAGGCTCCATGGCTGAAGCCACAGTGTGGCATTCAGATGAATATGGCTTAGATTGGTGACATGGTCTGTAACTGGTCAAGACTTCTGGCATCACACATGATTGATGGGCCATATTCCCAGATCACTGTGGGTCTCCACATTCCAGTGAATCCAGTATTTCAAAGAAATACTACTATAGTTGTAGTCCCTTATGCATTTATCTTCTGTCATTTAACATTATTGTTATGTTTTATTTAACAAAGAAAGATGAGCTTTATGTTCAATTGTGAATGGAAACATTTCTCAGATAAATTAGTGGCAAGACTCTATGGAGCCCAAACTCAAATTCAAGACCTAACAACTACATTATAATGGGGTTTTTCATTTTAGCCAATTTAATATCACTCTTTCTGCTGCTGGTCACAATCTTCTTCATCTCCTTCCTTCCCTGTTTTCTTTTGGAATATAAATTTAATCAGTAATTCATGTATGAACTATTAATCTAAACATTTGTACATGTAAAATGTAGATATAAATAATAAATATTTATTCTAATAAATATAGATTTTTTTCATTTTTATATATTACTTTGTGTATCTTTTTATAATGAAAATGGTTATAGATATTTGTGTCACCTTTGAACAATCATATTTATTCCAATTTTCAGATAGTAACCACAAAGAATACATGTGTCAATGTACATGCATATATTTTCCATTATTAAATGTATTATCATGAATTAGATATTAAATATATTCTCAAATTCCAAATGATTATAACTTTAAGTGCTTTATGTTTACTATAAACTCTTAAAGCATTAAAATCCTATTAGAATATTGTTTTTAAAATGATTTTCATATTTAACAGAGCAACACCTATCAACTTTCATGTAGTCCATGTCCTAGAAATTGCTAGGAAATCCAAAGGATTTTAGAACTAAAACGAAATAAGCTTATACAGGAACTTCTCAAGGGAAATTTGTTTACAAGACAGAATAGCTTCCAATAGAAACTTAAAATTTAGGTTAAGCAAAATATTAATAAATCAATTGCTTTTTCATTTTCTCTTGGAACTGATAAAAATACCCACTTTTTATTTATGACTACATAGTTGATTGATTTAAGTTAATAATCAGTTTGAATTTGTAGTTCTTATCCAGACCTCTAGGAGAAAACCCTTGTCATAAAACTGCTTATACTACAAAAAGCCACACAGACTTTATCAAAAGTCTGCATTCACTATGGCTCTGCTGTTGACTACCAACATTAGATTCATCCATTCTCTACTTACTGTCTATGTATGGAGCTTGGTCTAAGATTCTTAAGAGGACATAGAATAGAACAAAGCAAACTATAGTGTAGTATCTGGGAATTTAATGACTTTTTTTCTTATGAATGGTGGCATAAAATGTTACAGATTAGTATAGTGATATTCCCTTCACTATCAGTAACATTGCAGTGATTCTTATTTAAAAATTTTAGAAATATTCTATGTAATTCTTGAACTATGTGGATCGACTTCTGAAAAAGACTTTTACTTGTTCTGAATTGGTTGATTTTTAATTCTCATTGTTTTCTTTGTTATGAGCTTAATTGGCTTGAGCCTTTTGTGGCTTATTTCATATTTCTAAGCATCTGGCAAAGAAATATACAAGTAAAAACTTAATTCCATCCTCCACTAGTTTCACTCTGTTAACTCAAGACAACACTAGTATTTAGACAGATGGTGGTGGCAGCCATATTAGCTCCAATCTCTCTACAGGGAAGCAGAAGAAAGCAGAGATCTTAGGATATGTGCTTGTTCGCCTAGTTTCACACTTTGAAATACTGGACAAATGCTGATTTATTCATGGCCAGATGTTTTCCTACCTGATTCGACAGTTTCCTACTTCAATAGGCATGTAATATGGAAGTAGCCAATTTTACACACCAAGGAGAGAAAAAACAATATTTATAGTTTGGAAATAAAACAATCGTTAGGAATCAAGACTGAAGGGATCACAAAGTCCTTCATAGGGAGTATATTTCTGATAGATCCACAGCATAGGGTTAAAGAGTTGAAAGTATGGTTTGAACAAAGACTGGTATTGACTATGTTTAGATAGTAAACAAATTTTAAAAGATTAGACTTATAATAAATTACTTGGGGGTCTCATTCTTGTCACTTCTGATTGTGGGAGTCTTGAACAAGAAGACAATGGTAGCATAAAGTGAGCAGTTTTTTAATTTGTTCTAACTTACATTTTAAGTTACTTTAAAATAAATACAAGGAAATGCTAAACATGTCTCTTCAAGGAGAAATGGATTCCCAGTAACTTACTTTTTCACACTTATGTTTTGAAATTGAAATATAATAATATTTTCTTTCATTGAATCCTTTTCTCCCTCAGCTCCTCCCATGTACCTCCCACTCACTTGCTCTATATCTTAAATTCATATTTCTTTACCCAGAGACTTATTTTTAAAAGCTACTTAAGGAAAACCAGGCACACTCATAGGCATAACCACATGAACCTATGAAAGTCCATTCTTAACTAACAATATCTTATATTGTTTTATCAGTTTGTATATCCAGTGACCCAAATAAGTCACATTTTTTATAAGTAGTATGATGAGACTCTAAAAAGAAAGTATGTAAAAACTGATAAATTCAGGGCTGGAGAGATGGACCAGCAGTAAAGAGTATTGACTGTTTTTCCAGGTTCATGAGTTCAATTCTCAGCCACCACATGGTGGCTTACAACCACCTGTAATGGGATCCGATGCCCTATTCTGATGTGTCTGAAGAAAACAACAGTGTACTCACAAACATTAAATAAATAAATAAATAAATAAATAAATAAATAAATACTGATAGATTCAGTAGTCTATGTGAGAAGTCTACTCAAGGAACCTCCTACTCTTTCAGAAGACTGCTGCTCTGTTTCTACCACCCACTCAGCAGCTCACAACCATCCACAACTCAGATATCAAGGGATCTGGTGACCTCCTCTGGCCTCTGCTTTTTATTTTGATGATTGTGTCATCATAATTACTTTTTCAAATGAACAAAGCACACGTGATACTCCAACTTTGGTTATCTTCTTAAATGTTAAATCTCCTTACTGTTATTCATTATTAATGTGTTTATTAAAAAATATTTATAGATACAAACTTGTTTAAAGTAAAACATTCCTGTGTTTCTGTATGCGTTCTGCTTGTGTTTATATGGTTGACTCTCCCTCTGTGTGTGTGTGTGTGTGTGTGTGTGTGTGTGTGTGTGTGTGTGAGAGAGAGAGAGAGAGAGAGAGAGAGAAAGCATGTTTAAAGTCAAATATTAGAAAATAAACTTGCAATTAGTAGACTAGAACCTACCAAGACTAATATATATTAAATTCTTTTTGCCTGTCATGTCCATTCACATAATTTTCTTTCTAAAATCAAGCCCTCTTACAAACTCCATCCTTTCTCCTGAAACTCTTGTTACTTCTTGTATTTTAAAGTCATACATTCTATATAGGCAAGGTTACAAGATACAATCGTAACTAATGTCCTTTCTGTGTTAACTGAAACATGTGTTTTTAAGAGTTCCTATTATGCCTATCATTTTTACAATGAAACATATCCAGATTGATATGTTGCTTATTGTGGAAGCCTGCCAGATAAGTGATGCCCAAAATTTCATTTCAAGGCAGCTATGGTTATCTTACAATAAATCACAATACTAATATTCTTAGCTTTAAAAGAAATGGCAGTAACTCACAGTGAATATAATTTTTTCTTTTGAAAATTTTGATTCATAGATTTAATGTGTAAATGTATAATATGCTTGTTGTCGAACATAATGAAGTTCTATCCTTGGATCTGGATCTGTGTTTTGCGCATTGGGGACCAGTTGTGGTGGTTTCTCATCCTGTTTTCTCTCTCAGGGTGTCTAGGCACCACTGCACACCAGGCTGGAAGGATGAAGTAGAGTCCAGAATAGGTGGTGTTGGCAGGATCTGGGTCTGACTGGGAGTGAGTAGGGAAGAGAGGGCCTGTTTTAGAGGATTTTAGTGTTACAGCTTTTAATGAAATATCTCCCTTGGCAATTGTCAGTAAAATAGCTGGTGTGCATACATTTTATTCAGAGTGAGCAAAGCCTTAATATGAACCATGGCGAGGAAGCAGTTTTCAGAGTAAATGTAAAATCATTGGCTAGAGTTTAAAGTACTGTGTATGCTTCATTTGTATGGAGAGGCATGCCAGGAAGCCTGGTACTTGCTGAGCAAGTTCTTATTGGGAAAGAGGAAATTGAACTTGTAGGTTTTCCAAGGGCTATGTGACGTTCCTCAGGTCAAGGATTGGGGAATGGCCTCCCCAGACAAGGTCAGAGAAGGGGAAACTTTACTGGAAAAAAGGAGTTCTCCATTTTGCTCTGAGCTAAGAGGAGTTACCTGGACATGATTCCCCAACAGGATCCATATGGTGGTAGAGAGAAGCAGTTCTTCAAAGTTTTCTTCTGACCTGCATAACTACTGTGCCACATTATCCTCACTGATCCTCACAAAAATATAAAGAAATGTAAAACATTGCCATTGCTGTTTGTCATCATGAAGTTTATAGCTATTGTGACACTCGCCATTGTCTTAAAATAGATAAAAGAATATGTTATCACAACAAAATGTAAATTAATGTGGGATGGCAAATGGGAAGGAGTAAATGCCTATTTAGGAAGAAATTTCAAGTATATACTGAATGTTTGAGTGGGAAATGACATACAACTAACCATCAAACTAGAGTAATAGATATATGTTGAGGTAGTTTGTCATAAACTGAGGTTTGCAAAGATAGAAATCAGCTGCATAAACTTCAGGAGAAAACAACAACAACAAAAAATGATATATCAGAATTTGAATTACACCTACCACCCTAGGTACCTGACCTAATCACATCATTATTTTGCTTAATGGGGAAGTCTTCCAGATAATAATGATCAGAAACTTATCTCCAGAAATAGCTTTGGTCACCATACATAAATAAAAATATTAATATTCTTAACTTTAAAAGAGATGGTGTTAATCCACAGAGATAAGTCAAACTAAAGGCTCCTCTTTTCTCATCATTTTTCTGTCATATTTCTGGAATACTTTTTGCCACATGTGCTGCTAGACATGATCTTAAAATAAAATTTCACTAATAAGGTAAAATATACTCCTACTTCAGGTTTACATTTCATTTAGTACACGCCTAGTGTTTCACATTATTTTAAAGGAGATACGTGAAGTGGTTTTGCTGTATACATATTGTATGCTTAGCACATGACATGTGTTTTATTATCATATTAGTGTAAGAGATAGCTGTCAGAGAAAGTGGAGAAGCGGAATGGACACAATCAAAGCCCCCACCCTTTGTTGCCCTTGTCTTTGCAGAGTACATCCACTTTGATACTTCCAAATAGATTGACATAAGTGGCTCAGTATACTTATTTGAACATATTTTACTATTTATCACAAAGCAGTGTTAGTAGTACTTTGTACAGTAATCAATTACTTTTACCCGATTTCCTCTAAGTGTATTCATAGAAATGATTTCTAGCAAAATACAGAGGCAATAAATTATGACACGAAATATATCTGAATAGCCATGATGATTGTGAGAAATGCTTAATAAGCTATATGAAAGGAGTTAGGTCACATATAAACATTTTTGTACCTTGTGTATGTCAATATGTAACCTACATGGTCTTCATGACCCATAACAGTATTGTGTTGTGACTGTGCCTATTTCACAGTGAAAGGTTTATGATGTGCAGAAAGATAAAGAATTCAATTTGATAGTCGCTCCAGCAAATGAACACTGGGAAATCTTAAGTCCCAGAGAACCCAAAGAAAGTGACATAGTTTATTTACATAATGAAAATGAAAATTGTGTATCTGTAATTTTTCTTTATTCTAGGGACATTGTACAAAACGTAGTACAAATTATATCAGTAAGAAAGAAAGAAAGAAAGAAAGAAAGAAAGAAAGAAAGAAAGAAAGAAAGAAATGAGGAAAGAAAGAAAGAAAGAAAGAAAGGAGGAAAGAAAGAAAGAAAGAAAGGAGGAAAGAAAGAAAGAAAGAAAGAAAGAAAGAAAATGTAAAGAAAAGAAAAAGAAAAAGTTAGTGATAAAATGACTCCTAATGACATTCAGCTTTTCTCATAGATCAGCACCTTGTATTTTTTTTCTTTTAGATATTTTCTTTATTTACATGTAAATTTCTCCATTCCCAGTTTCCCCTCCAAAAAACAAAGAAACAAACAAAAACAAACACCTGTTGCCTCCCACTTCCCATGCCTGCCACCCCGCCCTCTCCCACTTTCTGGCATTCCCCTACACTGGGGCACAGAACCTTCCCAGGGCCGAGGTCCTCTCCTCTTGTTGATGATTGAATTTGCAATCCTCTACTGTACACATGCTGCCTGAACAATCAGACCCCTCCATGTGCAGTCTTTGGTTGGTGGTTGAGACCCTGGGAGCTCTGAGGGTACAAGTTAGTTCATATTGTTGTTCGTCCTAAGGAGCTGCAAACCCCACAGCTCCATTGGTCCTTTCTCTAACTCTTTCACTGTGGACCCTGTACTCAGTTCGATGGATGGCTGTG
>NW_022196912.1:53064199-53066654 GCF_008632895.1 Mastomys coucha | reverse complement strand
CAAAGCTCAAGTCCAAGTGGATCAGGGACCTCCACATCAAAGCAGATACATTGAAACTAATGGAAGATCAGCACCTTGTTAAGCCAGCATTAGAGAAGCTTCCTTCTGCACCAAATGAAAACAAATATAGAGAGCCATATGTAGACATTATGCAGATAGAGGGAATTTGGAACATGCAAAAATAGGATATGCCTATCAAACACATCCTTTCAGAGCACAGGGAAGCCAAAGAAAGAGGAGAAAGGGGATGTAAGACCAGAGGGGATAAATGACACCAAGAAAACAAAGCCCCTAAGTCATTGCGAGCAAGGCTTGTATAAAAGCACAGAAACAAAGTCAGCCTGCACAGGTCTACATCAGATCCCGTATGATTATATTATGGATTCCTGCTTAGGGATTTTATGGAATGTCTGAGGGTGCCAGCATATAGGTCTCCAACCCTTGTGTCATCTCTTTGACTCTTTGTCTTATATTTGTCTGTCTTGTTCAGTCTCAACGTGATTTTTGTTTTTTCTCATTGTATTTTTGTCATATCCAAAAGAGGTGCGAATGGATGAGTGAATTAATGAATGAACAAACAAATGAATAAATGAATAAAATAAGCCTATCCACTAGGACAGAAGTTAACAACAGATTAGTCATTGATACCTTCTGGGAGAGTGAATTTACTCCAATGTAATGATACTGTATATCAGACATTCCTGGGCAGATCTCATGTTCAGGAGTATATAATCAACA
This sequence comes from Mastomys coucha, assembly GCF_008632895.1. Classification (NCBI taxonomy): domain Eukaryota; kingdom Metazoa; phylum Chordata; class Mammalia; order Rodentia; family Muridae; genus Mastomys; species Mastomys coucha. Next base: position 53,065,916 of record NW_022196912.1, on the reverse strand, counting down.
AACAATTGACTTCACAATATTTATGTGCCTTTATTTGTGTTACAGTTTGGCGTTTTATTCCTTTTGGGGCAAAATATTCTAATGTTCTTGGTTTAGAGTGTTTTCTTGTACTGGGTTTTGGGTTGCTTTTTTGAGAAAGAACATAAAGTTGAATGGTTAGAAAGGAACAGATCTGAAATGACTTGGGAGAGCAGAAGAATGTGATAAAATGTATTTAAATTTAAATATTGTTTTAAATAATAAAAATATAAAATATTAATAAAAACAAAACATGTAACATATCAAATTGTGTGTATCCAACACTCATGTTTAAGTCTTATAATCATAGTGTGGCAAGATATTCAATAACTTTCCTCCAGGTTATCACTTCAAGATAAAGCAATTGTTAAATTTATTAATGAAAAAGATTTGCAGATTCCCCTTTTTCTTTCCACACAAAGAATAAAATAATTCTTCCAGAAGCCTGAAATAAACATTTTTTTCTGTAATTATGACTTAAAAATCACATGACAAATATGTACTTTTTTTTCAAAAAGTTAGTTGAGACTTTACATGTGTGTGTGTGTATGTGTATGTGTATGTATGTATGTATGTATGTATACAAATGTATGTATGTATATCTGTCTGTATGTCTGTATATGTATGAAGAAACAATAATTCTTTCCAGTGTTCTGGTCTCTAAAATAAATTATAGGATTTTGAACAATACAAGAAAATGTTCAAACTTCCATGAAAATGGAATTTGGTGATGTGTGGAGAGATAGTAATCAAATCCTTTCTTGGTTGCATTCTTAAACATCAGATTTCCTTGGGTCAGCCTCTGCTGGTTTCACTCTGGTGTTTAATCAATGTGGAGTAATTGTCGTGTCTACATCTGTTTATCTCCTAATGTTTGCAGCACCCTGGAATCTATTGACTGGCCAGCTATGGACTCAGTCATTGTGGTTTCTGACATTGCAGAGCGCATCTCTATAGCTATCATATATTTTAAAGTTTACTGATATTTCTTTCGATGTCTAAAGTAGTATGTTCTCAGAAGAAAATGCCTTATTGGCATCATGAGCAGCAGTGGTATGGGGAGCAGGGACACAGCAATGTTTGGTAACATTAAAAACTCATCTGTTTCTTTCTGGTCAAGTCAGTGGAATATCTGGCATGGGTAGATATCTAAAATTCAGTAGGGCATATCAGTTACCCAGTTAAGGGACCACCACTCAGCAGATTCTACAATCTTGTATACTATAAACTCCCGAGATGCCTTCTCTTAGGGATGAGGAACTATTAAAACCCATTTACCTCTACTTGAGTAGAATAAAAGAAAAATATCTGTTTTAGAAAACAGAAATGAAGCAACCCTTTGCCCTTAGTAATAGATACTTGATCTACCTCACACCTAAATTATGTGTCACCTTAAGTTATACTTAAGAGAGAGGAGGAAAACTTATCTCTTCAATGAAGTGATGTACTGTGTTCCTTCGCAGAAGATCCCCCACCTACCCATTGCCAATCCCAGACCATGCATTCTCTTACAGAGCTCAGGCCCTGCAGCATTAAAAAAATGCCAGCTACTCTGAATTATTCTTAAAATAAATAAAAGCATAACTCTTTCTTTCCTTATTCTTTTTTCTAAACATGTTTTCTTTACCAATGTGGGCTTTTTCACTCTTTCTCTACAGCTGGTACACCTACCCAATTTGCCATGTACTTATTTGTGTGT
>NW_022196912.1:52982631-53064189 GCF_008632895.1 Mastomys coucha | reverse complement strand
GCATAGATTTCTTCCTCAGATCTTTCTTTGTCCTCTGAGCAGTTATCAAATTGTGCAATTTGTCGCTCCTGTTTTTTTGTATATTTTGATTTTCATTTTTTTTTAAAAATATGGCATGCTTCACGAATTTGCGTGTCATCTTTGCGCAGGGGCCATGTTAATCTTCTCTGTATTGTTCCAATTTTAGTATATGTGCTGCCAAAGCAAGCACTATTTTGTTTTGTTTTAATCAGATTAAATTGTACTTGAGCTGTCTTCCCAGTCCTTTCTTAAGGTTTTATTTTATTTTTTAATAGATATTTTCTCTCTTTACATTTCAAATGTTCTCTACTTTCCTGAAAAAAAAAAAAAAACTATTTCCTCCTCACTCGTACTGCTCACCAACCCAACCTCTCCTGCTTCCAGGCCCTGGCATTCCCCTACACTGGGGCATAGAGCCATCACAGGATGAAGGGCCTCTCCTCCCATTGAGGACTGACTAGGTCATCTTTTGCTACATATGCAGCTGGAGCCATGAGTTTCACCATGTGTACTCTTTGGTTGATTGTTTAGTCCCTGGGAGCTTTAGGGGTACTAGTTACTTCAAATTGTTGTTCCTCCTATGGTGCTGCAAATCCTTGAGCTCCTTGGTTCCTTTCTCTAACTCCTTCATTGGGAACCCTGTACTCAATTCAATGGATGGCTGTGAGCCTCTACTTCTGTATTAGTCAGGTACTGTCAGAGGCTCTCAGGAGATAGCTATATCAGGTGGGCTTATCCTTCCTTCAGTCTCTTCTCCATAGTTAGTCTCTGCAACTCCTTTCATGGGTATTTTGTTCCCCCTTTTAAGAAGGAATGAAATGTCCAGATTTTGATCTTCCTTCTTGAGTTTCTTGTGGTTTGTGGATTGTATCTTAGGTATTCCGAGCTTCTGGGCTAATATACACTTATCAATGAGTGCATACCATGTCTGTTCTTTTGTGATTGGGTTACCTCATTCAGGGTGATATTCTCCAGATCCATCTACATCAAACCAGATACAGTGAAATTAATAGAAAAGAAAGTGGGGAAGAACCTCGAGCAAATAGGCACAGAGGAAAAGTTCCTGAACAGAATGCCAATAGTTTATGCTCTAAGATCAAGAATTGACAAATGGGACTTCATAAAATTGTAAAGCTTCTGTAAGGCAAAAGACGCTGTCAATAGGACAAAACGGAAACCAACAAATTGGGAAAAGATCTTTACCAATCCTATATCTGATAGAGGGCTAATATCCAATATATACATAGAACTCAAGAAGGTAGACTCCAGAGAACAAAATAACCCTATTAAAAATGGGGTACAGAACTAAACAAAGAATTCTCAACTGATGAATATTGAATGGCTGAGAAGCAAATCAAAACAACCCTAAGATTCCACCTCACACCAGTCAGATCGGCTAAGATAAAAAACTCAGGTGACAGCAGATGCTGGAGAGGTTGTGGTGAAAGAGGAACACTCCTTCATTGCTGGTGGGATTGCAAGCTGGTACAACCATTCTGGAAATCAGTTTGGCAGTTCCTCTGGAAATTGGACATAGTTCTACCAGAGGACCCAACTATACCACTCCCGGGCATATACCCAGAAGATGCTCCAACATGTAATAAGGACACTTGCTCCACCATGTTCAAAATAGCCTTATTTATAATAGCCAGAAACTGGAAACAACCTAGATGTCCCTCAACAGAGGAATGGATATAAAATTGTGGTACATCTACACAATGGATTACTACTCAGGTATTAAAAACCATGAATTTATGAAATTCTTAGGGAAGTGGATGGATCTGGAGAATATCATCCTGAGTGAGGTAATCCAATCACAAAAGAATATACATGGTATGCACTCTCTGATAAGTGTTATTACCCCAGAAGTTCGGAATACAGGAAGAACACCCCAAAACTACAAGAAACTCAAGAAGAAGGAAGACCAAAAGGTGGACATTTCATTCCTTCTTAAAAGGAGGAACCAAATACCCATGGAAGGAGTTGCAGAGACTAACTATGGAGCAGAGACTGAAGGAAGGACAAGCCAGCCTGATATAGCTATCTCCTGAGAGGCTCTGACAGTACCTGACTAATACAGATGTAGAGGCTCACAGCCATCCATTGAACTGAGTACAGGGTCCCCAATGAAGGAGTCAGAGAAAGGACCAAAGGAGCTGAAAGGTTTGCATCCTCTTAGCACCAACAACAATATGAACTAACTAGTACCATCAGAGCTCCCAGGGACTCAACCACCAACCAAGGACCACACATGGTGGGTCTGATTCTTCTGGCAGCATGTGTATAGTAGAGGATTGCAAAGTCGAACATCAATGGGAGGAGAGGACCTCGGCCCTGTGAAGGTTCTGTGCCCCAATGTAGGGGAATGCCAGGGCCAATAAGTGGGAGATGGTGGGGTGGCAAGCAGGGGGAGAGGGGAGGCAACAGGGGTTTGTTCTTGTTGTTTTGGGGGATTTTTTGGTTTTTTTTTTCTTTTGGAGGGAAAATTGGGAGAGGAGAAATCATATGAAATGTAAATAAAGAAAATATCTAATAAATAAATAAATAAATGTAAAAAAAAAAAATAAGAATCCTGCCTAACAGCAGCTTTCCATCTGGGCAAGAAGAAAAAAGCCGTATTGAAGGTCTCATAGAATTATGTCTTAAGCATAATTGATTGCTATTTTAACATTCTCATTTGATAGGAATGTTGTGTCTCTAGAAGCAAACTTCATAGCAAATGTTAATTATTCTTTACTTATTAACTAGAATCCAACAAACCATGCTCCAAGGTAAAGATTTTTTTCTTTTCTCATGCCATTTTAATTTTCCTAGTATTTGTATGCTCCATTAGGACAATTGATTCAGCATGAAGAAAATGCTGATCTTAGAAATTGTGTTCATAATGCCATGGCTACTGGATAACTAAATGTTTGTGTTTGTATTTCATGGACATAGAAGATTCAATAACACCACAGTCAGGATCTTCTATTGAAACTCTGACTAGAAAGAAAATATATACTGAGCAATATTTACCTATCCCTATCCCTATCCCTATCCCTATCCCTATCCCTATCCCTATCCCTATCCCTATCCCTATCCCTATCCCTAACCCTATCCCTATCCCTATCCCTATCCCTATCCGTATCCCTATCACTATTCCCATCCTTATTCCTATCCCTATCCCCATCCCCATCCCCATCCCCATCCCTATCCCTATCCCTATCCCTATCCCTATCCCTATCCCTATCCCTATCCCTATCCCTATCCCTATCCGTATCTCTATCCCTATCCCTATCCCTATCCCTATCCCTATCCCTATCCCTATCAGCTATCAGAGCATCCTTTTGCTCCTTTTTTAATTGAAAATTGATTCTTTTCTTATACAATACATCCTAGTTATAGTTTTCCTTCTCACTACCCATCTTAGTTTCTCTTTTCCCTCTCCTCTGGATCCATTTTCTTTCTGTCTCTTATTAGAAAAGAACTGGCTTTTAAGAGATAACAACCAAACATCATAAAAAAATATAAGATAAACCAGAAACTATCATATTGAAGATGCACATAGAACCCAAACAGGAGATGAAGAATCCTGAAAGCAGGCAGAAGAATCAAAGACTCACTCAGTCTCACAGTCAAGAGGCCTGTAAAAATACTGTGGGTTTTCAGTAAAGACTTGCAGAGTATATTTACCAGCTATACAGGAGTTAGAGCTTGAAACTGATTTCCAAAGATGTAAAAGTCCTCATCCTACCACAGTGATAAACCTTAAGAGAAATAATCATCCTGATAATCACTGGAATGGGTAAGAATCTTATTTTTTCTAACTTCTTTTGACTCCTTTTTCTTCAAAAGTGAAATCCTAATCTTTAAGAATCCACTTAGTGTTGCTTGATTTGAATAAAAATAAAGTATCTCTTTTAGGAAACAGATACAATGAAGAAACCTGAGGTCAAAGTCTCTGTGTACCCAGTAAAATATATATTCACATGTCTCACCTCAAAGTTATATATGTTCTAGACTTTGTCTATAACTTTCCACAAATTGTAGTACTGTCATAATCATTGTGAGAAAAATATAGGGCAATAAACACACACGTTATTTTGCCAAATTCTGAATGAATCTGTACCTTTAGAATTTCTGTTTCCTGATTTCATTTTGTGATACTGGGTAATAAAAGTAGTGGGCTTAAGGACTTACAGACTTTGTAACATCTATAGTTAGAATGGGTGCTGCTAGGTAAGACATGAAGTCAAAACCAAACCCAGTTTGTGTTAATAGGTCATGAACCAACCTTAGAGGTTGAGTTGTAACCATGATTGAAAGAGCAAGAAGAGCCAAATGCTGCAGGCTGTCTGCTTATCTGGAAGGCACACAGGTGAGAATTTCCTCCACATATCCATTTCATCTGGGACACCCACACAGGCCAGCTGACACAGGACTTACTAAAAATGGAAATTGAAACAATAAAGAAAACACAAAGAGAGGCAACCCTGGAGATAGACAGCCTAGGAAAGAGATAAGGAGCTGTAGATCCAATAGTCACCAGCAGAATACAACAGAGAGAAGACAGAATCTCATGTGTAGAAGATATCATAGAAAATACTGATATATGGATCAAAGAAAACACAAAGTGTAAAAATCTCCTAACCCAAAACATTCACCCTACCTGAATTTCTAAATCAATCAGAAAATTGTAACTTATCCTATGTTTTCTCTTTACATATTTTTTTCAGTATTTTAGGATATTTCTGAATATTGAACATTGTTCTCCATCCTCCTATCTTCCTGATTTGGCTTCTTAGTATTTTTTTTTCTTTTCTCAGTCTCCATACTCTTGGCAGTTGCTAATATTTGCATCTTGCTTTAACTGTTTGTTTGTTTTTGTTCCTGAATTTTATCATAATAAATTTGTTTTGAGCTTCCTTTTGAATCCATTCTTATTTAATTTGTGAGACTAAGACACTGAATCGTACCTTTATTTCCCTTGTTAATACATGGCAGCTCAGGTGAGACTTCTCAAAAATTCTGCTAACAATAAGAGCTGAAAAGAGAAAGCAGGCCAGAGCAAGATCTTTATAACAATGACCTTCAATGAAGGGAGGGAAAAAGGATATCTTAAGATCTGTCTAAGGAAGAAGAGTAGAGAGTGGAAGCCCAACCATTACCCTGAACATTACTATATGGAAACCACAAACAAAATCTGGAACTCCCCAGCTGAGGTCAACTACAAGAATCCTAGACCACTAGTACAGATAAGGAACACTTTCAGATTGTCTGAATAAGGCCTATGGCTATTGTAGTATTACTATATATTCTTAAATAGAGAGGTACAATACATAAAAGTTACAATAAAAGGTACATTTTCTACTATCTGCATAAATAATAAAATTAAGAACAGTATTCAAAAGATAGAGTGGCTATAAATAGAATTATAACCAGAGTCCTAGGCTAGAATGCAAACTGGGGATTAAAACATATCAACAGACACTTGCCTACTTCTCCAAAGTCAGCAAATAAAAATAATGTTGAAAAAATCAGAAAGGATTTTAATATTTACTTGGAAAATACAGGAGTTACGCATTATAGCCTATCCGCATGTCTGAGAAGGACCTTAGTTACATAGAGAAAGAACTATGTTGGGAGAAAAGGGCATGCACAGTTAAATGTCAACAGTATGGCTAATCATTACATCAATTCTCATGTTGCCGTGTTGCTTCAAACACTCTTCATATTGTCCTGGGACAAGCTGCTTCTCATCAGATAATTGCTACTTCTGGCCCCAGTTTGGAAGAGGGTTCAACATGGGGAGTGTGTCTGAGAAACTATTTTTTCCCCAGAATCCACTGTGAAGTCAGGTTTAGAACAATGAGTGGAGACTTTAAAGTGCTTCCCCAAGGTTGCAGAACATGGCATCTTAAGAATCTGGGGTAAACACATTCTATTTACTTCTACTTTTGTGCTTTCAGCTTTGAGGAATGAGATAGATTATGTAGTGCCAAATTTTAGAGACTTAGGGTTGATTAATATGACTATGTACAGAGGCCAAAGGAGTCTAAAACGCATAAGATGTGAAAATGTCATCCTTTTATGCTGATGCTAGTTATTTGAAGATATGCTTAAAGACTCGAGTCTTTTGGCGAAAGCAGTTTCTAACAGAGTCTTAAGTAATTGTGATGTTATTAGATCCGTAAAGAAATGACATTAATGCAAATTCAGAAAAAACATGGATGGAGAGTGGCTCCCAAATTAAGAGTATGTACTATTCTTGCAAATGACTTACACACTGGGTGCCTCACAACTGCCTGTAACTCCAGTTCTAGGGAGGTAAACACCTTCTCACCTCCAGCGATACATAGACACATGTGGTGCCCATGCAGAAAAGCAGGAATACATACATATCGCATAATTTTTAAAAGACATAACTAGAAAAATTATCACTAACAGAAAAAGGGCAAGATAATGAGAGTTACACAGAGAAATAGAGTTTCAAAGAGGCATAGGCTGTGAGAAGATGCCTGTCACATGCTCTTGCTCATACAGTCTGTATACAACTGTAGCTTCTTACCAAAGTGATAAGTCAAGAAAAAAATATCGAACACAACTAAAGATAAGAAGTTTTCTTCCACATTGTTCCTGAAAAGAATCTAATAGAGAATAATAAACAAATTTCACAAACTATGTCAAAACAATTGTTACAAATTACAGTAATCAGTAAAGTGAAATAATTATGTGAAGGAATATAAGTAAACAATGAAAGAGTTTGTGAAAATAAAAGTCTCATAGATAATCAATTTCTTTTTAATAAAGTGAAGATATCCAGTAGATAAAACTGTTGGAGTGTGTATATATTTGCATAGGACACTGGATTCACTGAAAAGAGCAATGGATCTTGATATAAACCACATGTCATATGCCTAAATGATACATATTTAAACTTAATATAAACTGAAAGGTAAAGGTTAAACCTCTGAAACTTCTAAAGGAAATCTAAGCAAAACATGGTTCAGGGTTTGTGATAGGGGAAGACTAAAAGACACACAAATGAAACAATACCAGAAACCTCAGCCAAAGTAGCCAAGCAGAATTAACATTCTTCAAATGTTTCAATTTAATATTATAAAACTCTTTGGCTGGATAGTGGTGGTGCACGCCTTTAATCCCAGCACTTGGGAGCCAGAGGCAGGCAGATTTCTGAGTTCGAGGCCAGGTTGGTTTACAGAGTGAGTTCCAGTACAGCCAGGGCTACACAGAGAAACCCTGCCTCGAAAAACAAAACAAAATAAAATAAAGTAAAATGAGATAAAATAAAATAAAACTCTTTGAATCATGACTCCAAACTTCAATATCAAAGCATTAAGTTGATCCTGTGTAGCTTTCCACTTTTTAAGCATGGTAACAGATTATGAGATAATATAGATTAATCCAGGTTATTAACACTATCTCATGTTGGAGTAACTAAAACCCAATACCACTGATGCATAAGGAATGCAAAAGCCCAATACCACGGGTGCATAAGGAATGCAAATGTATAGCTATGAATGATGTCTATATACAATATGCCTGTTCTGTATGGATTTGCAGAAAAACAGCACAGCAAGTTTTTGTTGCCAACAACTGAGATCCATGAAAAGTAAACAAATTGCTAGAAATTTAAAACTCAGCAACAGCTCAGTTTTGTGTATGTACCCTTAATCCTAGCACTCTGGGAGTAGTGGCAGGTGGATCTCTGTAAGTTCTAGTCTACTCTGGTCTACACGGTGAGTTACAGGACAACCAAGGTTATATAGAGAGACCTAGTCACTTCCACCCCAAGAAACACACACACACACACACACACACACACACACATATACATTAACAGAACAGTGTCAAAGCAAGCCAAAGTTTTGTAACTTTCTTAAAAACATAGAACTAAGATACTTTTGTTTCTTTAGTAAAAGAATCAACAGTAAAAATATTAATATCTGTCTATGACTTCATCCTTGGCTTATATATGTTCTATTGAATGTATTATGTTCTTTTATTCTTTTCTCACATCTTCAGATGTAATGATTTGAAACTGAATGTTTTCCTTTCAAAAAAAAAAAAACGTGTCCCTTTAAAATGCTTCCCCTTCTGTAAGCTCCAAATTTTATGGATGGTAGATAAGAAAACTTCTGTTTATGAATGCACCAAGTCATGTGGGCAATACATGCCTGCAGCTCATACAAGGTCTTTTAATAGAGAGTCACTTCTGTAATGCCTGACATTAAAGTGTGCAAGAAGCTTTGAAGGCTAACAGAATTTTGTTATAATGTGCAGTTCGAGAGACAGAAACTATTAAGTTTTTGTTGGGTCCCTCCTTCCTGCCTTAACTCTGTGACAACAGAGCTTACAACTGGAGACTGTCAGCTCATGCCTTCTGTGCCTAAAACAAAGGCCCACTACACTGAGTTCCACTTGCCTTCGAGGATTCTGGAGGAAGGTCCTACTGGTGGCTGTCATGTCTGCTGGCTGAGGACATTATTGAATGTAAACAAACTGACTGCCTGAAGACATCCTCTGTTGACCTCCGCCCCTACTGCGGGCGTGCCTCCAACCTCTCCTGGTGCCAAGACCTATGAGATCTACAGGACACCCCAGGCATCTCTGGCTTCCCCTTGACTTCCCCTTGAATCTTTTCTGACTCTTTCCTGACTCCTTCCACATTGTTTATGTTATGCAAATGTCATTGTAACCTAGAGCTCCAGTTTTGCTTTCTCATATACTTATAAAGGCTGAACCCCAAAAGTAAAGTTAGAAGCCTTGATTGGAACTCAACTTGGCTTAGTATCCTTTTGTTCTCGAACTTTGTGTTTCAGGTCCCTTTCTCCCTTCAACTGAGAGAGAACCCAGTTCCTGAAACTGCGGGACAGTTTCAAGTTTTTATATTTACTATGTGTGGTAACGTTTAAAAACACTTAATTAGATATTTTTGTGATTTGTGATTGTGTGTGTGTGTGTGTGTGTGTGTGTGTGTGTGTCCCAGAAGTCATGTGGAGGTCTGAAGACAACTTGCTTGGGTAAGTTCTTTCCATCTACAATTATAGGTCTTGATGATCAAGCCCAAATAGTCAGGATTTGGGATTCAGGCTATGTTAACTTCTAGTTTACAAAGTAGGACAAGCACATGTTGAAAAATACATTCTTGAGGTATGGGCCTTGAATTCCTGATCTTTCCAATACTTTTAACATGAACGGGTTTTGTCAAATTTTGTCAAATCCTCTTTCAGCATCTAATGAGACAATCATGTGGCTTTTTTTTCTTTGAGTTTGTTTATATGGTGGATTATGTTGATGGATTTTCATATATTGAACCACCCCTGCATCCCTGGAATGAAGCCTACTTGATTGTGGTGAATGATCTTTTTGATGTGTTCTTAAGTATTTTTGCATCAATATTCATAAGGGAAATCGGTCTGAAGTTCTCTTTCTTTGTTGGGTCTTTGTGTGTTTTTTGATATTAGTGTATCTGTGGTTTCATAGAACAAATTAGGTAGTGTTCCTTCTATGTCCATTTTGTGAAATAGTTTGAAGAGTATTGGTATTAGGACTTCTAAGAATTGCTCCTGTCTAAAGAAACTAAAGGGACAAAGAGTAGAGCAGAGACTGAAGGAAAGGCCTTACATAGACTGCCCCACCTGGGGACCCATTCCATATACAAACATTATTCCTGATGCCGAGAAATGCTTGCTGACAGGAGCCTGTTATAGTTGTCTCTGAGAAGCTCTGCCAAATCCTTACCAATACAGATGTGGATGCTTACTATTTAACCATTCGACTGAGCACTGGGACCTCAATTGTGGAGTTAGGGGAAGAACTGAAGGAGCTGAAGGGGTTTGCAACCCCATAGAAAGAACAACAATTTCAACTAACCAGACCCCTCCCCCAGATCTTCCAGGGACTAAACCATGAAAGAATACACACATAGAGGGACCCAAGGCTCCAGCTGCATATGTAACAGAGGATGCTATTATCTGGCATCAATGGGAGGAAACATCTTTGGTCCTGTGAAGGCTTGATGCCCAAGTGTAGGGGAATGCTAGGGCATTGAGGTGGGAGTAAGCAGGTGGGTAGGAGAGCACCCTCATAGAAGCAGGGGGTGGGGAGAAGGGATAGGGGTTTTCCAGAGGGAAAACTGATTAGTGGGATAGCATTTGATGTGTAAATAAGTAAATAACCAATAAAAATTTAAAAAAAGAAAATATATTCTTTTAAATTAAATCTCTATGGGAGATGAAGAGATTTAGAGTTCTCATTACTTTGCAGAGGAATGGAGTTAGCTCCCAGTAACCAAATCATGTCAAACAACTGTCTGTAACTCCCTATACTTCTAACCTTCTCAGAAACTTCATGCATGGTATACAAACATACACTCAAGCACACACACTTGTACACACATACACATAAAATTAATCGCATAAATATTTAAATGCTAGAAAGAAAATTAGATTTTCCTCTACCAGATGTCTATATTAATTTCTCTGTCTCTAGAAACCATCACCACCACTAGCCTTTTGACTTTCCTCCTGAATAATTCTCTTACTTATAAAAAATGAAAGTATGCTGTCTATAATTTCACAGCTGTGGAAATTTTCAGAAATAAATTTATAGCTTGTAACATATATCTCAAAAAATTCCAAAATTCAAGAAATAAGTTTATAAAATGGGGGCTTGCTCTCATGCAATTCACCTAAGGTGACTCTGTTAAGGTTCCTGAAAAATATGAAGTACAAGTGTGATAGACTCCAACACACTGCTACTCAAATGGAAGGTAAGCATCAGGCAAAACTGATCATGAAAAACTTCCCCATTGGTTTTTGGTCTGCACTTTTTTTCTGATATGGCACATGAGCCTTTGTTCAAGGATTTCTTGGTGAGACAGGGAAAGGCAGAAGCTCCTTAGTCATCACTGTTGTCCTAACAAATGCCTGACCTGACACAAGGTATTACCTTGGGCAGAGACCCTGTAAAAATGCTATTCTCCTTTAACCTCTCCACATAAATCAGCAGAACACTTCCCTTTCCTGATTTAAACAAATTTGGTCTTTGACCTCTAGAGCTAGACCTAACCTTGACTCTTTCAGATGGTTATAATATGAGCTGTTTGATGTATGTTAAGTATCATAAAACAAATAGTATTTCATGACAGATTATCAAATAATACATATATGTCCAAAGTCAAGGTAACAGTGTCTCTATCCCAAGAATGTTGTCAGTATGAAATACTGCAGATAATATGATGCTTCTCTGTGCCAATATTTGGTATCTGGTTCAGCTGTGCCTACTGATACTGTACATAGCACTGAGCCACCTATCCATGTGCTCATTGTGAGAACTTGACAAGGCTGCCAATAAATGCAAATGCTTATAAGATTTCTTCTATGTGTGTAGCAATTTGGGGGGGGTTCGTGATATTTCTATATTTAACAACAAAATGAGACAAATAATTCATAGGCCAATGGTTGTTTAAGCTTGAGCATCTTAAAGTTTCTAGAAGGCCTGTGAATTTCTATACTCAGTTTTCCAGAGATAACAAAATAATACCATAATAATATATTGAAGAAATTTAAACAAAACACAAACATTGTAATTAAAGTAAGATAAGTACCAACATTTTTTTCTTAATTTTTGAAAAATGTTAAACATCTTTTCTAGTAATCTTCACACACATACATACATACATACACACACACACACACACACACATACATACACACATACACTTCTATCTTTAAATTGAAATGGATTTCAACATCTCTGGTTTAGTAATGTTTAATGAACTGTAATACAGGGAGATATTGTAGCAAATATAGTATTAAAATGTTTTGGTACTTAATAGTTCAAAAATTGTTTTATTTAATTGGGACCAACTGGCTTCATTGCATCTTATAAACTTTGCAATATATATTAAGAATAAAAGGAATAAAAATGAACAGATGTTTCTCCTTAAAAAAGGCAACTAAAAGTTTTCTTACACAATAAATCAGCTGCAAGTACATTTCTAGGACATTGCTTGAGGGTGTTTTGGTATAAAATTTTTAGCACACACTCATACATACACTCACTCATACTTACCTCTGTGTGGATCCAAAACTGGTAGAGGAGATTGAATTGAATATGAACAGCAAACACTGAAGGTGGTATGAAAAGGGCCAGGGGACAGTAGAAAACCTTTAAAAGAAAGAAATGAACTACATCACTTTATAATCATGGGTTCTTCTTATATTAATGGTCCTCTTAAGCAAACATAATTTTCCATATGATATATTTTGTAATATTAATTTTTCACATGGTGATAAGTTTGCAAATACTAGTCTTCTACTTGGCATTTAACATTTTTTAATTAAAATATCACATGCTGTGTATTATTTCCTTTCTAGATGTGTTTTCTGGAAGTAAAGTAGTTGCTTATAATGCACAAGTACTTTATTGAAGCAAAATTGCAAAGTACATGTCTTTGTACCTTGACCACTCCCAAATGCTCAATTATGGTCTTTTTTTTTTCAATAATAAAATACAACTATAACAAAAGAAAGTACACGACATATTGAAAGAATGGAAGGCTTTTTGTTTTTACATGTATATGGTTTATTAAAAGTAAAATATCTCTTAAATTTTTATCCAAGTTAGTAAGGTAGGAAGTACAATGTGAGAACAGTGGAAATAGTCGCAGGGGTCGAGGTATTCTGAGAATTGAAATATCCTTGCCTTGGAAAACCAACTTTTTCTTAAACCTCAGAACTGCTTAGAATTAACTAGTAAGTGTTATTTGCTATGGTCTCTTAATAGCTTGCTCCTGTGAGCAGTATTATGTGGTCAAAACTGTTTCTTTGAAAGAAAATCCAAAAGAACCAAATTACTCAGCATCCAAAGAATCTCATGTCTGCTTTATGTTTCTGATCTTATTTAATCCATGTTTCTAAAAATGCTGCATATTTTTAATGCTACAAGTTAATTGTTGAATTATTATAAAGTCATAATTATAATTACAATTATAATTATAATTGCTGAATTATTATAAAGGCAAAAATAATCACTTGAAGGATATTTAGTAATGAGTGTACACTGAAAATTAGACATTAAACTCTCATTTATCTTCTGAATTTAAGTCAACTAAAATAAATACTTTTATATTTTAGTAGCAAACAGGATCCATTTTATAAGTTTTAATATATTTATAAGCAATGGATCAAATTAGTAAACAATAAAAGAAAGTAGGTGTGTTACTCAAGTGTTAAGGCATTCAATCGTGATCTCACCTCAAACTGTGTTATGAAGGTAACAACAAAAGTTTTAGCTCTCAGGGCTGCTCATCCTTGTTAGAAATATAGATGCCCTCATAGTTCCAAACATTCTATAGTAGCGTATGCTATAAAGTTGTATATGGTAAAAAAGGCTTAATAAAAAGAATAGGGAATGGCTTATTTTGAATGTTCAATAAATAGCATTTTTGTAAAGACAGTGTCTGACACATTAGTTTTCAGTGTACATTACAATTACTCAATTTGTAGAGAAATAATCTTATGACAGTGACAGCTATTGTAGAAAGGGCAGTTCTATGGCTATGCTCAACATGTGCTTCTTCCAGAAAAGAATCCTTGAGACCCTTTCATGCTCATATAAAACAAAGCCCATCGGTTTGTAGACTAGTTTTTTTTTCTTTTTGATGAGTTTTCCACAGGATTAGACCTCCTTTAAAAAGTGCCAGATGACTCTTACCATGAATTTTAATTCAGTTTTTTTCCTCTTTGGGCAATGATCTGAGCACGTGTGTGCATAGTACACACCCTGTCCGATGCTAGATGTGGCAATCTTGATGTTTGAGACACTGCTTTTGTTGTTGTTTTTGTTATTTTTGTTTGTTTGGATGTAGTTTCTTATGTAGCTCAGACTGATATAGAAGTATTACTTTAAGTAACTTTGCCTCAAAGCTTTAGGATTTCAGCTATGTATTACTCTGCGAAGCTAGAACTCCCCCCCCCCTTTTTTTTTTTAAAAAAAATAAGATTTAAAAGGAAGCTTGGGTACTAACTTACACTAACAGAATATTGCAAAGGAAACTAATTATACAAAAAGGAGCCTAATCCTCTTGATTGAAAGTGAACCTGTAAATGTGGTCTAGGAATGAGAGTCCTTTACTTTCTCTTCCTTCCTGTCCTCCCTCTTTTGTCTCTCTTGTTTTGTTGTTGCTGTTTTGCATATAACTTTGTATTTGTAAACCAAAGGAACAAATCTTATTCCTCAATGGAGTGATAGACTTAAACCTCCATCTCACTTATCTTCCAGCTCTAAACTTGGTGTTAATTTAACTGCTTATTCTACTATAAATCCTTTTTTTTTTTTTTTTTTGGTTTTTCGAGACAGGGTTTCTCTCTGTAGCCCTGGCTGTCCTGGTACTCACTCTATAGACCAGGCTGGCCTCGAACTAGGAAATCCACCTGCCTCTGCCTCCCAAGTGCTAGGATTAAAGGCGTGTGCCACCACCGCCCAGCTACTATAAATCCTTAAATGTAGTTAATGACTTAGCTGAAAAAAAAAAACAAAACAAGAACAAAACAAAAACAAAACAAAAACAAAACCCAAAACAAAAACAAAAACTTTTCTCCTCATACTCTGTTAGTGCATGGGACACAGGAAATAAATAATTTCTACCTAGCACTCACACTAATGCCATTCTTACTCCAGGACTCCTTAGCTGTAAATAACACTGTTTACATTACATTGACTATTCTATGAGATAATCAATGTACAACAGAACCATTATAGAAGTATATGCATAAAGAAATAATGAGGATAAGACTAAGCACAATTTCAGCCCAGCAGAGATAAGTCAGTGTATTTTGTCTTGCTGCAAGCCAGTAGCAGAACAGTGGTTGGGTGTTGGCATCTTGAAACAATAAACAAATGGTGCATGGGGGGATTATAAGTATTGTGACACTACTACACTTGTTGAAAGTAGTGTTGTAAAAGCCTAGACTGTGGGAGGTTTGGACAGATCTCAGAGAGACCAGGAAGCAGAATGCAGATGTAACAGACGAGTATGATCTAGGAAGAGTATGCATATCCTAAAGAAATAATGGGTCACTTCTATTTATCAATCTTTAATGTGTCTGTATCTTGGTATAGTACAAAATCTAGAATGGATAAAGAAAAAAAAAAGTTGAGTGGCTAAATGAGTGATGGGAGTATTTTAAAATCATTTTAAGGAAGTTGTAAAGGAATTTTATTCCAACAACTGTGGCTGTTCTGGTAAGGGATCACATACAGAGATCTTCTAGATCTGTATGGAATACACATACAACCTTAGTACACACCTTTAATCCCAAACAATGAAGGTAAGGTTGATTTGTAGAAGGAAGCAGCCATGTTTAAAGATAACATCTAATTGAGGCACAGACAAAGTGACTAATCAGAGAAAGATTTGTCAGAGAATACATAGAACTCTCAAGAGAACAGAAAGAAAAGAGGCTACTAAAAGCAGCACAGAGTCATGGGTGGAGGGCAGTTCAATAAGTGCTTTTCAGTTGAGTTCAGGCAATGTAGTAGAGTTCAACCAGTTTAGTTCCATTCCATTCAGCTCACTTGAGTCAGTGCAGTAGAGTTGAGTTTATTTGTGAGTTCAATGCAGGTCAGTTGAGACAGTTGAAGCCAGAGAATTAGAAGGATCCAGAAGGTTAGAACAAATTGCCAGAGTTCATTTGAGGCCAAGCAGAGCAATTCAGTCAAAAGCCAAGAGAAAACATTGAATCAGTCAGCTTAGAGAAGAATTGGAGTTGGATTGAAGCAGCCAGGCAGAGATAAGAAAGAGCTAAGAAAGGGTGATCTTCTATTCAGTAGTAAGTCTCTGAGATGAAAATTACATCTGGAGAATTAGTTACTTTTACAAGTTTTTCAGAAAGTAACATATAATACCCACTTTTATATATGACCAAGACAGAAAATAAGAGGAAGAGTAATGTGTGGTCAAATTAAGGATTAAACAAGAGATGAATGTTATCTTCAAAGGTAGAATAGGATGATATGTTCAACTCTGACATGACGTAATTGAATATGTGAATGAGTAGAACGAGAAAGCAACAAAAAGTTCATATTTCTCTGCCATCTTTCAAAAGGGTCACACATGAGGTATCAGTAACCAGAACTTGAAAGGACTGAAGTTCTAGAAAGGTTTCCCAAGGACAATGAAGAGAAACCAAAGAGGTTTCATGTTCATTTTATGGTTTACTCAGCACTAACAGTGTTTTTCTCTATCTGGAAGGAAAGGTCAGCGTAGGGGGCCACACACAGCATAGCCACCTGGTGGTGGGGGTGCAGTGTGTGGATGGAGAGATGATTTTTTTCATGCCTCAAGGATTTCAATGTGGACTAAAATGGTGCGTGCAAGCAGGTTTGCCAATCATGGGAAGGAAGCACCTGAGGTTGCCTGTGATAGAAAGTAAGTGCACACAGGCAGATCTGAGAGGAAAATCAGCATTGTGAACTAACTAGTACCCTAAGAGCTCCCAGGGGCTAAACCAACAATCAAAGAGTACACATGGTGGGACTACATGGCTCCAGCTGCATATATTGCAGAGGATGGCCTAGTCAGTCATCAATGGGAGAAGAGGCCCTTGGTCTTGTGAAAGTTCTATGTCCCAGTGTAGAGGAATGCCAGGGCCAGGAAGCAGGAATGGGTAGGTTGGTGAGCAGGGGGAAAGAGGAGGAACAGGATTTCTTTTCCAGAGGGGAAACCGGGAAAGGGGATATCATTTGAAATGTAAATAAACAAAATATCTAATAAAAATAAAATTAAATTTAAAAAGAAATATATCTAATAAAAAATATCTCCCTAATCCTCCCTCCCCCAAAAAAGGAATAATCAGGGCTTTGGGGACAATTAGCTACAAGTAAACTGCCAAGCCAAATGGCGAAACTTTAAATGGATATATTCTTTATCATTTATTACTACTATTTTATTTTTTATGTTTTAGTAGTTTTCCTTCATGTATATCTGTACATATGTATGGACAGTGCCCAGTGTAGCCTCAGCCTGTGCCCATGAAACCAGAAAGGGGCCGTAGGTCTTCTGGAACTTCAGGTGGTTGTAGGCTGGCACGAGGTTGCCAGGAATCAAAACCCAGTCATCTAGAAGAACAATCAGTGCTGTTAACCACTGATCAGGCTTGTTAGCTCCTAGTATCATTAATTTAAATGACAATAAATAAGCAAGCAAAGCCTTTAGGACCCAAGGTTTCTAAGTAGTTTAACTCTTTGAACTCTTTAGTTCTAGAAGTCTCAACTTTTATAATATTACCTATAGAAAAAGCTTGGTGTTTTTTTTCTCTTCAGAACACACTAGTAATTAATGAGTCAAGTAGTGTGTTCACATTTCTTAAATCCAGATAACAGGAAAAGCCAAATCCTTCATAACAGGTACAGAGCACTAATATTTGTATTTATTTATTTATTTTTTATTATTAGATTTTCTTTATTTACATGTCATATGATTTCTCCTTTCCCAGTTTCCCCTAAAAAAAAAAGACCAGAAAAAAAAAAAACACAAAACAACAAGAACAAACCCCTGTTGCCTCCCCTCTCTCCCTGCTTGCCACCCCGCCATCTCCCAATTATTGGCCCTGGCATTCCCCTACACTGGGGCACAGAACCTTCACAGGGTCAAGGGCCTCTCCTCCCATTGATGCTTGACTTTGCAATCCTCTACTATACAAATGCTGCCAGAACAATCAGTCCCACCATGTATATACCTTGATTGGTAGTTGAGTCCCTGGGAGCTCTGAGGGTACTAGTTCATATTGTTGTTCATCCTTAGGGGCTGCAAACCTTTCAGCTCCTTTGGTCCTTACTCTGACTCCTTCATTGGGGACCCTGTACTCAGTTCAATGGATGGCAGTGAGCCTCTACATCTGTGTTAGTCAGGTACTGTCAGAGCCTCTCAGGAGATAGCTATATCAGGCTGGCTTGTCCTTCCTTCAGTTAGTCTCTGCAACTCCTTCCGTGGGTATTCCACAAACCACAAGAAATTCAAGAAGGAAGACCAAAATGTGGACATTTATTTCCTTCTTAAAAGGGGGAACAAAATACCCATGGAATATTTGTATTCAAATTATATTTGCTGCCCGTGACATATTCCATACCAGTAACCCCAGCACAGAGAATACTGTGGTAGCCAGATGAATGGAGATTTAAAGACCATCTTTAGTTGTCTCATAAAATACATCTTATTATTTTTTTTTATTTTCTTTATTTACATGTAAATTTCTCCATTTCCAGTTTCCCCTCCAAAAAACAAAGAAACAAACAAAAACAACAAAAACAAACCCCTGTTGCCTCCCACTTCCTCATGCCTGCCACCCTGCCCTCTCCCACTTTCTGGCCCTGGCATTCTCCTGCACTGGGGCACAGAACCTTCACAGGGCTGAGGTCCTCTCCTCCTATTGATGATTGAATTTGCAATCCTCTACTATACATATGCTGCCTGAACAATAGTAACAAGAAGCTCGCTATCATTAATAAAATCTAGGCCTGTCTTTCTCATTCCATGTCTATGTGCCTGTGTATTTTCCCCCTATATAACCCACCTTCACAGGCATACTGCATTTAGATACCATCATACTATCATAGGTTGAGTGGAATCCTCCCCAAAAGAACATGTAATGCTCTATCATTTAATACCTGGTCATATGAGCTTTTCTGAAAATAGCATATTTCCAGAAACAAGCAAGTAAAAATGAATTAAAAACAGTGGGATCAATTCAATAGAAGTGGTTTTCTTACAAAATGGAATCACATGTTAAAGCCATGCAGGAAAGCTGGATAAAGAAAAGGTAGAGGGGCTCTGTCTAACCATAGTGTGGCTACTGCCAGCTAACAACCAGGAGGTAGGCTAGAAATGGGGTCTAGGACTTTCAGGGGAGAAGCTATTCCTGGATCAGCTCATTTTACACTGGCAGCTTCAAGAATTGTAAGAAAATCCATTCCATTCTAAGCTACCAATCTCTGATACTTGATCAGATTGCTCAGGAAATTAAATGTTTTTAACCCATTGAACATAACTTTTCTTCCCTCTCTAACACTGTATTTTTCCCCACACTTCTATGCTTTTCCATGAATTTTACCTTCATATAACATTCCATTTACCACCTTGTCCTTGGCTAATCTTTGCTATTCTCACAAGTTCAGAAGAACCGTTACTTCCTCCATGAAGCCTCTATTGACTCAGCAATACTGACAGTAATCTAACAAGTTGTAACAGTAGCTAATTATTTGTCAGTCTATCTCCTAATAAAACTACCACTAAGACTTAAGCACTGACTGGTTAAAAGTAGCTACTGAAGTAGACCAGAGACTTAGATTTCTCGTGTGTGTGTATGTGTGTGTGTATGTGTGTGTGTGTATACACACATACACATACACAATCATATACATATATATCATATACTGAAACACACATGCATGTGCACATACACTTGCATAAGCATATATGCATATATAAAATGTTTATGTATTTCTTTTTACTATTTCTGAATGACACTGAATATTACTAATATTTTCATAAATTCTACAAATATTGCATATTTGTTTACCTATATTATAATGTACACTAAAATACTTCAGCAACTATATTTTTTTTTTGTTCATTAATTTAGTGTCAAAAAAGCCCTTTCCTCCTCCAAGTTGTCTTTAATTGTGGTCTTTATCATAGCAACAAAACAAAACAAAACTAGAATTGCCCATGACTATGTTGTGTTTAAAGGTTTGGGGGATGAAGTCTTTAAGGGTAAAAATTTATTTTCCTTATGCTTTACTGAACGTGCAGCTACCAACATGGTATCACTACTGATGATACATTTGACACGAGATCATGGTTACCTATTTCCATCATTCTAAAACTGTTCTTTTTCCATAATCTGCTAGTACCTGAATGAGATGAGCAGCAGATTAAATTCTGTTTAAGGGTCCAGTATTTTGAATTCTTGAATGGGCATGCTTACAGTGGCCAATGTAATGACATAAAGGCTCTTCCTCAAAAACAGTACTGAAAGAAACCTGATGGAGCCCACTTATAGATACTGTCTACCAGGGGACAGCAAGAGTATGCCATATTTAAAGCAGAGGGCAAGATTTTTTGCTAGTTAATAATTCAGTTAGACTTGTGACAATGGACTGATCATTTTTTTATATACTAAACTAGCTATCTGTACAAATATGTACTACTTTCAAAGTCCTTTATTTCATACTTTAGATTATAGTTCTATACAAATCTATATATGCAACATATGTAGTACATAACATATATTTTAAGGTAAAATTGTCCAAACATTTTTATCTTTCAGAACTCATGCTGGTTTGTGCCTCTCTCTCTGTCTCTCTCTGTCTCTCTGTCTCTGTCTCTGTCTCTGTCTCTGTCTCTCTCTCTCTCTCTCTCTCTCTCTCTTTCTCTCTCTCCCTCCCTCCCTCCCTCTTTCTCAACTAAGTCTTTTTATTTTTCTTTCAATTTATTCATTTACTTGTTTTGGAACAGAGTCTTGTTATATATCCCTGGCTGACCTAGTATTTACTCTACAGGCCTAGTTGGGCTTGAAATCACAGTAATAATTCTGCCTCATTCTCCCAAGTTTTGTGCCAGCAGGTATATGTGCTATGCCTGGATTCCCTTTATTTTTTGAGAGCATATACAGTTATACATTAAATGCAAAACTGTAGCTCCTCCATGTATCATCTATTATAGACTTAGAAAAAGATGACCATACCTGGTGGCTCAGACATTTAGTCGTATAATTCAGGAGGCAGAGGCAGACTGATCCCTGTGATTTCAGGACTGACCTGGTCTATACAAGTTCCAGGTCAACCTGAGGTACAAAGAGAGACATTGATTCAAAGCAACAACATAAGGAAATGATCATTCTGATATAGTTATAGATTATAAGATATTCATGCTATTGTTCTAAAACATTTAGTATGTGTACTAGAAATGCATTAACAAGTATAATGCCAGATTAAAGAGGGGTTATAAAATCATTGATTGGAATATATTGTAAATAAAATGACACTCAGTTTAATAGTATTCTATAAATTGCAGTTCTTTTATGTAGGTAATGTGAGGCTCAAAATTGACTTTAAAATACAAATAGCGTGCTTATAAATTTTAGGAAATGGAATTATTATCTCTAATTGCTTCACATGACATGTCTGCCACTTCAATTTTCATGACAATATGAAAGAAATACTCTCTGAGCTTAAATTTGTTCTTCATTTCACACACCAATTTTCTTTTCAAAGACATGACCCATTTATTATTTGTCCTAAAATACAGGATTGCCTTGGTAACTTTCAAATTATAAGCCTTATATAACTACTAATGAGGAATCTCATAGATCATTCAAGGAAAAGAAAGTGATTTGAAATCAGGCTTTGATTTCAATATATTAAATGTATTTCAGAATATTCAATTTATTGAAGAAGGGACCCAGAAGTGCTGGTCACGAACACAGGCTGACTTAATTCCCTTACCTTTCTTTCTCCAGTATATCTCTTCCTACATCAACTCTCTCCAAACAAATAGCAATTTATGAGCTATTTCTGTGACTTATTTCCAAATTCACCACCCTTTTTTCTGTCTGTAGCACAGTAGTATAAAGATATTTGTCTTTTGAGAACAGGTCAGTAGGAACCTTATTTTGCTTGGATTTGCACTCATTTTTAACTTTATACATATGCATTTTTTGATTTACATTATTTTATTTGGAAATGATTAAAACAGTACAGGGGAAATAAACTTCAGAGACAATGGATGCACAGTGTCATCAATTTATTATATAATAGGCAGGCATGGTTATTATTTAGATGATGAAATAATTCAGAAGTTCATTGGGTTGGGCAGCTTCTTGGGACACCATTTCAACAAGGATTTCAGTCCACTTACTTTTCAAAATTGTCACCATCTCTGAGTGAGAAATAATCCTTATCACTTAGAGCTACTTTGGTGCCTCCAACTTCTGAGGGAAAGACTCTGTGTACAACTTTCACAGTAAGTGGTGAACTATTCCATCATTTCATTTCATGTTTGACCATACAACTATTACTGTCGCATGCAATGTTTTTCCTTGAGATTTTTTTTCTAGAGACATGCTTCTACCTTCAAGTTACAGTTTCAGTTCCATGCCTTTTCGCCAATATTCTGTCAAAGAGCTGAAGAAACAGTCTAAAGCTTGTCCTTCACGAAGAGCCCTGGGGCAGCTGGACATTTACAACCCAGCTGTCACTGTATGTAATGATTTAATGGCAGGGGTGGGTGACAAAAAGGGAGTAAAAAATTGAGATTAGAGCAAACTGGGGTCAAATATCTGGATTAGCATTTTAATCTAGAATTATTTAATGAGATATGGCAAAAGGAGTTATTTTCTGAAAGTCATTTAATATATTCCTTAAAAAGTAGTTTATACTCCTTGGTTGGTGGTTGAGACTCTGGGAACTCTGAGGGTACTAGTTAGTTCATATTGTTGTTCGTCTTAAGGGGCTGCAAACCCCTCAGCTCCATTGGTCCTTTCTCTAACTCCTTCACTGAGGACCCTGTGCTCAGTTCAATAGATGGCTGTGAGCCTCTACATCTGTATTAGTCAGGTACTGTCAGAGCCTCTCAGGAGGTAACTAACTATATTTAGGTTGGCTTGTCTTTCCTTCAGTCTCTGCTCCATTGTTAATCTCTGCCACTCCTTCCATGGGTACTTGGTTCCCCCTTTTAAGAAGGAATGAAATGTCCATCTTTGGTCTTCCTTCTTGAGTTCTTTGTGGTTTGTGGGTTGTTCTTCCTGTATTCCAAACTTCTGGGATAATAACCACTTATCAGAGAGTGCATATGTGGGACTGATTGCTCTGGCAGCATGTGTATAGTGGCCTCAGTGTGGGTAAATGCCAGGGTCTATAAGCAGGAGAGCGTGGGGTAGCAGGCATGGGGAGTGGGGAGGCAGCTGGGGTTTGTTTTTGTTGTTTTCATTTGTTTCTTTGTTTTTTTAGAGGGGAAACTGGGAAGGGAGAAATTTACATGTAAATAAAGAAAATATCTAATAAAAATAATAATAATAAAAAAGAAAAGAAAAAGTAGTTTATATATAAAATATATTTCTTCAAACTGGGGTATATGATTCTCTGACAGATGTTTTCTTGTGAGGTACTTCATTCATTAATTGCACTGATGCCCTTGGTCAACTTCAAATATGCCTGCACTCCTTGTTTATACTAGTATGTGCTTCTATAGCTTCCTTATTCATCATGGCCATTTCCCTTAGTTTAAAAAGGTAAATTTTAACAAAGAAGCAGAAATAAGTAATGTAAAAGTTTGAAAGTTGATGATTTTTTTCTAACAAAACCACAAACAACAAGAGCTTAGGACAGCATTTTAGAGTGGATATTCCCTAGAACTTTGGTGGTAAAACTGCTCTAGAAGCCTCCAGAACTCTGAGACTATATACTTTGTTGTTGTTGTTTTAAGCTGCTCAGTTTGTAGCTTTTAATAGAATAGAGACACCCAGCTACTTTAACCTGTGGGTCTTTGGTATGTTAGTGTTAGGGAACATTTCTCTTATATCTGTTCTATTAATTACATCATCACAGGCTTACAGGTCTGCTTTGCCCATTCTGCCTTTTGGGTTAGCACCCAAATAAGCATAGTTTCTTTTAAATATGTTAAAATGTATCCAGTTAAAGATTTGAATTTTATCACACTTATTAACTTATTAATTCTTACCTCATTGAGCTTCAGTTTCCTAATAACACTTGACATAACAAATTATGAGCTTATTAACAAAGATCAAATGTGATAATAACTGAAGAATGATTCTTAATGGTGATGAAGAGTTATACTATAAATACAAAAATCAAGTGTCCAGGCTCAGACAGGATGAATTCGCCTATACCTTCATTTACTATCTCAGCACTCAATCCTATCCTCTTAAAATTAGAGCTACTATAGTTTCTATATACTGTGTTTACTGTAAACACATCTCTTACCTACAGAGAGTACTTAAATGATATGAGGTCACTACAAAGAAATGCACAAACAAAACTAATGTCTGAACATAAGCTCATGTAGCTCACAATTTTAGATATTGCAAATGCAGACAGCAATGGTAAGGGTATCCTTCTGTCTGTGGAACCTCATGGTAAATTTCAATAGCATGCAGGTCTGTGGTATTTAGCTTTCACCTCTTTAAATACAGAGCCAGAGAAAATAACTGAGGTCCAAAATCCCTCCATGGACACATCTCCAACTGATATAACGACTTTCCACTAGGCTAGACTTCAAAAGGTGCCAGTCTCCTAATACTACCGGGAGTCTTGGGGACCATGCCTATAACTTATGAATTTTTTCCCAGATTTTTGAAAAAAATGCAAGTTTTTCTAATTAAAATATTATGTGTATAAAATATTTCTGTCTGAATATAGTGAACTGAAACCTATTGTATATATGTCTGCCTCCTGGTTGAGATTAGGTAAAAAAGACAATAAATAAATAATAATGGAGAGGTACGGTCTCAGATTGCTGTCTAGAGTGTTTTCATGAGTGTTTCATACCAAACAAAGATTTACTTCTGGAAAGAGTGTCTGTTTCCTATGTGCCTGGTTTTATAAACGGGAAGGAGTCACTTAGCACACATCTTCTAGTAGTTTACCAGGAGAATACAGAAAGACTCGAAATTTAAAAAACAAATGATACTTTCACATTTATTCCATTTCCCACAACTTACCCAGGAACTATACTGCTGCAGGACAGACTGTCTCAGTGCTGTGGATAAGTTATAGGCTTCAGAACTGTGGTGTGCTTGGTGTGCTGCCCAGATAATATTAATCTCTGCAAAACACATGATTTACAACAAGCGATGAGAATGAGAACAGAGCAACTTCCATTCAGTCATGTGCTTTGCTCTGCTGAGAGCAGATGATTGTTCTGTTAGCTAGCCTTTTCAGAGGCATTCCAGGCTAGCTAACAGAACAATCATTAAAAGAAGGCTCCTTGAAGCACTTTTGGAACTAGACCATACACAAATTATGAATACATATACATTGAAACTTAAACCAGTAAATACTCACACTGTATGTGACACAATTACAGAAATGAAATGACTTCCAAAATTTACGCTTTGCCAACATTTACAATATGACAGATCCTAAAAACTAACTTGTGGTGTTGTAACAACATAGTCAATGGACAGTGATGAGTTTTCAGTATGTGATAACACATTTCTAATTAAAGAAAAATTCTCCAGTGGGAAAACTTGGTGTATAATGAAATATTGCACCATATCATTTCTTGATATGAAAAGCTGTTGGAATAAGCAAACCACGACAATATTTGATGTTGATCTTTAAAAATAGACTTCTACATACACACTGGTCATTACACATGATTCTTCTCATAGCTTACCAAGATTTACACCATTTCACATGCCTTTCATGTGTCCTTAAAATAAAAATGCAAATTGAGACTCTTTATTACACCAAGCAGTACCAGGATTACCTAACAAGGCCCACTCACTTCAAGCAGGAAAAGTGTTTTCATTAACCATTGTCTGATAAATGCTTAGTTCATGGTTGGTTATTGTTTTATTCATTTAATAACTCTAATAAATACATTGTAGATAAGAAATTCAAGAATTATTCTTGCATGAATGAGCAGTGATTCATCATAAGGTCTTTTAAAACTACCCAAAGTATCTGAAACTGTTTAGGGTCCAAATTTCTGGCTTACTTATTACATATAAGAGATTTGTCAACACAGTTTATCTGTATCTTCAGATGTTGGGTGGGCTTTGTTTAAGAGGTAATAACTTTGATGAATTTTCTAAGTTTTGTAAACTGCTTACCTCCTTGGAAATCTCAATATTGAGTGTTTTAGAACCTGGTGCTTATAAACCCTGTTTTTAAATATCCATGTTTCTTGACTTACCAATATTTGAACTTAAATATTGATCCTAATGTATCCAAAATGTGCGTTCACAGATGGGTAAGGTAGTGTAAAGCTGTTTCCGTATAACCTCCACAGAAGTAATTGTGGAACAAAGAATCCATGAAGGCAGAGGTTAAAGATCTGTGTCTGTAGTTGTTTTGAAAGCATTTACTTCCTATCACAAACTGTGTAACAGGAGTCTGAGATCAATGAAGCACAGCTGCATAAACAGCAGGAAGTAACAGGATCCCACGGGCTCACCTATGTCCCTTTCCAGCAATGGATAAGAGTCAGGAAGATTTTTTTTTTTTGCATAAGTCTATATTCAGCTTATTGGAAGTAAATTATTTTCAAGGATGGTTACAAAAATGGTTCCAACTCTTCTTATGTGAATGGAATAATTAATTTTTTTTGCATACCTTTCTCAGTACTTGAAGTGGTAAATTCTTTGTCCTAATAATTGAAAGTAAATATTAAGGAGGAAAATATTATTTAGAAAGGTTTTTATAGAAAGATTTAATAAAATTATATATTCTGTTCAGCAGTAATATTTTTTCTTTTTCTATAAGTAAATTATAGACTTTATGTTCATATAACGTTTTATTAGTGCTTTGCCATGGCATAATTAGAAATAATTATGCTTATTTACAGTGCCAAAACATACATTTTTATGAATATTTTTGTTTAATATGTCGCCAAAAATTCCACCCATGTAGCCAAATTCTAATGTAATATGTATGTTATATTATTGAGTTGTTAACTTTAAACAGTTTTAATAAATGTGCAAGTTTCAGGGCCTGGCTGGTTCAGAGGTGAGGAGTACTTGCTGCTCTTTTAGAGGACCCATGTTTCTTTCTCTCTACATTGCGAGGTTCACAACTCCTGGTATCTCTAATTCCTAGAGATCCAATGTCTGAATTGAGTACATGCTTTCATATGGTGCAACGTACAAATCCACACATCCACACAGACACACACGTACACACACACATACATGCACACGAGCATACCCACATACACACACACATCTTTATAAGATGTACATATTTCAGTAAAACCTCCATTACTAATATTCAACACTTGACATTCAAAAGCAGTTATGTAATTACTATTGCTATAGAGAAATTTTATCATTCTACATTTTGTTCATGTACCCCTGTGATTGAGATAGGCACAATCTAGAGTGGTTCATGAAATATATTATAAAGTTAAGATCTTTGATATTGTAATGAAATGGGTCTTTGGAACCCTGAGAGAGAGAAGCCTTTGAGCTTGCATGACATCATTCTCTCCTGCCAAATGGGGACTAGGCTCTGGTGATTCCAGTCAATTCAGGACCACGCTTCAGTGATCCTCTTCCTTTTAAGTTAGCAAGGTTAAGTGACTTCCTTCCAGGAAACAGGGCTCTGTCAAAGGTGATGGGTGCAATATCACTTTGGTAATTTAAAAGAATATCTGTGTTTCTAGTACTCTCTCATGTTCTCCCATTCTTAGATGCCATGATGGGAAATATCCGTTGCTGATCTACTTCTGAAGGGGAACAGGGAGAGGTTCTTAACTAACGAGACTTCAGGGGCTAAGGTTGTTAGTATAAACACTGGAAATCCAGTCAACAGTCAAGCAAATGAATGTGGATAGAACATGTGCAGTTGAGACTGTAGATGCAATATAACCTGTCCTCAGCTGAACAGCTTAACAACAGAGAAATGTGGGGCTGAGGCTGGTGGGTTCACAGAAGTGACAGGTTGATTTCCGCGTTCCTGAAATCGGCTCACAATAAACTGTATTTTTTAAGCTTCTACCTTGTTGTACAACAACATATGAACAAGGTAGTCCGTGACTCACTGTCACTCACAGTCCATGTCACCTAACAGTTTACTTTCTGTCCTTTCAGCTTCTCTGCTTTGAGGATGTCAAATAAATGGAACCATACAGTACTCAGATTATGAAGTTAGGCTCTGTTTTATTCAACGTAAAGAAATAATAGACTGTTTACTTTCCTTGTTTATAGTTATTTGGTCTTTTATTGATGAGTAGTATTCTTAGATGAAACTGTTCACTGTTTTATTTTGTTTACATTTATTTTCCATTTGAAGTACATATCACTTATTTTCAGTGTGTGATACAAATAAAGTTTCTGTTGATATTTTTCTCTTCAAAAGTTTTATTTTGCATATAATTATCAAACATAGTAATGAACTCATTATGGCATATTGATGCACATATAAAATGTGTTTGATTATGCTTAGCTGAATTATTTGCTGTGTATTCCTTTTAGGACTTCTACTGATGCCGTTTCTCTTTCCAAATGGTCCCCATTCTGCTTTCAGCTTAGCTGATTTTCATGTCAGAGTATGTGTACAAGTGAATTTGCTAGTGTGCATACATTTGCCTGGGTGTGTGGATGTGTCATGCATGTATGTGGCAAGTTAGTGAAACAGCATCCTTGAAGGTATGTGTCCTACTTACTGTTCTATCACTACAAAGAGACACCATGGCCGTGGCAACTTATAAAAGAAAGCATATAATTTGGGGCTTCTTTACAATTTCAGGGGTGAGTCCACGGCCACCATAGTGAGTAGCATCAAGTAGCAGGCAGTCAGGTATGCAAAATGTTTTATTTAGCAGAGAACTTACATCTTCTCTACAGTGTGGAGGCTGAAGGGGAAAGACACTGGTGCTGGTGTTGAGCCCACAACTGATGACACAACTCCTCTAAAAGAGCAAACCTTCTAATCCTTCTCAAAACAGTTTTATCAACTAGTGACCAAGATTTCAAGTATATAAACCTATAGAGGCCATTCTTATTCAAGCCACTATAGCAAAGTAACCATATTTCAGAAACATGTAGTTTATGGTACAAGTGATGGTTATGGTGATGAAGGTCCAACCCATGCATGGTATTTGGCAAATTCCTGGCCCAGAGTCCTGGGCTGAAGAAGTGGAGAGTGTGAACTGTCACTACAATGTATGAATCTATCTGTGGCTCTGTGTTACAACTGAGCACTGCTGTGCACATATTATTCTATAGCTCTATATTCTAACTGAGCACTGCTATGCATTTTTAATCCAGGCTCTGTGTTCTTGATGTGACTGTAATGTGAATTGCTTTCTCAAGCTTCTCCCATAATGACTTCCCTGAAAGGAATTAAGTTGATAGGTAGGAATTATAACCCAAATAAACATTTTCTCCTTTGGATTATTTTGTTTAGCACTTTCATCCCAGCAATAGAAAATAAAACAAAAACAAGCAGAATAGAAAAAAATATCTTTAAAGAGAAGAAATGTTTCCAAAGTAGGGATTTAGTGGATGATTCACCCAATGCTTTGATTCTGAGAGAGTTTCCTATACGTGTGTTCTCTCCGTGTAGGACTTATGTGTGCCAGTATTTATGTGTGTATGTATGTTTGGGTTGTTATGAATACATGTATATGTATTTGCAGGTGGACTGCAGAGGTTGAAGCCAGGTATCCTTTTCAGCATAGAAAAACAATGCTGTCTCCATAGCAGCTGTGACTACATTAGGCTTCAAAAAGGAAGATGCATAAAATGATGCAAGAAGTAATTTGTATTTTCTTCAGAAATAAAACATTAACTGATAATAAGTTGTTATTAAATATATTTTAAACATTTCCACAGAAGGAAAAATAATGTAGCATTTATTGTCATTGGATAAAATGCCAAATATCTAAATTATACTACTAATAATGTTATTAATAATTATAGTATTCATTTGCGTTTTAAAAGAAAAATTGTGGTTTCACATTTCACAATTTTAAGCCAGAGTAATGAGTCAAACCTGTAACCCAGGCACTTGAGAAATGGGAACAATAGTCCATTTCAGTTCATAACAAGCCTGTTGGGGCTTCACAAAATCAGGTCTCAATAAACAAACAAATGAAACAAAAACAAAACAAAAAATGAAATTTTATAATGAAAGTCCTTGAGAAAGCTAAAAACTAAAACTATGTTTAGTGTAGTATTTGATTTCATGCAAATCAAGTTAGCTTTAATTTATAAAATTCGTACAATGAATGAAAACTGCATAACATATAAGCTTAAAGTAAAAAATAGAAAAAAAATCTCATGAGGACCTCTATGACCATAATGAATGTATATATGTATATATATATATATATATATATATATATATATATATATATATATATATATATACACATATATGTTAGTATGCATGGCTGGAATAGAAAAGGATAGTTTATAACCTAATAAAATTTTCCATAGAACTTAGAAGATACTATATATTGTACCATATCAAATATTCAAACAAGATTCTTTATGTAAAAATCAAGTCACTTCTATCACACTATCATTTAATTTGTTGTCTTGTTAAAAAAGCAAAAATAGCCGGGTAGTGGTGGCACACTCCTTTAATCCCAGCACTTGGGAGGCAGAGGTAGGCAGATTTCTGAGTTTGAGGCCAGCCTGGTCTACAAAGTGAGTTCCAGGACAGCCAGGACTACACAGAGAAACCCTGTCTCGAAAAACCAAAAAAAATAAAAAAGCAAAAATAACATCTATGTAAAAATATTTAAAATATATTTTCTTATAACTTATCAGTAAATGTTTGAATTCCAAAAAAAATTACAAATTATTTTTTACAATATAATTTTTATAAAGTGTTGATGACTTTACAAAAACTTTTGATGTAGCCAGGGATCCTTTAGAAAAGACATTTTTTTTCTGTCCTGTGCTGAGGCAGTGACCAAGCCCTGCCTATTTTCCTTCATTTTCTATCTCCAAAATGTCTGAGAAATGAGATTTCATGAATCCCTATTCATACAAATCTGGGGTCTTTGGCTATTTACTACAATGGTTTAAATACTGTGGCATGGATACAGCATTTTGTCTTGATTCCAAATGAGATTGATAAGTTATAGCTAGCTTTGATAAAGGACAGATGCATATGCAGGATAGCTTCCCTTAGTACATACAAAATATTAAAGCAGATTACACATTTTACCTCCGCTATTTCCCAGAAACTTGTCTGTAAATGAGAAAGTGGAGATACATTTTGATCTAACATCAAAGTGATTAATAAGCCTATTTTAATCAAGTAACAATTTTTTTTAGTGACAGCAAAGACAGTGTTCCTTCATCCCATTATTGAACATACTTGAATATACAGAATAGTTATTTATGTCACACAAGAGAGGATAATGTAAGGAAGTATTGTATCCATTCCCCCAAGACTGGAGGGAATGTAAAGTACTCAGTATTCAGTGGTTACTCCCAGGCCCTTAAGTTCACAGAGACAGTGGATAGAGAATTATTAAATACCTGAAAGTCATCCCAGTGTCTAGTTCTACCACTGTACATAAAATAAGGCACAGTATCAAAAATCTTTATTGTACTATCACAGGGGTTTTACTGTTTATTGATCTAATTGTAACATCATAATCAATAAATTTTGCTAACACAACATCAATATAACCTGATAACCAAAATATGATGACTTTATTAAATATTCATAACTCCTTAGTCAGCATTTCCTTTATGTGGACTGGATGAAGGCACTTTAGACGATGCATGGTAAACTGAAGCTTGTGTCTAAAAAGCACTTCCAGCTGGCTAAGCTCAACACAGCACATTTCCTTTTAACTGGCTTTCTAAAGTGACTGTGTTAGAAAGGTGGTGATAGGAAATCCAGAGTTTTGTTCTGGCTTTTATTTCCTTATGCCTTGCTAGCTTCAATCATGTACTACTCCATTCTATAAACATTGTCACTGGGTGAGGGGCTAAACTGTAGACATCATGGAGGAAACCAGCGAGGTCCACATTTTATTAGGAGCACCTAGAAGCCTGCCCATTCCTTTTTTTTTTTTTTTTTTTGGTTTTTCAAGACACGGTTTCTCTGTGTAGCCCTGGCTGTCCTGGAACTCATTCTGTTGACTAGGCTGGCCTCGAACTCAGAAATCTGCCTGCCTCTGCCTCCCAAGTGCTAGGATTAAAGGCATGTGCTACCATTGCCCTGCAAGCCTGACAATTCTTGTACTCTCCCAGCATCTCAGTCTGCTTACCACAATGATTCTGTTATAATTCCTTAGGATTTTGATTATCACCCTCTTTTAAAGACCCAAGTCTTGTTTTTCCACATGGAGATGGGTTTGTTTTTGTTTCCATTTTAGTATTTATATGAAATTTTTTTCTTAATTATCTCAGAATATAAAAATGGGGTGGTAGAGAAAGAATATACAGTAATAATTTCTAAGCAGATATTGCTTCAAAACTGTGGGATACACTTGACAATGAGCAAGGAGAGACTGAACAGTGTCACAGTCTGTGTCATGGATGCTGACTATAACCAAGGTGTTAAGGAATAATATCTTCATGACTCACAGGACATCTTAGGAATAGCAAGGAAAGTACACTGGCCCTGGGAAGAGGTGTTATTGAATAAAACAAAATGATCAAACAAAACAAGCCTTCGAGGCCATGCTTAGAAGTGAAACTCTGTTTTAGCTTAAGTGTGATTTTAACGCCAAAAGTCCATGTGAAACTTCATGCTTAGTGCATTGATACAAAAGTGGCTGAAACCTTAAAGTGGTCTTTGGATAGTTAGGGAGTGTCCTCTTAGGGCCTGCAGGAGTTCCTATGAGATGCTAGAGTATCTTTCCTGAGAATATTGTTCTGCCTCTGAGCTATACTTCATCCTGTAACCATGATTGTGCAATATATTTCACTCAAGTTTTAGAAACTTAAAAGGTAGATCAATAAAGATACATTTGTGGAAAGATGAGTAAAATGGAGTATTCTCTTTCTCCAAATGGCTTATGAGTCAACTCCAGAGTATATTTTGCAAGTACATACTCACACAGTGTGGGTAGTGTGCATCCTGTATATTTATTAGGTTAGACACACTGCAGAGTTATAAAACCACAGAGCTCCACATTTCCATATTGAAGCTAGGGTTATTCTAATGGCTGTGCCTTTAGACTTAGTAGAACAAATAACATATTGCTCAAAAGATGCCTGTATTTTCATTGTTATTCAAGCCAGAATATTCTTTACAGCTGGTTCTAAGCCTCTAGATACTTGGTAGGCTTTTCAATCAGATTAATCGAGCCACTTAGTCACCAAATATCATTGTAAATTTTCACCCTATTATCTACTTTATTTTCAGATTATGATAAGAATTAACTATAAAATGGGGTATAAATAAGACACGCCAACCAATTGTCTCTATTTTTCTCCTACTTTGCCATTCCTTCTTTGCATCTCTGCTCACAGTTATTCTGTGGTTTCGTAGACAGAGAGCAGATTTCTGTCCATTCAATACACAGCTGTAGGTCTTGACCATATGCTTCAGAGAGGGAATACTGATATTAATTTCTGAAGATGTAGGAAAAATAAGTTTTGCCTGCTCAGCAGATGATGTGTTTCTGAAACTGAAACACCACTGAATGATATGAACACTGGAATGTCAGGAAATGTAACAGGCTAGAAAAGAGACAATATTGGCTAAAGAGATCAGTTTACTTCTCACAAATTTGGTAAACCAACACTCCATGTAGGAAAAAATTTTCTACAAATGTTGACAATATTTGAAATAAATGTTACCAATATTGCATTTCAAATAATAGTGAAATGAATGGTTTTGTACCAATTCAAGGCATCTTATTCACTCTATAAGCAAAGTTCATGCTTTTAGGTCTAGATCAAAGCATTCACATAACTGTCCTAGGGTAAGCTACAGCACAGTTCAGGGTTTTTCTTAATTACAATAGTAAGATCTAAAGGGGTCAGTGTGTTTTGCAAAGAAAGAAGGCATTTCTTCCATAGTAATGGCATGTACAATAACTTGAACAAGCTAAATTAGGGAGCAGAAATTGTAGAAGTATTGTGATCCTGTGGCAGAGTTAGCTGGGATTGGCAACTACTCCCACACACTCCTGTGCAGTATGCCCTCCTGTGGTGAGATACAATGAACTCTGCTACATTAATCTTGGAACAAAAATTTATATAATTTGTATCTTCAAGGACCAGAAGTGAAAAGTCACTTAACTACAAAATTTAAAAGGAGGTGTTACAGGAGGAAGTGACCAGGAGACCAACACAATAGAAGCCAGTCAGGAAAAGGCAACCAAATAGAGCAGTACCAGAATATTTGGTAAAACTGAATTCTCTGCACAATGAGCATCCTGATTGAATGGGGAAACAAAAAAAAAAGTTAGCAGGCTTTCTTTGCCACCAAAAAGGAAATTTGTCTTTGTGTTATAAAATTTATTTTTAGCACTTTATAACAAAGAAGCCTAGCTTTTACATTAGAAAGTTTCCATGTTCCTGAACTTGCAAAGAGTAAGTCTGTGTCCAGTAAAAGAATCAGACTGAATAAGACCTGAAAGCCTAAACCAAGTACTCAACATCCTCTGTAGTAGTCCTTAAGTATAAATGCAAGGAGCAGACTTACAGGAAAGTTATCAATGAGTGTTAGGTGTTGATATAATTGGAGAAAGAGTGCTTAAGTAATGGCTGTGTGTCTTTGGTCATTGAAAGATCTATTTGTGCCAGTAAAAGATTATTGTAATAAGAATAACTCATACTCCATGCCACATAACTCTATGATGATACATTACCTCCTGACACCACCTAACTGTCTGCCATGATCTATTACTACCTGACATTCAGACTCAGCTGTTGTTAGTTCATTGTTTGGTCTCCAATAGTCTTCTTGTTTCTCATTTTTGATGTTACTTTAATACCTTTTGAGCATGCCTTCTTTCCAACTATAGTCAAAATCCCTTCATCTGTGCCTCCCCATCCACTGTCCCATTGACATTTTTTGTTCCCACACTTATTTTCCTGGAAAGAATGCTCAAAGTCTGTGTAATCAAAAGCACTCACAAGGACATCTGTATGTGGGTCTCATACTCCAAAACCTTGCAAAAAAGGTACATCCGCTTCTTACAGGCCAAACCTGAGAGCTATTCTAAGCAAGATAAAAGTGTGTTTAACATTTTTAACTGTAAAATTGAAATAACATAATAAGAGTCATATTTTGTGGCACATAAATGTTATAGAAGCAAACGTACCTTCTTCTCCCTCATATATGCTCCATTCTCTGCCTTTTGAACAACACAGTGCCTGCCACAGTCTCCTATCTTTGTATCATCTGTCAACACATTTTTCATCTCTATGATTATCTTAAGGAAACTCCTTTTATGTTCCCTAATGAAAATGAGTTGCATAATCCTTATGTTCTCAGGCAAAAGAGCCTCTAAATTCACTAATACTCCTGTAATTTGAATACACCTCTCTTTTATAAGTATTTGAATATGAAGAACCTTAATTTGTCCAATTTTATATACCCAATACATTTACTGTTGTCCTTCTACAGTAGACAATACTATATGTTCTTGGTTAGGAAATTGGTTCATCTGGACCATCAGTAACTAAGTCACACTAGTTATTGGATTTATTATTACATGTACTTTCACTGGTAAAAATCAAGTCTTTCTTTGATCTTTCATGTTCTTTGTGCTAATCCCTTATCCTGCAGGTTATTTTTATACAAGCATGGTTTCTTATAATGCAGCATTCCCCTGACCTCCCTGCCCCATTTTTACCAATTATTTTTGTCTTAAACACCTGAGAAGGGCAGATGTATTACTCTCTTACCTGCCACTCTCTCTAAAGATCATTGCTGATGTCATTTGAATAACTTCAAAGGTCTTCTCAGTTTCCTCTAGTCAAAACTAAAGCCTGTATTTTAGATAAGATCTTATTTGAACTTTTCAAAACCCTGGGGTCTGATTCTGCTTTGCATGGCTTTTCTTCTGGCCTCGGCAGTATCACGTGGTCATTCTCTTTTGCTCCAATTGTATGCACTTCCAAATTTATCCTGTTCTAACCAACCATCAGTGTTCCACATCTTACATCTAATAAAAAAATTTGAACTCAATTTGAATGCAGAAAATTAGCATGTAAAAACTTAGATAATGAGAAATTACTCGGAATCTTTTGCATAATTCCATTTTTCAAAAAAAAATGAGTACTCCCTATAATGAACCCAACGAAGTGAGAAAATTTATAAAGAAAATATTTAAATCTCTGTAGAAAGAAATGAAAGAGATGTTTGGAGATGGAAACTCTCGTTCATGCATTGCTATGATTTACATTCAGAAAATGGGTATACTGCTAAAACACTCTATAATCCCCTTCAAAGTTCCAATGCCATTATTCACAGAAGTTGGAAAAAAATCCTTAAAATTCATTTGGAAATGCAAAAGAGCATGGACAGCTAAAGCAAGCCAAAGAACAAGAAAGATCTCCTACCATCATAGCTGATTCCAAGTCACTCAGTGAAAAGAACAATGATAAGACAGCATTTTATGGCACAAAACAGAGATATACAACAATGATGTAGAATAGTGTTTGTGGGGAAACCTGCTGAATAAGGTCAAAGTCTACCAGGACTGAATATCTCCGCTGAGCTAGGAACAAAATGGAAGTCTACATTTAGTAGCAGGGTATTGTCTTCCCTTACCTTGCCTGTTCTCAAATTCTAAAACTGTTTAAGAGAAGAAAAAATAGACTTCAAGTTACATTATCAGTGAAGACAGGCCTGCCAGCTGACTCAGCTATCACACCTTTGTATTTACACAGAGGCCTCAAGTCAATGCATCTCCCATATACCAACATAGCATTTTTATGGCTAATACTATTTACAGTCACTAAACTATGAAACCACTGTAAACAACAAAACAATGGATTAAGAAATGGGGCATGTGTACAATGGAGTATTTATTTTCCATAAAGAAGAGCAAAGTCATGTCAATTGCAGGAAAATGGTTACAAGTAGGGTAATCATAATAGAGTTTAGCCAGTCTCTAAAAGACAAATATTCCTTTTCTCATTTATAGTGAATAGATATATAAAATAGGTTAAAGATGTAAAACCATGTCTTTATTATTTGAAAGTAGAAGAAAAATTCAAGGAAGGGAAGTGAGAGAAAGTGAGTACATACGTATGGAAGGGAATTTTCTCAACATACGATCCATAGTTGTATGTAAATGTTATTATGTCCCATGATAAAAAAAAATAGGCTATGGCCACAGAAAATATCTGTTTGCTAAAATAACCAAATTAAGAATTTAAAAAAAATGGTTAGAAAACACAGGTATATTCATGTACTTCTTATGTTGTGATCTGTATCTGTTTTAAAAATCTGAAGACTTCCACATGGCCTCCAACCATCCCTTTCCTCTACTTCCATGATTCTTCCACCAGTAAGATGTTTGGGTCCACTGAGAACCAGACTTAGTCTTACCCTGCACACACATACATACATGTGCATGCACATATACACATACACACACACACGCACACACACACTCACTCACTCACCCACACACACTCACTCACTCACCCACACACAAACACACATGATCATGTATCTGCAAATACACATGTGCAGAAGGCACTTATGGGACATGTACATTTCCCAAGGAGTACCATTTTGTATTTAAAAGTTTTAAATCAAGAATGATAAACAGTTTTGATACTAATTATTAAAAACATTAGTATCAAAAACCTTAACTTTAAAAGTGTTAATGCAGGCATTATGAACAATCTTGTTTTTAATATCACATTCTGCAGACTGCTCTTGCTGAGGAATCTAGTTCAGTTCCTAGCACCCATGCAGGGCAGCTCACAACTTCCAATAATAGCAGCACCAAGGAATCTGAGGCCTGCTTCTGGCCTCCTCACCCATACACATAATTATAAATAATAAAATATTTTGAAACTGATAGCCTATTAAATCAAGAGCCAGTAAATATCAGCCATAAACAGTTATGATAAATTGTTAAAGGCTATGCCTCACAAAGATTATTCTATTGCCAGTTTTTCCATGAACCATAATTTCCTTGTTAGCAGAGCTTCATAGCACATGGTGAATTTGAGATTCTATACATCTGTTAGTGTAATAGTAATACTCTGATACTGTGTCACAATGACTTACACTGTAATACATGTATTCATTATAAAAAGACATTGCTTGTGTGAGTGTATGTGTGTGTGTGTGTTCACAGCCAAATGGACTCTAATTAATTTCAGTGT
The DNA here is from genome assembly GCF_008632895.1 of Mastomys coucha. NCBI lineage: Eukaryota > Metazoa > Chordata > Mammalia > Rodentia > Muridae > Mastomys > Mastomys coucha. The sequence continues at coordinate 53,026,141 of NW_022196912.1, read as the reverse complement.
ACTGTCCTGATTTGAGAAGCTTCTTAGGAAAATGGTTTAGTGACAATCATTCTTTCTTCCAGTTGCTTGGATAATGCCCAGTTTGTTCTTTTAACGGTGTTCTTATTTTCAGGTGTTCTGGGCTGTCTCAACTTAAGATTGATGTCTGGTGTCACTACTAGGAAGTACAGACGGTTCAGACTCACTGCCCTTCACATCCTAGCCCTCCTGCTCAGCAGGATATCACACACTTTGGCTGCCAATATTCAGAAGGGAAATTCTTTAATGGCAATAAGCTTGCCAATGAAACCTTCCCCAAATGCCCAGAACTCTTAGTGGTTGGATGTTAGGGCACCAGATGGCAAGACTAATGGGAATTCATTTGTCTGTGAGCTGAAGAGTGCTAGCCAATGCTAAAGAGATTCAGAATTCAAAATTTCCTATATCATTAGACTTCTCACCAGAATATCATCCCCATGGTAGCCTGTGAGGATCTGGATCTATTTAACTACAGTCTGACCCTCTTCTTCCAGATGTAAGATCTTAGTGATCAATTGCATTAATAACAGCAATTGTCAGTGTGCATTTTCGTAGTGATTTCCACAGAGTAACATGTTCCAGCTATAAGTTCACCCCTGTGGAGAGTCGAGCCATAAGAGTGAACACTTTACACTGTAAAGAAAATGAAAATAAAATTATATAAAATGACATGAAGCAGGTGTTTAGGAACCGTTGAGCTCCATATTAGCAGAAAGTGCTATTGCAGAATTTAACCATTTAGAGGCTTTGTGATCATGGAAAAACCATGTACTATCTTCATTGTTTCTGTTCCTTTATCTTGTCTTTCTTTTCTTTTCTTTTTGTAAGAAGAGAAGATCATATGTAGTTCAGGCTGGTCTCTCATGTAGGCAATCTTAGCCTTGATGTTTGTATGATCTTTCTGCCTCTGTCTTCCAAATTATGAGGTGAGTACATACTTGACTAGTTGGTTACCACACTTTCTATGAGTTTTAAGGAACCACCATTTATAAAAAAATACTGTGATCACATTCACAACATTGAACAGAGACAGAATATGAAGTTTCTTTTTATAATTCTCTTTAATTCAGAGTTAGACAAAATTATCTTTTGATTGCTTCAGGCTGCAAATGTAAAGGAAAGCTAAGCCAAATAAATGAATGAAACGTGTGAGAATTTAGCCTGTCACCTTACCCTCACTAGTCCTATGTTTAAAAAGTGTGATCCAATATTCTGACAGATCAAACATAGGATCAAGTGAATGTGTATATGACACAGACTTATTTCTACACCACCACCAACTCTCTCATGTACAGGTGTTGTGTGTAGAGTATTTTTAAAGAGAATCCTTTGGAGCATAATTAGCAACTGAGGTTACTGCTTTTTTAAAAATAAGCCCCAGAGACATTCTTCAGCTCTTCTTGATGTATTTCAACATTCCACTGTGCTCCCAGCTTCACTTAGCTGATATTGAATCACTGGCACTGTGATTTAAACTTCCAAGGAAAATGTTCTGAACTATAAAAACATTCTGTCGTTACAAGGCATTGGTACGTGGAGATTTTTATATTAGTACAAATCAGCTAACACAGACATTGTGCAGAATTAAAATAAAATATTTAAACATATGTTCAAAATGATCCTAATAGGAATGAAATTATTTTTTCTAATGAATTCATTTGTATTCTCAATTTTCCTAGTGTCACTTGCAGGATTTTATCAAATATGCCTTTTATTATGTCTGTGTCTTCATACTTGTGAAGTAAACATTCATCATTAAGCAGTCTCAGTCAGGGAGAGAAAAAGCTAAAAATAAAAGATAATTACTTTTGGAGGATTATATGTGAGGACACATGAAAGTGCTTTGAAGGAGGAAAAAAAGAGTGAAGTAAACTATAAGTTTAAAAAGCTATATCTTTGCCACCCATGATATTGTCTGATAATTGTAGTGTTTTACCTCTGAATTTCACTGTGTTCCAGGTATAAAACAGTAACAACAGCCATTGCATGACAGAACCACCAAATGGCAGAGATCAAACCTGAATTCACATGTGTTTGGTCTCAGAGCCGGAGCTATGTTAATCTCATTTAAGTCCCAACTCTGCTCAGCATGAGATTTGACAGTGATACAGGGTGGCTGCTCTGGAACATTCGTCTTCAGGTGGAAAGACATGAGGATATTCACCTGAAACGTTAAAAGCTACAGCTAGAGAGCTGCACGAACTCCCATATATAATGAAACACAAGGAAACAGAAGCACAAATGATCATGAAGCATCCTTACAATGTGACTGAGTTGAAGACGACTGGTGTGCTCTTCCTCATGTTCGAAGTATTGCCTTATAAGACAGAAGCTTATCATTGTAAGCACACAGACCTCTAGAACTGTGTATGTATTGAAAATTATTTATCTCAATTTGCCTTCTTTTAACACATCCAAATATGAATATTGACTCAGTTGACAGCTTGAGAGTTTGGTTTTTTTTTTCAATTCCAAAATCTATTTTGCTTAATATAACATTTTATGTGCAATTTTAGGAGTTAATAAAGAATAGAGTGAAATCTACAAGCTATAACCAATTGAATAATAGTCAGTTGTATAAAAGGGAAAATGAGATTCATTCACTTGTATCATCCAATAAACAAGGACTACTTATTTCATCTTATGTTTTGTTTTTGTTTTGATTTGTTTTGTTTTGTTTTGTTTTTCGAGACAGGGTTTCTCTGTATAGCCCTGGCTGTCCTGGAACTCACTCTGTAGACCATGCTGGCCTCGAACTCAGAAATCCACCTGCCTCTGCCTCCCAAGTGCTGGGATTAAAGGCATGTGCCACTACTGCTCGGCAATATTCAATTTCTTAACTCTTACCTTTAATTACAAGCACATACTAATAATTTGCTTAATTGAATACGTATATTTTCTAGCTTAGTATGTGTCTAAAGTAAAAACTGCACTGTGTAATCATTTATTTTATGTATAAAATACACATAGGATATAACTTGCTTTTTACTCTTTTCTTCTCCAAGGTATTTACAAATGGTGATTCTGCAACACCTAATGTCTTCATGATCACAGTGTTCTTACTTCTTATGTTTGCTTTGCTTATAAAACCAATATAACATTGCAGTGTTTGAAATTAGTGGACATGGTCAAGACTTCAAATAGTGGTATGAGGGACGAAGGAAATTTACAACTTATGTGCATATAGCAATCAAATAGCAAAGTTGGACTAATGCAATGAGAAATTTACCATCCACATGGCTCCGACCTGTTTTCCAGGTGAGCCTCAGTGTGGGTTATACTTGCCCTCTGTACACACCTAGTATATTTGGATTACATGTTTATAGCAATTTTTTACCTATTTAGCTGGGCAATTTCAACTCAATAGTGTATTGGTAGAATGTATGTATATATACATTCATATTATTATTTTAATCAGCATGGTCTCTTGAAGGAGCAGTGAAGATAACAATTGTTGACTGCAATCTCCCAATGAATGTTTAACAACCTAATATGCAGAATACAGCCATTCTATAAAGAACTCCAGTGTACCTTTACAAAAAATCAACTTTCTATTCTGAGCACATCAATTTCTCAGGGTAGAATCTGAAATATTAATTATTTATTTGTTGCATGTGTGAAAGCTTTCATTATTTGGAATCTTCTTTCCAGTGTTCAGATAGCTGCGATTAAGTTTCAGAGAAACTTACATTGCTTACCTCAAAAAAGGTTTGTATATATCCTGATTAAAGAGTTATTTTTTTTAAAAAAACTCAGGCTTCATATTTTTTAAAAAGATTAATTGTTCTATGCAAAATTACAAAGAAAATTCAATAGACATTGTTATGTTCATTGTAGCACGTTGTGAGGACCCCGGCTGTGCACACAACACTTTACTCAGTCTATATTTTCACATGCAAAGCATATAATTACCATTCATTGTTATCATAATGATTATGTTTAAATATTCTAAAAAATAAATGCATATTAGTTTGCTGCATCAATAATATTTATTTTGACTCACAGGTGATTATCATATTAGGAAAAGAGAAGCATATGCAATTAGTGCTTTTACATGTATACAAAATTTCTAGGGTATCAGAATTTAATATACATTCATAGGGTAAATAATTTTATTTACCTGTGGACCTCAATTCTCAAGCAGGAAAAAAAAACATATTTTATTCAGAAGATAAAAGTCTGAAGAGTAAATTATACCTGCATGAAGTATTTTAGCCTGTCCTTTAGTAATGTTTCAGGAATGCCCTTGCAATATTTTCCATTGTAACATTATCACAATGGTGACTATGTGAACCACCAATGATGATGAAAGTTGTTGTTCTAATCATATGTTGAAGTTATATAAATAAATGTATACATAAATCAAGATTATTCAGAGATGTTCAGAAGCCAGAAATGATGGTCCAACTTATACAGCTGTTGCTTCTCTTTCTTACCTATAATAAAGCATTGCTTGATTTACCAAAATAGCTGAATTTTTTCCTCCTTGTTAGCCCTTAACCACATGCTGGCACTCAAGAACACTGTCTTCCCTTCAGTGAATTTAGCCAAATACAACTATAGTCCAAAAAAGACATCCTGTCCCTCCTTTGACAGTCAGAGTCTCCTCATATGGTGCCAAAGAAAAAAACAAGGGCAAATATTTGCAAAGATTTTTGTCTTGCAGAAAAAAAAAAGTCATAATGAATAAAATCATGCTCAGGGAAAAGTGCTGGGAGTATATAAAATGATATTGTAATTTTGAATTTGGAAACATTAATTCATAATATGCAGGAGTATTTTTAGACAGCATTGACAGTTTGCAAGGGGTTGGGAGTGGTGTGACTTGCGTTCATAGGAAAGGAATGGACTTGTCTAGGGATTTCATTGGCAGAGAGCAGAGCTTAAAAATGCACAGGGGATGTCTTTCTTCTTGACTAGCAAGTATAATATTTTTCTTTCATCCTTTTAAGATAGGAATCAACTATTATACAAGAGAAAAGGTTTCTTGCTTTCCTTATTACTTTATCTCACCATTGTTAAACATAAAATTTTCTGAATATTAGTTAGTTTTTATGGTCCCCTCTGGTTTGTAGAGAGCCTTCCTATGACTTGCTATCTTTAATTTTCCAACAGCTCTTGGAATGTTATTTATACCTTTCCATTGTAAGAATATTGAATATGCATAGATATTAGTGAATTTCTTAAGATCATGCAACTGCTAAATACCAGGACCAAGTGTGGATTCAGTAGGGGCACTCTACTTCGCCCACCAAATACTCTTCCTTCTGATAATTAATTCACCTTTTTCAAAATTTCAGCTCACACTGTGGTGTTATTTTCCACCTTATATCAGATTAAAACACACAGAATCAATATCCTTGGCCTGGAAAGAAGTAAATATCAGCAGTTGTAGGTTAAGTCTAGTATCTTTAACAATTTCTGTGAAGACAGAAATTTCATACATCAGTATTCTGTTAATATTATCTTACAAAAGTCTACTATTTCTTTTTTTCTGTTACTTCAATTATAACACTTCAAGTTATGCGGGTCTCTATATTATTTTTTAGATGACATAATTATGCCATTTCTAATGAAATTATTCAGTCAAGTTGGTTTTAAAGTGTTAATTTCTGTGAAGATTATTTCAGCGATGCTGTGTAGAAAAGGTATTTTCAGGCAGGAGTTCCAGATCACTTTCCAATGACTACAATGCAGCTTTGCAAGCTGAGGATACTGCAGAATGTAGTGTTCCGAGCACTCTCATTTCCTGCCCTCTCCCCATGGAAATCACAGATATCACAAAAGGTCCCAGAATGAACTTCCCCGAATCTTAAAATAATCCTTTTCTGACTTCTTTTCCCAAGGAAAAGTAATAGCACAATTTTTCATTTATTGACATGTTTATTTCTAGTTCCTTCCAAGAAGCTTTGTAAAAAATTAACATCTAAATATTATATTTCACTACAGGTTTTTTTTTCAGAGAAATTCTTTTATTGTTCCTCCTGCTCACTTCTTCCACATTTCCCTTTCACATTCCTGATTTCCTGTCATGTATGTCCCCCCACCGTTCCTCAGTGTCTTTGGTTCCATCTATGGTCTCCTAATCAGTTTCTTACTCTGTATAAACACTCCCTTATTTCCAAATCTATATAGACTCTCTCACACATCATTATTTGCAAAAATACATACACTAAATATTAGGATATGTGTATGAAAGTAAACATGTATTTTTTTTTTTATCTTTCAAAATCGAGGTGACCTAATCTAGTGTAATACTTTCCAGACCGATTGCTTTCCTACAAATTTGATTTTATAATACCAAACAGGATTCTGTTGTGTATCTATGACATATTTGATAATTCCTTCATTTGTTGATCAGTAGCTCACCTGATCTTACTTTTATTAAAAAAAAAAGTTATCACCCACATAAATAATAACATACTCCATCCTAAAGTTAAGTAATTTTATTCATGTATTTTACAGTTCTAAACAGTTACATTTAACAGTGGTATGCAACTGCCTCAATTTAAATAAGAAGAGAAAAATAAGAATGTAAAGATTAATATATGTCAAGCTAAGTCACTAAGCTGCTGAGATAATTACTGTTTAAGATGTGCCTCTGATCCCCAGCATGATATTAACCCACATGTACTGATGCATTCGTGTTATCTCAGCACTTAGAGGTACAAGGCTCAAGATCATATTCAGAAGCAGAGTTCAAGGTCAGCCTGGGATTTCTCCAAATCTTTCCTTCAATGCTAGTCACTGAATTGTACATTTAAACTGATTAAAATGGTGGCTTTTATGTCAAATATATTTGATCAAAATAAAATCTTTGCACACACACACAAACATACACACACACACACACACACACACACACACACACATAGGCAGGTTTGATGAGGACACTGCAATGTAGCATACCATACTACTGAACTATGACATATTCAATAAATATTGATTCACCATGTGAAGGTGTGTCATCAAACAACTTGTCGTTATATAAATGTGGTTAGAAATTTCTGCCACCCAGTTAACTGCCTCAGTATTACAATTCTGGATATTTTTCATAGTTCATTTTGTGGATTTTCTATCTGAAGATAATTATAACTGCCTGTAGTAAGATATAGAGATTTTTTGAGGGAGGGGATACATGTGTAGAAGTGATACAGATAAATATAAAATGTATTTTTCGTAATATTCCAGGATGTTCATACCTCAGTTTCTGTAGTAGCTGAACCAAACACATTTTCACAAACATGGAAAAAATTGACTTTCCCAATATCCTTGTCAGTATTTGTCCTCTTCATAGGTCTTCCTAACAAGATAGGATGGAATCTCAAATAATTTTTTTCATATTTTTCTAAAAAATGTTGAATATTTTTACGTCCCTTGCTGTTTTGATTTTTTGAGAGGGAAAGAGATTTTAAGTTGCACGTAGAGGGATATCAGAGGACCAAGATGACTCAGAGGAAGGAAAAAGATGATCACAAATATTACATAATAATAGTTAATATATTATATAATAATAGTTAATGAAATATTTGCTAATCATTTGCATTTCATCTTTTGAGAATGGTCTCATTAATTCATTTTGCCTTTTACTTATAGGTATTTTCAGGAGGGTGGCGTTTAGTTCCTCAGCTGGATATTAGTCCCTGTCTAAAACAAAGATAGCAGACATTTTACCCTCCTTGTAGACTATTTACTCTGTTGATAACTTCTTACTATACACAGTATTTTAATCTTATGTAACCACATTTGTCAATTTCTGAGACTTGCTCAGCTCCCTGCCATTCATATTTATTGCAGCTCTCTTCAAAACAGCAAGAAAATGGAAACACCATAAATGTCCCTCAATAGATTATTGGATGATAAAAGTGTGTCATATGCACCCGACTGAATTTTATTCAGCTGTGAAGAAAAATTAAATTGTGAAACTTTTGGAAAAAATTTATTGATGTGGAAAATAGCTTATTAAATGAGCTATCCCAGGCTCAGAAAAACAAATTCCACAACTTGCTTCTTATTGGCAGACCCTAGCTTCTAAAGATTAAATATATGTGTTTAAGTGGAAGTAAGCATGAGAAAACATCAGGAAATTAAAAAGAGACAGATGAGACCAAATGAGACCCCGAAAACAAAAGAAAACAAAAACAAAAGAAAACAAAACAAAGAACCACTAGAGTTTTAAGCAATAGTTATGGGGAGAGAAACAGAGTTTGAGACATGAAGGGTAGCAATGATTATTAAGGGGAGGAAAGATCCAGAAAGAATAGGATTGAGTGAGTAGGGACAACTGGCAGAATTACAGCTGCATTGAATGTGTAGATTTTCAATCCACAATTTCCTCAATACTATGTTTATATAGTATTTATATTATAGTAAATGTTAAAATATTTATAAAACTAAATAAATGAAAATACAATAGTTGACTTTGCCTATGAAAAATTATTTTGACCATCCCCATATTATGAAGAAACACCTATAAATAGAGTCTGTAGAGAAGGCATGTATTAAAGCTCATTGTCAATAACACAGCTTTGTCTTGAACTCATGTGCACAGGGGGAAAAATTCCTGTGCTCTAAGAACAACAATCCACAAATGGGACCTCATAAAATTGCAAAGCTTCTGTAAGGCAAAGGAGACTGTCAATAGGACAAAATGTCAACCAACATATTGGGAAAAGGTCTTTACCAAAGCTACATCCAATATATAATATCCAATATATACAAAGAATTCAAGAAGATAGACTCCAGAGAACCATACAACCATATTAAAATATGGGGTACAGAGCTAAACAAAGAATTCACAACAGAAGACTCTCGAATGGCTGAGAAGCACCTAAAGAAATGTTCAACATGCTTAGTCATCAGGGAAATGTAAATCAAAACAACCTTCATATTCTACCACATTTTAGTCAGAATGGCTAAGATCAAAAACTCAGGTGACAGCAGATACTGGCAAGGATGTAGAGAAAGAGGAAGACTCCTCCATTGTTGGTGGGATTGCAAGCTGGTACAACCACTCTGAAAAATCAGTCTGGTGGTTCCTCCAAAAATTGGACATAGTATAACCTGAGGACCCAGCTATACCACTTCTGGGCATATAACCAAAAGATTCTCCAACATATAACCAGGACACATGCTCCAATATGTTCATAGCATCTTTATTTATAATAGCCAGAAGTTGGAAAAAATCCAGATGTCCCTCAACAGAAGAATGGATACAAAAATGAGGTACATTTACACAATAGAATACTACTCAGCTATTAATAACAATGGCTTCATGAAATTCACAAGCAAATGGGTGGAACTAGAATAAATCATTCTGAGTGATGCAACCCAGTCACAAAAGAACTCACATGGTATGTACTCACTGTTAAGTGGATATTTGCCAAAAAGCTTGGAATAACCATGATACAATTCACAGACCATATGAAGCTCAAGGAGAAAGAAGACCAAGTATGGATGCTTCAGTCCATCTTAGAAGGGAGATCAAAATACTCACAGGAGGTAGAGGATAAGAGGGATTTGGGCGAAAGGAAGGAGGGAGAGGTGAAAAAGGGAGTAGGATCAGGTATGGGAGGATACAGAGATGATATGCAGAAGATCAGGAAATTGAACAAAGTTGTGTAGCAATGGGGCATGGGGATCTGGGTATAGCCACCAGAAAGTCCCAGAAACCAGGAAAGCAAGAGGCTCCCAGGACCCAATGGGGAAGAGATTAACTGAAATGCCCAAAAAATTGTGATGGAGAACCTGTAGAGACCATATCCAGAGGTTAGGCAAAGCCCCGTTTTGGAGGATGAGGCCACCCACTAGTCTCCAAATCTTAAACCCAGAATTGTTCCTGCCTAAAGGAAATACAGGAAAAATATGTGGAACAGAGACTAAAGAAAAGGCCATCCAAAGACTGCCCCAGCTGGGGATCTATACCAGACACCAAACCCAGACATTATTGCTTATGCCAAGAAGTGCTTGCTGCCAGAAACTTGATATAGCTGTCTCCTGAGAGGTTCTGCCAGAGCCTGATAAATATAGTTGTGGATGCTATCAGCTAACCATTGGACTGAGCACAGGGACCCTAGTGGAAGAGTTAGGCAAAAGACAGAAGTAGTTGAAGGGATTTGCAACCCCATAGGAAAACAATAATATCAACCATAATAATATCTGCTGCTGCCAGAGCTCCCAGGAACTAAACTACCAATCAAAGAGTACACAAGGAAGGGCCCAAGGCTCCAGCCACATATGCAGCAGAGGATGGCCTTATTTCTCATCAATGGAAGGAGAGGCCTTTGATCCTTGAAGGCTCAATGCCTCAGTGTAAAGGAATGCCAGGGTGGTGAGGTGGGTGGGAGAGTATACTCATAGAAGCAGGGAGGGGAGTGGGATAGGGGTTTGTGGAGGTGAAACCAGGAAAGAGGATAACATTTGAAATGTAAATAAATAAAATATTCAATAAAAATATAAAAACAAAACAACCCCAAAACAATCAAACAATCATCAATAGCACCAACATATAAAAGACAAGCAAAACATACAAAAGACAAGCATAAAATGCTTTAGGAAACCACTGATGGGAGTGGTGATCTTATTAAACAGTATTGTGGCCATGAAGGACCTAATTTACTCAAGAACTAAGTATAGCAGTTTGAGTTTATGCTGCCATAAATACCATTCTCCTACTGAAAACCAACCTGTTGCTCAACCTAGAACAAGTGTGTCTCTGGGTCTTTTGTTGATCAGTCTTTGGAACATCAGAAGGGAAGGACATTCAGTAAATAAATCAAGACTTGAGAATTCATTTATTAATTTTATTTTTCCAAGAAAAGAAAATTTGCATCTCATATATTTACATGTGACTTACTTTAAGAACCAGGTAGCAGGCTCTGCCAGTGCCTGACAAATACAGAAGTGGATGCTCCCAGCCATCCATTAGACTGAGCACAGAGTTACCAAAAAGGAGCTAGAGAAAGGACCAAAGGAGCTGAAGGGTTTGCAGCCCCTTAGGACAAACAACAATATGAACTAACTAGTACTCCCAGAGCTCCCAGGGACTAAACCACCAACCAAAGAGTACACATGGTGGGACTCAAGGCTTCAGCTGCATATGTATAGTAGAGGATGGCCAAGTTGGTCATCAATGGGAGAGAGGCCCTTGGTCCCCTGAAGGCTCTATGCCCCAGTGTAGGGGAATGCCAGGGCCAGGAAGTGGGGAAGGGTGCTTTGGTGAGCAGGGGTGGGGAGGGAATAGGGGGTTTTTCAGAGGGGAAGCTAAGAAAGGGGACAACATTTTAAATTTAAATAAAGAAAATATTTAATTAAAAAATACACACAAATATACACACATATGTATATGTATACACACACATCTATCTATCTATCTATCTGTCTATCTATCTATCTATATCTATATGTATATGAAAATTAAAAAAAAAGAACCAGACAGCATTCACAGGATGATATGAGGCACCCAATACTTATACAGCAGAGGAATGCCGATTCTGGGTTTAGTTAGAAAAGATGCACCTAACCATCAAGAGACTGGAGGCTCCAGGGAGTTTAGAGGTCTGGTAGGGTGGGGTGGGGAGGTGGGGACATCCTCATGAAGAAAGGTGATAGGGAAGTTGTATGGGATGTGGAACAGTCAGAGGGTGGACCAAGAAGGGAATAAAATCTGGAATTTAAAATTAATTAATAAATTAATTAAAAAAGAAGCATGCTCTAAGTTTCCAGGACTCCCATGGAACTCTTTTATGATCATATTTTGCAAAGGGTGAAAGGTTAAATGTCATGAGGGGCAAATATTATAACAGTTGAAATAAATGAGATGAGACTTTCCTTCACTTGAGCACCACAAGGGTTTCAAGGATTCCAGAATGCTTTCATAACCATCAACTCTTTGGAGAGTTAAGTATGAAAGATACCAAGACACATACAGAAGAATCCAATTCAGAAAAGTAAACTGATATTAAAAATAGACACAAAATAGGAATGATACTACAATTATATTTTGTAACCTACATCCACATAGTATTTTATGGAAATAAGTTAAAGAGAATAACAAAAAATATAGCTTTACCATACTTGCATCCTACTTCATTTAGTTACCCATCCTATACCTTTAGAGGCCAAACAATTACAACAGGGATATATTGGAAAAGCATTTTAAAGGAAGATTATTATTTTCCAAAGTATTATTTGTTCAATAAATCAGTGGTGTTCAAATTTGTGAAAAATAAAGTAATATTTTTAGAAAATTGTTTGATTAAACCTAAGACAAATTTATTTTTCTTCAAGAATGTCCATTTTCCATTCAGAGAAAATTATCTTTCCATAGTGTGAGATGACAGGAAAAGCTCTAGGCATACCCATCCTGTGGGTAAGCACCAACACTATTAATGATACTGTGTTATACTTGTATATTGTTCTTTGAGAGGCTTCACCCAGCATCTGACTCAGAGAGATACAGACACCCACAGCCAAACAGTAAATGGAGCTTAGGAATTCTTATGGAAGAATAGGAGGAAGGATTGTGGGTCCTAAAGGGGATAGAAACTCCACAAGAAGACAAATAAGAGCCAAGTAACCCTTGGAGCTCTCACAGTTAGAACCACCAGCCAAAGAACATACACGGGCTGGACCTAAGCCTCCCAGCACATATGTTACAGATGTGTGACTTGACCTTCATGTGAGCGCTAAAAAACTGGAGCAAAGGCTATCCCAAAAGCTGTTGTCTATATATGGGATATGTTCTACTATCTGGACTACCTTGTCTAGCCTCAGTGGGAGAGAAAGAGACTAACCTTGCAGAGACTTGAAGATCCAGGGGTGTGTGGAGGGTACTCAGGAAGGGTATCGTACATGCAGAGGAGAAGAGGAGTAGGGAAGGATTGTAGGAAGGGGGTAGGAAGGGAGGAGGATAGTGAGCAGAATATTAAATGAATAAGTAAAATAAATTAAATTCAATTTAAAAAGATAATATCTATTTTAGTTGTGATTTTGTTGCTATGAAGTGACACCATGACCATAGCAATTCTTATAAAGAATAAAACACTTAATTGGAGCTAGTTTATAGTTTCAAAGGTTTAGTCCATTATTACCATGGAGGGAAACATGGGGGTATGCAGTCAGACATGGTATTATATAAGAAGCTGAGAGTTCTACATCTTGATCTTCAGGCAGCAGGAGACTGTGTAGCATATTAGGCATAGGAGACTTCAAACCCACCCCCACAGTGATATACTTCCTTCAACAAGGCCATACCTACTCCACCAAGGCCATATCTCCTAGTAGTCCAATTCTCTATAGAATGTGCATTCAAATATTTGAGTGAATAGAGGCCATTCCTATTCAAACCACCCCAATATCCAAACCATACAGAGGGTAAACTTAGAAGAAACAATACCTATGGCTTCATAAGAAGCATGACTACTGTACTCTGAGGATAAAATTTAGTCCAAATAGGGCTGGCAATATGACCCACACACTCTAAATTTGAATGCATTTTGCAAAACACTATATAATTCACATAACTATTTATTTCTCATTCCAAATATATGATATATGATTGAGCAAAATATATTACATGAAAATTTCACATATCTTGCCAATGTATTTATGTAGCTATATGAGATGAGTTAACAGAGTGACTTTTTGGAGGAAAGTAGAACAGTAGTAAAATATGTGCTTTTCTGTGAAGTAGGCATAGATAAAGATATTGATTCTACTGTTAGACAAAACCACCAGCTCCAATGCCAAATATAAACTAGGTGGTTGACAATATTCTTTTAAATATAAAGCATAATCTAAAGCTTAAAAGTATAGATTTGGACTAGCTTTTATGAAAATTAATCTCCAGTCTGTCTCCAATTATTAAAGACAAGAAACAATCAGTGGAAGAAGGAGCCAGAAAAGCAATGGTAACTCTCTTATCAGAATTAAATAGAAATGATCCTGGGACTGTAGGGACAATTTCCAGCATTCTGGCTAAAGCAGACTTATGTCCTCAAATTTGTGCTTGAGCCAAAGTCTAGAAAAATCATTTGTCTAAAAAACAGAAGAAGCAAAATGACTATATTAGCAGGGATTTTTAAATGTTTGAACACAATTTAGTCTGAGGAGCCATGAACGATCTTTGACAAGCTTCTTCCACTAATTCTCTGGTACTTACCAAGGAGGTTTCTTCTCCTTTATATTAGTTTCCTTCAGCAAAATTCACACAATCATGGTCTCCCTTAAAGAAAATCTTGCCCACAAATCTGCCATTCAAAGCTAAAGTCAATGGTCATTCCTTGGAGTTATATTTGTGCACTGCCAGGTATATTAGATCAGGCACACATGAAACATTCCACAGTCAGACAGCAGCACCTATTCCTTTTTCACAGGCTAACTATGTGGTTGGATCCCAATGTACTTTTATATATTAAAAATAATCTAAAATTTAATGTACAGACTTTAGGTAATATTTTTAGACAAATTAATTTCCAGTCTGTCTTATAAAACAAGGTATAACTAATTTTGTTAAATCCTCATAAAAGTTTGTTTAAACAAGCAAGTCATGTGTTTTAAGTTTTTAGTTCCTTTAGTAGTTTCACTACTTTACAGTTCTGCTATATCTAGAGACATTAAAGATACTGACTCATCTAGTATCAAAAATAGTTGATTAATTCATGTAACTGGAATGTCTTGAAACATGGAAATATCAGTGAGATGGACTAGGAAAAAACCAAGCTATGTTAATATCTGGGATTAAAGATCCAAGGCTTGCATTCAGGATACATAGTAGTTAGAGGAATAAAGGTGTAGGTCAGTGGCAGTGCCTATTCTGTGCAAGGGTCTGGGTTAGTTCCCGTAAAAACTTAAACATGCACGCGCACACACACACACACTTTATGAGCATCGTGCTTGTGTTATGTTATAATAGTAAAGCCACATGTTTTAATAAAGAGACTCAGCAAGTGTAACAAGCATGATTTAAGTAGAATGACCACTAGAGTCAAGAAACAAATCAATTATACAACTTGATAGGTAATACATAAACCACTTGATTAGAAAAAAATGATTTAATGTCCTGTAATGTGGTATTTAGACTTGCATGCAAGTTAAAAGACCCATGCAATGCTACTGACAAGTAGTAAAGGACTTTTGTCAAGAAGCAGTGTTCCTAAGCACAGACTATGGTTATTGGTAGCTTGACCTATCTCTAAGTTCCCATTTCTTTATGGCTCTCTCACCTTATACTTATAAAAAGTAGTACAGATGATGCTCTTCTCTTGGGAAGAAATTAATTGAGGTTATATAACTCACAAATATCTTTACAGATGCTTTATAACAAAGTCGACATGATCCCAATTTTGTCAGGTGCACAACAGCTAGAGTGAGCCACACTCTCCCAGAGAAAGATATGGAACCATTGGAGCACTTTATGATACTTCAGTTCTTCTCACCTTGACTTCCCAGGAGCAAAGGTACTCTTCTGAAATTTATGTCAGAATAAGTACATAAATAGTTCCCTTTTAGTCAGTGGTAGGTGTCCTGGTGCAAATAATACATTGGTAAAATGCTTCGTTTAATTGTAATGGTTAAAGTAGCAACAGAAGTTTCACATACAGGTTACAATTTTCCAGAAGAACCACCCTGAGTTTCTGATAACATGAGTTAGCCAGTTACATGGCTAAAGAGGAACTGCTTAGATCCATTTCCAAAATATTTTGTTACATGGCTACACAATTCATTGCAACTTTGTAGCGTTTCAGTTAGTCTTTCTTATAGAAATTTGTGAGCATCCCCTCATTAAATAATGAAGCATGACACAGAACAAAAGTAAATGCAATCTACTTGGGAAGCAGAAGACTCTGAACATGATTTGCAGAGCTGTGCAAAATCTATTCAATGGATGTTCAATTATCCTAATACCTATTCTGCAAGCAATGAGGATGATAGTGATGGCAGTAAAGGCAGGTAATATTTTCTGAGTGTGTTTATTATCTTTCTCTCTATTTTCTGCCTGTCTGTCTATCTATCATATATCTAACTATACATATATATACATTATTTATGTGTATGTGTGTATGAATATGTAGTAATCACTGAAAGGGAAAGAAACTCAATTTTGCATGTTCCTCAAGCATTTATACTGGACTAGTTATGTGTCAATATTGATACATTCTGTTTTAGACCACTGGGACAAGTTGCTGTTGTTCCAGCCACCCATAACCACTATTATCTGTTAAGCAATTTACTGCATGCTTCGTCTTTAGGTAGCTCAAGAGCACACATGGATGGAGCCTTATAGACATTAAAACATAGCTGTACACTTTCACCTATGGAATCATTCTTTTCTTTAAAAGCAAAAATAATGATAGGTATATCTGTTATGTAGGCATGTACACAAAAATGTGAAAGTGAATACCCATGGAAAACTAGTAGAAAAAATAACCAACAGAATTAATTATTGATTTTTCCTAGCAGTAATAGATGATTTGATGATTTATAAATATATATTATTAGCATATTAAAAAGCTAGAGCTAACTCAATAATATACACTATGTGCAAATATGTATAAATGTTTATATAAATGTCTATAAGTTTGTATATATACATACATATATCTATCATATATATAATACATATATAGTACACATATATTTACTCATATATAATACATATATAAAATACATATATATGTATTTTATATATGATAGAGATAGAGATAGATCTATCATTATCACTCATATAATACATATATGAGTACATATATATGTATTTTATATATGATAGAGATAGAGAGATAGATCTATCATTTCTCCCCATTAGGAAACTTTTGTTTTTTGACTGTCACTTCCTTGAGTAGTACTTGCTAGAAAAATATTTTAGTCAAATACAAAATAACTTCTGTTCTCTTAGGATCTATTTCTCAAGCATTAGGATTAAAGGATGGGGTGTAACATTTACTGCAACCAAGGACTGGAAAGTCTTCTGAGAAGTCATATTTATACAAAGATAATGTTGCATAGACTACACATGGAGATCCCAGCTAAAAGAAAAGGACACATCACTTTGTATGTGCAAATCTCTCTACAAGACAAGTGAGGGGTTTGTGGACCAACAACAGAGAGGGAAGGGATGTGCATACCACAGAACTGTATTCAAAGCACAGATACTGTGTTATAGCAGCTGATGTTATGTTCTGAAGTTTTCAACATTAGCAGTGTTCTTTTACAGTAACTTAAGGGTAAAAGTGGTTGAGGACATTCCCTGAGTACCATACATGAAATAAAACATGGAATTATATAAACTACTCAGGTATGGCTCTCTATTCTCTCATTGTCATAGTGAATTCCCTGCGATTTCCACTTCTTTTAGATGGACTGAAAACAGTGCCTACAATGTAGGAACAAAATATAGGATTAAATCAGTTGATATTTGTAAAGCAATTCAAGCAATTAGAATTAAGTAGAGAAGGTTTGATGAAGTATAAATTCAGTTCAAGCAAAATCATCAGTCCAGCCTCTTAGTTTATATTCACTTGGCTGCCCTTTAATATGTAAACAGCAGTGGATATGCTAATGAGAAATTGCAGAGAACCACAGTTATCAGGGAGGGGAAGAGAGTAGTACTTAGTAGCATTGCCTTGACTTGATTCGTAAATATTGCTGCAGTAGCATCCTAAAAGATGAGCTGTACCCTCTGACAGTAATGGTAAAATTTAAAAGATGCAACAAAGAGTAAAAGAATGTAAATGGGGTACTCTTGGGAACCCAACATGGAAAGTACATTTGTGACAATGAAATGTTAAGTTCTTACATGCCTGTAATATGTCAAATTTACCCTAGCCTCCCTCATTTCATAAGGACATGTGGAACGTGTTGAACAATGAATGAGTATATTTAGAGGATTGTTAAAGGACTAAGTACAAGGAGTTCCTGTCATTGAAGAAAAACTTGGCCAGACATGTGAAATGTAATTCACGGAAAAGACAGCTAGTATGGCCACTGAAATATTTGGCCTGACAATGTGATTAGTTAACGAGAATTTTTTGTCTAGTTTGGATATCAACATTTCTTAATTAGGTTGATTCAGTTTACGAAGTCATGATATTCATCCTTTCACAAAGACTCAACCAAAGATACTTTAAATATATACAAAAGGACTAAAACTTCACAATGGTGCATGGAAATTTAATAATCGTAGGATTCCTGAAAATATTTACACCCCAACGCTGTGTCTATAATGGTTCTTCCAGACAAATAGAAAATCCAGAATTTTACACAAGGTATTTGCACTATATTAAATAACAAGCATCGGTATTTTTTAGATATTATCTTTGAGACAGTTGTGGGATTTGTTAAATAAATATGTTTAAAATCACTAAGGTTTATCCATAATTCTATAGTTTTAAGAAAATATAATTAAAGATGAAATGTTTAATTCTTTTATAAGACAGACTTTTGTATACTTAATGTTTTTAGTAAAATAGTCCTTTTGGTCTATAATGTTTTTGCATGCTGGGTAAGTGATTTGCCCCACCTCTGCCTGACCTATGTAAGCCAACACCACCCTCCCTCACAAACTCAGCTTCCCCTTTGACCTCAGAAGACCCAGCAGTCTGTTTCTCATTTGTAACTCTTCCTTTACTTAACCTAGAAAGATTTTCTAACAGATCTACTCCTTCCATCTCCTGACTGAACAAGACGGACAATTTACTAAGGTCACATATGCTTCTGCGTAGAGCCCTAGAAAAGATACTGAGTATTGATGGTTGGATCCAGTTGCTAATCTAACACAATGATAGTAAGAAAAAAAATACATCAACAGATCTCACATCGTTCGTAAGTGTCACACAAAGGACACTGTTATGCGAGGAATGTTTTTATTCTTAAGTTTACCTTTAGTGATGATAGTAACAGATACTGGAACCAAATGAGTGCATCAAGAAAATATTTCCTATGTATTTTGAGAGTTATTCTTGTTTGCAATATACTATAGTAACAATTTCATCATAGGGAAATGAAGTAGAATCAATTGTATAATTATATAAACATACATAATAATAAGACAAGAATTTAGTGTACATATATGCACACACATTAATATGTATTTACAAAAGCCATATGTATATACGGTTTTGTTTTATACTCAGTGAGAAGATGTTTTAGATACATATGTAGTTTTAGAATTTCTGTCAATTAGTGGATACATTTGATTTGCTTGTCAGATGGTGGTTTACACATATTTGAGAATTGGAATAAAATACATAATGGATGACTTTACTCTTCAAGCATTTACAGTGATGTTAACTAAGGATTAGAATGCATTAAGATTCTGCTCTGGGGAGCACAACAATATATCTTTTCACTAATAAAATATATTTCCAAGAATTTGGAATTCTATAAGTTCCAAACAGACTGCCGCTCTATTTTTCCCCTCAATTTATTTGCATGTACACAAAAATACACTTTAAAAGTAAACTTTTCAACTGGGATTGTGGAAACTATTCCTGTGCATGCTATACAGTGTGGACATGATAGTTTGCTTATCTGATAACCAAATAAAATTATAATTTAGACTGAAATATCATGTAGGACCTAGACCTCTCAGCTGCTAGGTTTAGGAAGGTGACTGATTTATCTGCAAAATAAGAATTATTTTAACTTTCAATTTTATTTTTTCTATGATTACTTTAAATTTTTATTTTTCATTTTTTTATTTGTAGCTGTCTGTCATACATCTGTTGATACAGACGTTGAGAAGCCCATATATGTGCACATATCTGCAAAGGACTGAAGAGGAGATCAGATCCTCTGGACTTGGAATTATGGGTGGCTGTGAGCTTCCTAGTGTAGGTGCTAGAAACTGAACCTGGGTCTTCACTCTTCAATATGGACCTATAGAAATGAGAGTATTTACAAGCTTTCTTTTAATAACTACTTCAAATTCTGACCACTTGAATTATGTTTATACACAAATTTCTTTAGAAATCTCATAAATAAGCACATAGTTTATTTTTTGTTGTTGTTGACATCTAGGGGTAGAAATCCTTTTATGACATAAAAATTGATATCACTATAAAGGTGTGGTAGTACAGGAAAGTTAGATAAAAATTAATTCATGTCTGATGCAAAGTATAATTAAGTAAAAGTTTATCCAGCAAAATAAACAAGTTGCTTTCATGTTATCAGATTAACAATCTAGGAATCAGAAATCTATTTGTGGGACATGGGCTATGGACCCTTGCATTTTTCAAGATTAGTAATAGACTAAACTAAAACAGCAGAAGGACTCTCAAGACTGCCTGAGAACGTTGACAAGATTTTGCAACTAATTACAGAATATTGTCAAAAAATTGTAGTAATAAAAGGTGCCTATGGAATTAATTATGAAATGGAAAAATCAATAAAGGAGATAAAATGGACAGGAAGAAACTTAGAGGTACCTCTTAACATGGGCAATGTTGAAGAGCTTGCAGATGGTGAAGAAGAACAATACGATAGACAGAGAATTCCCTGTCTTAAAAGAGAGTAGTTAAGAAAAGATAGAGACTTGGATGCTTGTCATGTCTGAGTAACATATGAAAATGCAAAACATTGGATAATGACATTCAAAACAACTGACTTAGGTAATAGTACCAAAGAACCAGAATGTAATGGAAATGACATTTTAAGATTTAATCTGAAAAAAAATCAAGATGTATTAATAACTGAGCAAATGTAGTCAAGATGGAAAGGAATTGGAAACTCAATCATGAACTGGAAAGTAGACCTTTAAAAAGAATGCAGTGTCAAGCATAAACAAAATGATAGTATGGAAATACATAGTAGAATCTAACCAGGTAGAGTTAACCTTTGCCAGAAGAGATTTTTATTTTATTTTATTTTTTTAGCTTTGGAACAACATTAAACAAAACATTTTTGTGTACATTTTATTTTTTTCTTTTGCATTGTTTTGTTTTAATTTTCTTTTTTCTTAGTTTGCATTTCTTTTTATTTTAATTTATTATTACAAAAACAAAAACAAAAAACAAACCCTATTTCCTCCCCCTCCCCCTGCTCACCAACCCACCCTCTCCCAGGCCCTCGCATTCAGAAGATAATTTGAAAGTGCAGAAAACAGAGAGTTTATAGAACTGAATTTAGTACTAAGGGATGAGAAAGAGAAGAGGTCCTGGTATTAATGATTAGGACAATCAGGTACTATGATTTCAGTTTTCTTTGTGTTATTTTGACATGGGCTTATACATTCTTAAAACTATAAAGCTATAATTAAAGCCTTAACTGATTGATTCAAAAATTAAATATCAATTTACACCAAAATTAAATCAAAGATGGAACAAGTTCTATAACATTTTCTCTTTTTACTCAAGTAGAATTTATCTTCAAAAACCTTTAGGCAATTTTAGACTTTGCTGCATAATTTTTATTCTTAGTATCTTTGAATTTTAACTTTCAAGAGACGCAATCTACTGAAACATAAATACTAAAGTGTCTACGCTTACACAGGTTAAAAGTGAGAGTAATTCTAAGAGAAAAACTACTATTTCTCAAAATACCCATAAATATAAATGTTAATTTCAAATTTTCTCCTTTTGGTAAAGGTGTAAATAGTTAACACATTCATTTTCTTTATTGTAAGCATGTACATATTTCCTGAATAGCAAACATATTTATCATTTTAGACTTGAACATTTTTCATAATACCCGTAGTCTTCTGGGACAGTCAACCCTTTCTCAGTAAAAGTTAACTGCTCATAAAGGAACATTTGATCTCTGGATTTAGTGATGCATTGAAGTGCCAGGATAGTTAAACAAGCACATTTCCCTAAGTAGATATTTGTGCTTCTAGAATCCTGTGCTCATAAATCAGGATTGTACTCTATTGTCATCATTATCTTTTCCTCATTTCCTCCACAACTGATTCATAATGATATCACTCACAGATAGTCTCTCAAAACTCTTCAAGCTGGACATGGCTTGGTTAGTACCATGGCTATTGACAGACAGAGGTAGTGTTTTAAAGTGCAGATCTATAAATTTATTATTAAACAGTGCATTGTAATTCAGCCATCAACTACCACAACCATTACTACAAAATGTGAAATATTGGTCCACAAGGAACCACTTAGGAGGACATTCCATTGACTATACTATAAGCATGATATAATTGCCCAGGATGCTCCCTTCTATTTTAATTATCAGTGAAAAATATCATGATTGCCACAGCTCAACCATGCTTGGCAGGGCATGGAAGAGAGCCTGGATTCTTAAACATCGCTTCGTAGCTCAAACTGTAACCAAGGATTACTCCCACAATAAAGCAGCATTGTTTCAGAGACAGTCCTCAGTCTGTGATTAATGAAGTGATGGATGCAGAATACATGACTGATTCCAGGTTTATTCCAGCATTTTTCTTAACATAAGCCTCAGCCAGAACTGTCAGTGCTAATGACAAGATGACCAGATAAAGTTTCACCTGTGAGTGAGGATCTTGACTACAATTTAAATTTTCCAAAAATTTCTGAAAGCTTAAAAACAAATGGGATTGTAAATCTCCAAGGGGGAAATGGAGAAGCTTGCTTTGCACTCCTGGAACTCTTGGAAGTAAGTGCAGGCTGATTAACAGGGTGAGAGTGTTGCCCAGAAGCTTCAGCATGAAGAAAAAAAAGGATTAAGAAGAATTCTCTCAAAAAATAGGGGGTGAATTCTGAACAGCACAGGCATTCCAAAGGAACGAATCTGTGTCTTTAATGAACATGCTTTGAAAGATCACTGAGTTTGATCATCCCGCTACATGCTGTAAACCTTAGGGGTCAAGGCCTTGGTCTTATCAAATCTAGAAGCTATGCAGTACTTCCTACTCAGAGTTCTGGAGTCCTTCTTAGCTGCCTGGGTGAGCCTCAAGCTCAGCAATAGTCATTGATCCCATGGGCTCCTGCTGGGATACAATTTCTCCTTACTTCACTAAGGAAGAAAATGCACATTATATGTGAAACATATTTTGAAAAATAATGAGTGGAAATCTATTTCCCAAAAGAAATGGAGTGTGGATAAAATCAGATATATGTAATTACCAAATTATTCTAAGCCATTTCTCCATCTGTGAAGATGGAGAAATAACATTAAATATGAGAGATCCTTTCCAGCATCCTGGAACATTCTAGAGTCACAATATTTTAGAACTAAAAGAAACCTGAAATGTCAGGAAGGCTCAATATTGAGTTTATGCATAACAAAATAAAATGCATAGCTGAAGTAGAAAAGGTCACATTGTTCCCTAAATGTGGAAATAATCCCACATTGCCGTTGATTTTGTCACTATTTTTATGGGTCTAAAGAATGTGCCCAAAACCCAAGGCAAGAAGGAGGAGTTTATTTTGAGTTTAATGCTAACAGGGGCTAGAGCCTATAATGGTATGGATAGCAGGTGGTAGACATGGCGTCCAGAGCTTGAAGCTGAGACTCCACATCTCTAACTACAAGCAAGAAAACTAACTGAATATGGAATGAGACTTTTGAAAACTCAAACTCTATCCCCACTAATAAACTTCCTCCCTGGAGGCCACACCTCCAAAGCCTCTCCAAATAGGTTCAACATCTTAAGACTAAGTATTTAAATGCCTGAGATTTATAGAGGACATCTCGTGAACAACCTCAGAACATATGTATGTACATGTGCACATACAAGTTCCATGCATGCCTGAACATACAGAAAGACAGACAGAAAATATAAAGAATCTTTCAATACTGGGGAGTTATGGCATCATAAGTGTAATCCCAGCACTTGGGAGCTGAGGCAGAAGGTTCATGAGTTCCAGATCTTCCAGAACAGGCTGAGTTTCTGTCTTAAAAACAAAATATTATGATACTTAAACCCAAATATGAATTGTTCTTTTCCATTATTTCGGTTGTTCTAATGCTAGATATACTTGTAGCCTAAAAAGTTAAAGGTTTATTTGAAATTATGGATTAAAAAATTAAGTGATAAACTCAGAAAGATAATAATTGCAACCACATATATACATATATACATACATACGTATATATGTACACTTGTGAACTTGAGCCAAATATGCGATTGACGTGCTTTAAAATATCATAGTGAAGTTCAATATTTCATTACTAAAAATATGAAGAATAAAATAATCTATTTACATAATAGTTGTTTTCACCGGGCGGTGGTGGCGCACACCTTTAATCCCAGCACTTGGGAGGCAGAGGCAGGTGGATTTCTGAGTTCGAGGCCAGCCTGGTCTACAGAGTGAGTTCCAGGACAGCCAGAGCTATACAGAGAAACCCTGTCTCGAAAAACCAAAAAATAAAAAAGTAAAAAAAAAAAAATAGTTGTTTTCTAGGTATAATCTAAATATACATACTCTTTTAATTTTGGGAGGCTTAATGTTTACCTCTGGAGTTGAGACTATTACAAATATTCAGGCCAGAGATTTTAATTATTAGGTCAAATGGAATTCTGGGTCTGCCTTAAATGGAAAGAGGCAAACATCACTTTAAGAGGAAACATATTGACAAGAAATCTATATGATATGGGGACATATACTGAAGTAGAAATGCAGTTTTACTTCCTGACAGCCTTTGTCTTGAAGGGTGTACACTAATTTCATAATAAAGAAATTAATCAGAGAAAGAAGAGTGCAAGAAGAGAAGGCTTTTGGAGTCAAGGTGACTGTTTCAAAGTAAAATTTAGAGTTTCAAAAATTTCTCAAGGTCACAGTAATACACATATGGATTATATTATTCTTGACATTTTGCTACAAATATTAAACTGTAACTTTCATGAGAATTTCAGTCTCTGAAGACATAGTTTCCATGGAATTCTTCATGCATATTGTGTAAGAAATCTAATTAGACAGTAAGAGGTGTAGGTGGTGGTTGCTCTCTTACCTTGTTTTGTGAACAGTTAATGTCACAACACTTGTGCATTCAATTATCTTCCTTTCAAAATGAGAAAAGAGACATAAACTCAGCTTGTAGGTATTTGTTCAATCTTTCTTCTCTTTTTTCCGTTGGGAGAACTTTCTCTCTAGCTGTATGGTAGATTTAGGTTGCAGTGTTTCCTGCACTCAGGCTTGGAGAGTACTCAGTAAGATTCTATCTGCTTGGCTTGGAAATATTTGTAATGCATTTCTGGACAGTGTGAAACGTGTGAAGTAAAAGAGAATGTTGCATGGCAGATAGTTTAGTTCAGTCCTCTGGTGTTGTATAACATGACTATTCTGCGAGCCTTAAGGGTAAAGAAGTAGAAACCCATATAAAGCAATATGCTTTGAACTGGCATTGCAACTCTGGCCCTCTGAGCCTAGGTACAAGATGTTTCCCATCAAAATGTGCTTCTTACTACAGAATCCTTCTAAGCAATGTTCCTCAGTAGCTGCAGGTGCTTATTTTTTTCTTTCAATCACTTGTTTGTATGAATCAAAGTAAGTACTTAGGTGTATACAACAAAATTATTATTCCATCATTTACTATTCATTTAAAATACTTGTTTTTCAAGATATATTTTCAAAACTGTTTCATTTTCAAAATTCAGAAAATCATATGAAAGATATGTTCAGAATTTTAAAATAAACCCCTAAAGGGCAATAGTGGCAAACATACATCAATGTACAAAATGACAGAGTCTTTTGTCTCTAGCAACTGGAGTAATAGAAAGAAAAAACTGAAAGAGATAACTAGATCTATTGCAGAGAAGGTAACTTTGGAGAAAATAACATGGAAGCATCACATATGTGCCAGTGGAAGTTTACTAATATATTACCAAGTTTAAAATAAGTCCAAATTAGTTCTTAAAGGCTCCCCAATACAATAGTCTCAAGAAAGTAGTTATGGTGGTTTGAATTAAATACCTTCCATAGGTTTAGGTATGCAAATTTATGCTCTTGGGGAAAGTTATTAGATCTTCATACATGCGGCCATTCAGGAGGAAGTACATTACTTGAGACAGCTCAACAACTTCCAGTAACCCTGTCTGCTTACTGTGTGTGGACAGGCTTGGCACCTCCTGCCATGTCTTTCACACCATGATAAAATGTAACTTTATGCAAAATAAATCCTTCCTCCCATAAATAGCTTCTAGTCATCATGATTTATCACAGCAACAAAAATTAGCCAATACAATAATATTGACTTCATAGTTTTTACTCAGTAGTGATGCTTTCCTTTCTAATTGTGTATTTTCTTCAAGATCAATTTTTGCAAAATTATTTTGATATATGAAAGCAATATAATATTTAAACCAATTTGTCAATCTAAAAGGCATAACCCTTGATGAATCTGACAGCTAAAATTGAAATTAACTCTTCTATACATTGGTTTTATTTGGTATAAACCTGCAAAATTTTTATTTGAAAATATGAGAAGATGGATCCTTGTTATCCATTTTTTGTTCCAATTAAAAATATATATCCTTTAGAAAAAAATATTCTTTCTTTGGCCATGTATCATCCAGTCATCTTTACTGATAGCTCCCTTGTATACATAGTTGTAACTTTTAAAAATATTTAATTTTGCTGGGCGGTGGTGGCGCACGCCTTTAATCCCAGCACTTGGGAGGCAGAGACAGGTGGATTTCTGAGTTCGAGGCTAGCCTGGTCTACAGAGTGAGTTCCAGGACAGCCAGGGCTACACAGAGAAACCCTGTCTTGAAAAACCAGAAAATATATATATATATTTCATTTTATATGATGTATCATAATCATGCTCCTCTACAAACTCCTTTCCCAGATATTTCCCACTTTTCTGTCCTCTCAACTTCATATTTTTCTGTTTCTCTTCAAGAAAAGGAAAGAAAAAATGATGACAGCAAAAACAGAATAGAAAACAAATATGGAAAATATACCAAAGCAAAACAATACACAAAAAAATCCCCAAAAGACTGTTTTCTGTTCTCAACAGTTTAAGATCTGGACCCTTAAGCATGCGGCCTCCCCTGGAATATACTTGATATGCACAATGACACTTTGGTGGAGAAAACAGATAGCTCTTGCTTTCATTTTAACAATATAATGTAGAAAATTAAAGAAAAATGGGAACTAATAATAATGTGGTGATATTCATGATGATAGTGGTGATGATGATCATGAAGATAATATTAATAATAATAATGATAATAATAATAATAAATCAAACTCAGACACCTAATTCCTTCTACATTGATATAGGATCTAGAACAAATCATCTAATCCAATTAGCCTTTAATTGCCTTGCTTCTAGCATAAGGCAAATTTGATAATCTCCAACAAGAAAGACCACATGGCTCATGTCCCACTCAAAACACATTGAAATGTTTAGCTGCTTTTTTTCTTCTTTCCAAATGCATTCACTGTGGATCAGACCGTAAAATGATCACTGAAACAAATCAGCCAATATACTGTTCAAAAGGAAGCTAAGCATATGCAAAGAGTGTGCCTGTGCCTTTCTTGTCTGCTGACAGACATCAGACCTTGTCACTAGTGTAGTCAATGGGGTGCAAAATCCTGTGGAATTTGCTTAACTGAACAGGATACCACATACACTGATGGAAACCCCAGATATAAGCCATGTCAATTATTGTCATCAAGGATGGAGTTCTTGTTCTGACTCCAGAGCCAGTCATGTAGTCTGTTTATTCTATTCATGGTAATAATATGCAGTCCAGGTCATATCTTTAGCAATTATTTTGACTCAGGTAAGACCTCTTTTATATTCAAGTTTGTGGTTCTTATTTTTTTTTTCAGAAATACACATTCCAGGGCAGTCCTCATCCCAAGGAGTATTAGACCAACACTAAACAAACTCTAATGCTTTAAGTTTGCCTGTTTTTGTTTGTTTGTTTGTTTATGATTTCTATTGTTTTGTTTTGTCTTATTGGTTTTTGTCATTTTGATTTAGTATGTGTTGAGAGAAAGGGGGGCTTGGGGGAACATAGAGAGAGCAAAAGAAAAAGGAAAACAAAAGTTGTGGGGTAGGAAGGTAAAGAGAATCTGGAAAGAGATGAAGTCAGGGAAAAAATACAAAAATATTTTGTATGTCTCCAGGATAAAACAGAGACCTGGGATAAGAGAGGCATCCAAGAATCCATGGGGGTGACCTTAGTTGTGACTCACTACACTGGTGATATGGAACCTGAAGAGGCCACCTCCTGTAACCAGGCAGGAACCCCAGTGGAGCGATAGAGACACCCACCTATGCAGAAAACATTCAACCCAAACTTTATCCTCTCTACAAGAAATGCAGCCACAAGGGATAGAACAGAGACTGAGGGACTGGCAAACCAATAACCAGCCCAACTGAGGACCCATCCCATGAGCAAACAACTGACCATAACACTATTAACATACTAACATATCAATATTAACATTAACATATTAATATTAACATTAGTATTAACATATTAAGAAGACTCTGTTATGCTTGCAGACAAGAGCATGCTGTCCTGTGAGATGCTCCACCCAGCAGCTTACTCAGAATGACAGAGATACCCACAGCCACATAGTGGATGGAGCTTATGGACTCTTATGGAAGAATAGAAGGAAGGGTTGTGGGTCCTAAAGGGGATATGAACTACACAGAAACACCACAAAATCAAGTAACCTGGGGGCTCTCAGAGTCTGAACCACCAACCAATGAACATACATACATGTGCTGGACTTAGACCTCCCTTCCCATATATAGGCAGATGTACAACTTGGTCTTCATGTGGGTCCCAAGCAACTGGAGCAGGGTGGTTAGAGGCTATACCAAAAGCTGTTGCTTGCATGTGGGATATATTCTTCTAGCTGGGCTGCCTTATCTGGCCTCAGTGGAAGAGGCAGCACCAAGTCTCACAGAAACTTGATGTGCCAGGTTTGGGGGAAAGCCAGGGGACCCTCACCCAATCAGAGGAGAAGGGGAGGAGAAGGAAGGGTTGTTTGTGGAGGTGACAAGGAGGAGAGCAGTGAATGTGATATAAAGTGAAAGAGTTACAAAAGTTAAATAAAAAATGTGTATGAAAAAATAAGTAAAAATATGAGTTGTACACATCAACAAATAATCTTCGTTTTCCCCATATTTAAAGATATAACTCCTAATCTCTCTTGTTCATCTACACAAGTACTAAGAACATAAGCATGAGTCATCACTTTTGTGACTTTTGTGGCAAAGAAAACTAGTAACCATATTATTGATGATATTCTTAAATCTGATAAACAATTGTTTATACTTAGTTTTCATTGCAATTGATACAAATATTTTTAGAAGGTCTAGTTACTATTTAGAATTGAAAGCTATTAAAATAATTTATTCTGTATGAAAATGAAGGCTCACACTCAAATAAGTTCTGCTTTTATGTTTGAGATAACAGAGATGACAATGATGAAATTATTGCAAAGGAGGAAGAGGGAGAGAGGCAGCCAATAGGAACATGGGACAAAAGAACAGACCTAAGACACCCACAGATGAAAAGAGGTCATTTAAAAGTCAGAATCCTACAGTTGGAAAGACATGAACTACAAAGAAAAAAGATTCTAGAGTCTCTACGAGATTAAGCAATGACAGGGCTGGCACTAGGATGTGCTAGTTTTCATTCTGTCTCATAAATACAGCATCAGGAATTCTAAATATTTTAACAGATAATAGTTAGTTCAACTGTGGATGAGGTGTATTTCATTTCATAGAGAAGAATTGAAGAAGGCAAAGCTGTGTTTCCAGTTACCCCTTGCAAGCATATTTTAGAAACACTCATTTAAAAACAAGTATAGATTGTTTTTTTTCAAATGCAGTGCTGCCTATTAAAACCAAAGGCCTTCCACCTTCCAGAATTATACTAATTGCTAGGGATATGAAGCTGAGGATCTCACAGGCCATGGAGCATTTCCATTCTACTAAAGGAAACAAGCCACAAATGGTTGAATAAACTTTGAGGCATGGATCTTAGTAAAATGGCTGAGGAGTTTCAGTAAAAGCTATATTATGAAGGATAACACTCTGGTAGGACATAAAACCATTTTGACATGAATAGCCAATGCATGATTTAAAGTAAAATGACAGCATGAACAGGGTTGTTTTGAATAAAGTAATTATACTCTTAATGTCATTAGACAGCAGGTGGTGATATCATCAGCAAAAGGACAAATCAGAAGCATTTCCATGGCTCAAGGAACACACTGATCCTGAAATAGAAGGCATGAACTGTCCTGAGCTTATCTTTGTTTACAATACAGAAACAATAATTTCAATCCATACTTATAAAGCGATTAGAAATGAATGTGTATAATTAAGAGTTAATCAGGACTATCCAAATTGACTAGGTTATTTGGTGATGTAATTTATTTAAACCCCCAAATTATTAACCTGTGTAGAAAAGAAAAGGCAGTGAAATTTCTAATCTTTTTAAAAAAAATACAAATTATTTATATTTCAACCAAAATGTATGAGACTAAAAAAATGAGCAAAACTCGGGGCTGGAGAAATGGCTCAGTGGTTAAGAGCACTGACTGCTTTTCCGAAGGTCTGAGTTCAAATCCCAGTAACCACATGGTGGCTCACAACCATCTGTAATGACATCTGATACCCTCTTCTGTAATGTCTGAAGACAGCTACAGCGTACTTATATATAATAATAAATAAATAAACCATAAACCTTTTAAAAAATGAGCAAAACATACTTGTAACATATATAAGCAACATAACATATAAGCAATGTAATATATAAGCAACATAACAAAACATTCTTGAAACATATATCTATGAGCAAAACATACTTGTAACATATAGAAGCAAAGATGAAATAATAGAGCTATAAAAACTGAGTGTATATTCAAGAAGGGAGCTAATAATCTATTAAAAACTAATGAAAATAGCAGGAAAAAACTAGCAAAGACACCTAAATTATGTAGTTTATTTGTTGTGTAGTTTAGAATGCAGCAACATCAAATTATGTTCTTTCTTAGTAGTTCCTGTTTATTTTGGGGCTAAACAAAGTATCATAAACCCAATTTAATCGACATCTAAAATTGACAAAGCAGAAGTTCCTGGACATATATCTCTCTAGGAACTAAAAATAAAAATTTAATTTGAAGACTCTCAAGTGTTTAGAAATTTAGCAATATGCTAATAAATAAATTGATAAAGAAAGAATTCTCAGTAAATATAATATAATACATATTAAAGTATGCTGACAAAGCTGTACTTTTAGAGTAATTTCAAGTTTTAGGAACATACTAGTAAAGCAAAATCCTGAAAAAAATACATGTATTCTCATTAAAGACAGTATGATCACATCATATATTAGAGTTATTAACAAGGTCTTTTCCAAACAGATGTATTAATTTATATATTAAAAATATGACACTATGAAGTTCTAAAAAATAACCCAAAATAAATAAAAGTACATATAGAAATTAAGAAAAGGTGAGGTAAAGGGATTTTTCGTAGACTATCATATATATTGGATCTAATTAATCTCTTTGGATGACACAAATATAGTATGTACTATAAGAATTTATTTGCATTAAGTTCAGAAACTCAGATTTAATCTGAAGCATTCATAGATAATGATGGTCATGTCGAGGGCTGATGAGAGATGGAGTCCAGGAATGGATTTCTTACATAATAGGAAAGCTGTATATGGTTTTATGTAAGGTAGTTGCATAGTGTTCACATAGTGATACTCATCATTAAGTACTACAATTTAAATATTTAAATCTAAAATAATAAATTTTATTATTTAATAAATATTAATAATATTTATAATAATAATCATTCTAATCTTTTAATTCTTTTCATAGAGAATTTTTTTACTGTATCTCACAAAGGAAATTAAGAGAGTGTTGCAGAGGCATAGAAACTCAAGTCTTTAAAAAATTTGTTTTGATAACACCGAGGAAAAGGTTAAAAAGTCAAACAAAACCCTATGGAAAAGAATATAGAGTCTCAGAGATTAAAAATAAAGAGAGAGATAGAGACATTAAGTGTTTAAAACTGAAATAGAGGCCCAGGTGTTTTCTTTCAGGATAGATACAGGCATCATTGAAATACATTAGTAGGTGGCAAAGGGTTTCTAAAATTTGGTGAGAATAGAAAAGTAAATGAGGTAGGGATAGAAGATGACATGATATGAGTTTGGGGAGAGGGTCCTTTAAATACCCTACCTTGATTTTTGTTAAGGGAAAACCAGAAAATTAAAAATTGGGAGGCAGAAGAGTCAAAATAACATGAGCGCAGAGGATGGAAGTCGGTTTCATAAAGTGAAATTATTTGTATTCATAATTCTAAACTTTTGGAGCCATCATCAATTTTACCATGTTCGGATAAGGTCTCTGGGGTGGCTGTTGCTTGGGTGGCAGGGAACCCTGCTTGGTCTTAACAAATGCACACTGTAAGTCACTCCTCAAAGCCTAGCCGAGTTTCTCCCAAGTTGATGGTGGGATTTGTGAGAAGTTGGAGCTTGATGGAGATTGATGGCAGCCTTGAAGAAAAACGTGGATGACAAATGACTGGCTTCACACTCTGCCTGTTGTCCTCTAGATCACTGCCAGTGTTACTTTACTCCTTTCTAGTCTTAGGACCAAGGCAAAGGCAATCCTATTTACCAACAAGCCTGCTGTGTCAGGGCAACAGGCTTGTTTTTCAAATAAGACCTCTCCTAGGGCTGTGATCTGAAGGCCTTACTAAATAAAGAAGTTCAGTTCTACCATATTTCATTTTACAATTGCTGTATTTTAGGGAGTTGGGTATTTTTATCATCAGCGCTGAATTTTGTATTGAAAATAGTATCAAAGCAATGTTTCCCAGGCTGTGCCCACCAAGTCATGTGTTAGATTCCTGACGTAAGGATTCAGCAACTTTCTTCTGTCCCAACAGGGAGGCTACTATTGTGTGTTTGCGGCAGATGTGCATGGACAGCTTTCTTTGGTGTTTAGCCTATTGTCCAAGCTCTGCCATCTCCAGGGGAGGATATCAACAGGTATCTGCAGACATTCACGGCACAATTTGGATTTAAAAGACAAAATATTTTTCCTAAAGTCTGAAGTGGCTGTGTCCTGGGCTTATAAAACATACTCCTTCTTACTTAAATAAATAAACTTGTGATAATACAATGATCAGAAAAGTGGAACAAAGAGGTATTGCTTGACATCTTAAAATATTCAACTGACTTGAGTTTTTGTCAGCTATCCTAAACAAATGCATCATTAAAATCATCTATATCAAAAACTTAAATGTAAAGATGAAAAATACAAATACAGACAGATTAACAAAATACAGTAGGTAAAAGGAAATATTATGAACTTAATGAAACAAAGATTATACTTCAAAAATATAATTATATTACATTATATATTATATAATGTAATTATAAATTACATTAAAATTTTAGTCATTACTGACATGACAAAAATGTTGATAATTTTACTTTAGATTTCTAGAAATACAGTAAGTTTTCTTGTTTTATTTTTTTATTTCAAAAATATCCTGATAAAATCAACTAAAGTATGTTCATTATAAATATGCACAATGAAACAGAATGAATAATTTTATTCTGCTCTGCATAATTTACTTTCTATACTGTCGAAATAACAAAGCACTTGGAACTGAGATAATAAATTTATTTATTTATTTACTTACTTATTTATAATTTTTTGAGATAATGTTTCTTTATATAGACCCAGTGTCCTAAAATTCACTCTAGAGAGAAGGTTGGATGTGAATTCAGAGATCTTCCTGACTCTGCTGCCTAAGAATAGGATAAAGATGTATACCAACATGCTGAGTTTGAAAAATAATTTCTCAGTCAATGTCATTATTTTTTCTTGTTTAGTTTCTTCAACAACTTCCAGGTATCTTCTTGACCACTCTATCCCTCTCAGACTCTTTAAATGTAGTATTAAATAATATTTTACTTAGGTAGATGAAGA
This sequence comes from Mastomys coucha, assembly GCF_008632895.1. Taxonomy (NCBI): domain Eukaryota; kingdom Metazoa; phylum Chordata; class Mammalia; order Rodentia; family Muridae; genus Mastomys; species Mastomys coucha. The sequence goes on along the minus strand of NW_022196912.1, from coordinate 52,992,251 downwards.
AAAGATGAGGATAAATAAAAATTTATTATATTTATCATTCCCAAATTTCTTCTAGCTCATTATACAATTTTTAAATAAACTTATTCTATATTCCTACCAGAAAACATCAAAATAAAAATATAATCCATCACAATAAATAATCAAAATAAAATAAAAACCATATAAGTGCAAAAGAGAACCATTATTGAAAATATAAATTATAGTAAAGATATAAGATCAGTGATAGAATAGAAGAATAATGAGATGCAAAGTTAAGCACCCTCACATAAGCCTTGGAATCAAGCAGTGTATTATTTGATGCTACAATCTTTACTTTGTGGGATAAATGAATATATGAAATAATATTCAATGATATATATAATAAGCAATATGAATATTTTGATTTCACTTGCTTAATAATTTTACCATCTAATCAATTGCACAGTGTTCTTTTTTATGTGCCATCTTCTGTTTGTGCAAAGGACAAGTTATCTATAAGTTAGATAGAAAATAGAGAGATGATAGATAAATAGGTAAATGAATAGAAAGACAGACAAAGAGATGATAGATCTTAATTCCTCTTTGAAATAATGTGACTAGTCTTGAATTACTGTCCAACCTGATCTAGCAATAACTTCTTCACAGAATTTCACTTGCTAGGACCTGATTTTCACACTAGAACACTTTCAACTTACTGAAGGTTAGGACTGTAATATGTTGGGAGAGCCAAATAAAATTCAATTCAGAAAAGATAAAAAGTGTATATTTTCATAAACATATTTTGAAATATAAGCATGTTTGTACACTTAATGCATATATTTATGTATAAAATTATAAAGTACACAAATATAACACAGCCCATTTTGTTATGAAAATTGACAACAAACAAGCAAATCATTTATACACCTAGTTTATTGTTAGGAGGAGCTTATTTTCTCAATGACTCAAAGCCAGTTTACCAAGAGATTTGACTAAACAGAGAGGAATTAGATAATTTTAAAATACTGCACTCCTAGGAAATCTTGTTAGCCTTGGATATTAACAAAATTAGAATTCTAGTTTGTTAGAATAATATGTTTTAACAATACTCAATTTACAGTGAAGATTTAGAGCCAGGTAGCCTAAGGCCATTCAAAGAGTTTGTTTATACTTTTGTTTTACTAAAAGGCAATGGATGTTTACATACACTTATGTTCACGTAATATTTAAAGAGTATCTTAAGTTGATAGTCTCAATAATTTTGTAAAAGACCATTTGGACAATATGGAATTAGCTATAATCCATATAAAATAAACCTTATTTTATAATATATTTGATAAAGTTTCATGAATAACTGATCTTTTATTAAGCTTGGAACATTATTAAGAACTATAACAGAGTCTTCATTTTATGCCACAAAGAATGTAAATGTAAAATATGGATTTGGTAAATATTTCATGATTATATTTCAATTCTCAAAAACTGTTGGTAGAGCCACTCATTATTATAGGCAGAAGAGGAATATCTGTGGCATGTCCTGTCTAGTAATATATATGTAAAGACATTTAATTCTCTGATTATGCTATATGTAAAAACTAAGAGAGATAAACTGAACTAAGATCATCTTTTTTATATACAAAGGTAAGTAAAAAACTGCACCATTAAAAACTATATTTTTTATTAAAATTTATATTTCTATTGAAACACAGTCATTTGAAAAAGAAGACAATAGAGGCAGGTTTTGCTTACAAAAGTTGGTAAATATGTAGATATTTAGCAAATTGAATCCTATGTCTTCAAACTTTGATTTCTGTTATAGAAAATATGCAGTTTCTAGTTTTGAATTTTAAAAAGGTCATTGAGCATACTTAACACAAATATCAGAGAAATATTACTTTCATAATGTTAATAAAGTAAGAATAAAATAGCCACTGTTTATGTAAAGTATAGAATCCACAAGAGCTCTTAAAAGATGGGGAGAAGAAAGATGTAAATGACATCACACGAAACTGCTAACTTTAGTAATTTTCTTGAGTACAGAAGAAAAATACTTAAAACTGTTATTAGTAGCCGTTGAAGGCAATCATGAACTGAGGCTGTTCCTGAACATCTTGGCTATTGTTATATTATTACAGAGTCCCATAGGCAATCTTCTCATGTACAGTACATCCTGCAACTTTTGATTCTTTTGTCTACTCTCCAACCTGCTCAGCCAGAAACCTTCAGCCAAGAAAGATTTATGGCGCTCCCACTAACAGGGTCAACCCTGTTTTATCATCAGAGGGCTTCTTCATAAAAATAATAACATCCATCTACCTCTCTGTTGTGCCAAATCTCTTGGCGTCAACATTTTGTGTTTATCTTAACAACCGGAGCACATTTGAAGCTCCATGCTGAAATGAGTACCCCCATCAATTCTAGAAGGCACAGTAGCCCAGAATTCTGTGACTTGTCAACCCGATGTCACCTAAACTAATGGATAGGTCTTGGTGTTTTTACTCTTGAAAAGGTCAATAGGGTTTGCATATTGGGATAATAATGAGTTTTCCAAGGCAAAGAGTTTGCAACAAAAAGTCAAACTATTTCAACAGAAAAATCATAAGTTAAGACATTACAAATATATTTTAAAAGGTGAAAATATTTTTAAATGAGTACATTTTAGAACTTTCTGTTCTCGAAGCATGTGTGAGCCTGACGTGAAAGATGTAATTTAAGGAGATTTAGCAGCATATTATAATAGCATAAACTTTGACCCTTTAAAAAATCTTCCCCAAGCTACTTTTACACATTAAGGTTATAGAGAAACAAACTCCTGAGTTGTAATCATTACATAGTTTCCAATAGGCAAAGCACACTCATTTTAGCATTTGAGTGTCTCGTAAATCAATTAAATTATTGTTCCTGAAAGTTTGATCATTTGTTTAAAACATTCATTTTTCTTTCTGGTAGTATAAATTTATAAGATTTTAACAAAATGTTTTGGGATTTCCTTTTGGAATGGAATGTGCATAAAAATCCAAAGCAATGCTCAATATTTTATTATAATTGCATGAAGTAGTTCTTTCACAAAGATCGTCCTTAACAATCTTGTTCCTCTGCACTGTGATGAGAGAGGCTTTTCATGGGTCTTTGGCCAAAAGTTTTTTCTAGAGTTAATACTCCCACTCTTCTTCCTTAAGTGTCTTGGGATTTTTAACATCCGCAACACAGACAGGAACTTGGTTTTATGCCTCAAGTGCCTCAAGAAAAGAATGGATCTTTTTTCATATAATGACCTGCGGTGCAATTACTAATGAAAAAGTAATATTGTGCACCATAAACTGCAATCTGCAAGGAACGTTTTAGTAATAGACAATTCTGAATGGACAGAGCATAAGGAATTTGAATCAAGTACGGAAGAAAATCAATACAAGAAAATAAAAAAGCAATCCCACTATTTTATATACAAAAGGTATTTAGGAGAATAAATGAAATGCCCATTTTCTGCCATAGAATTGTGTCTTTTAGAAAGACATGCCTTAAAGCAATCTTATGCTAAATAGTCAAATGCTACAAACTGCCAGGACAGTTATAGTCACCTATGCTGATTAAACTACTTATGAATACTAGATTCATTCAAGAATTAATATTTTACTAATATCTCCAGCCTCAGCAATATCATGATAAGTGAAAGCAACAAGGCATTTCTGAGTAACTTAGAGTTTATAAATATAAGCACTCAAATCTACTATACTTATAAGTAAATAAGATTAAATTCACATAGGGCTTAATTCATTCCTCAGTCTTTGAATCAAGTAAGATGTATTATATACTCACTGTCCAGTACCTGAAGAAACAGTGGTAATGTAGGAAATATCCCATTGAGACCCCAGAAGTGGGAAAAACAAAATGTGAACAAGCAGGCAAGTATACAAGTTAATATGTGAAAAAAAAATCTATAAATCATACCTGATGTTATGCCACAGCAGTCACTCTCACAGTCTGTGACTCTCATCTTAACATGCTTGCTGAACTAAACTGATAATTATTCTACTTGTTCTCCATTAGGTATGAGATTGGAAATAATTTAGGTTTTTTTTGGCATTTCTTTCATTAGACACTTAAATTAAGATACAGTCCTGATTATGTGACAGAACAAAGTACGTAATGTTCTGAGGACTTTAACATATTAACTCATTCAATTCACTCCATTATACTAGTGACAGATGATAAATGACTTTATCCTACAGCAAGTTTAACAACACAGCCCCAGATGAAACCCCAAAGGCCACATGAACTATCATATGGGACGTTTTAAGGACATAGTTTCTCTAGTTGATGGAAAATTCACACTTTTACATCTGTGAGGACTACAGAACATATCAAAGTAAATAGGGGAGACAGAGAGGACACATAGTTATCTGGGGGAATTTTAAAATCCTCCATGGATAAATACTATGTAGATCTTCACAGAGGAATTGAACTGTCAATTATGATATGTGTGATGGAGAAGGTATTGAACTAAATTCATATAAACTATTTTGTTCTTTATAATCTGTATGTTATTTTGGTATTGAGGACAGATTTCAGGGACTCATACATGCCAGGCAAGTATTCTACCTCTGACTGCATCTACTAGTTATTGATATTCATTTTTGATATTATGTACAAATATTTGCAGTCCAACTCTAGAATAAGGAATAACAGGACCAAAGATATCACCCACTATTCTTTTACAAGGGCAATGTCAACAGTTATCAAAAGTTTATAAAGGTAGATAGGTTCCAATATTCCAAAGTTATTTCTCATACAAGCATTAACTTTATATTCATCACAACTATGTAAATACAGTAAAATTCATTCTTATTTGTAAAGTCAACTTCCCTGTTTGATATAACACACCTAAAAGTGATTATCAAAGATGTCTAGTTTTATATTTTAAACTCTACATTAAATACAGAGAATTTTACTCTTAAATTCTTATATAGACCTGAAAAAAAAAGCCACATAAAGGAGCAGGGATTTAGATTGGCTCCCAGTTTAAAGGGAAACTGTCCATCATGGAGCAATCCTGGCTGCCGAGGTATAAAAAAGGTGGTTATACTGCATCCTCAGTCAGAATGCAGGATGTAGACAGGAGATGGCCCAGCAATAGAAAATCTCAAGGACTTCCCTAATGATCATTTTCCTTCAGTGTTGTCCCATTTCCAATAGGTCCAACATGCAGAAACAGCTCCATCAAACTGGAGATATGGCTCAGCAGTTAAGGGCACTGGCTGCTCTTTTAGAGGTCCTGAGTTCAATTCCCAGCACCATACACATGATAGCTCAAAACTCTCTGTAACTATAGTTTCAAGAGATCTAAGACCTCTTCTGGTGTGCTCATGTTCATGACGGCCAAACACCTATATGCATAAATAAATAAATCTTAAAGAAAAAAAAAACTATATCAAATAGGGAGTAGCAGTTTAAATAAACAAGTCCTAAGAGTCTGTGGTGTTTGGAATAAGAATGCCCCCAACCCCTGTAGGAAAATATATTTGCATACTTAGTACTAGTAGAATTGTTGGGAAGGATTAGGAGGTATAGCTATTTTGGAGTAGGTGTGACCTTGTTGAAGGAGGTGTCTTACAAAGGCCCAGTCTCTCCTTTTTTCTTTTCTATTTTTCTTTTCTCTCCTTTTCTTTTCCTTTCTTTTCTTCTCCATTCTGTTATAGTCTTATTTTGTATTTCCTCTTTTCTTCCTCTTCTCTTCTCTTCTCTTCTCTTCTCTTCTCTTCTCTTCTCTTCTCTTCTCTTCTCTTCTCTTCTCCCTTCTCTTCTCTTCTCTTCTCTTCTTTTCTCTTCTCTTCTCTCTTCTCCCCTCCCTTCCTCTCTTCTCCTCTCCTTTCCCCTCCTCTTTTCTCCAGTTCCCTCCTCTCCAGTCTTATCTCCTCTCTCCCCACTCTCTCTCTGATTACTATGAATCAGAATGTACTATGCCTACCTGTTTGCCATGTTTCCAGTCATGATGATAATTCTACAACTGTAAAGATGCCTAAATTAAATGCCTTCATTTATATGAGTTGAATAGGTTAGGATGTTTCTTCAGAGCAATAGAACACTAAGAGAGGGGCATTTCATATACAAACTATAGCATTCTATGGTTGCTACTCATAGACTCTTGGTTATATCATAATGAAAAAAAATTGTGTTTGTCCTAAATTTAAAGATTCCTATCGTCTTTAAATGTCACCAAATAGTTTTTATCAGTCCATAATCTCTTCTGGTATTCAAATAAATCTCAATTGTTAGCCTGTATTTTTAAAGAGTTTCACATTTCCTGTTTACAGTGGCTTAGAGTTAATGTTCTAATTCCAAAAGTCACAAATAGAAACAAAAAAGTGTGGCCCAAAGCAATATTGAACCCCAGCAAGGAAAACATGAAATTTCTTATCTGGCACGGTGAACTAGTGATGGAATCACCTGAGCTCCAGTGGCCTTGTGCAAAAGGATTACTCTAGTTCTACCCCAATATATGTAGTTTTTCTCTTAGGCTAACTTCATTCTGTGCCTGTAGCTTTCCTCAGAATTCATCCTATAGTCTTGCCATAAAACCCTGGGCTTATTGCAACTTGGGCTTCACATTTTCAGCTTTGTGTATTGGTCATTTAAGACCACTTTGTGGAGAATCATACTGTGTGGTGCATCTTCTGGATTTAGCAAGCTTCCATGCTCTACTCACCCTTGTGTTTTTTGTGCCTGCAAAACTAGGATCAAGTGAAAGGCACCACTATTCTTTTCTTCTCTACAGGTGTATGCCAGCCCTTTTCTATCACAGCTGAACCAATATGCCTGTACCTTGGTATTTGAATTTGGTTTTGATGAACAGTCTCAGTTTGAGCTCACTCCACTTAAATGAATTTATATGTCACTAGCTGCCATTGATGGTTGATGTTTGTTTCTTCTGCATTTTTCCTCTAGAGGAAAAAAAATAGGAGTCTCCTATTTTATGGTGCCAATCAAATTCTTTAACAATTATAGCTGCTTTGTCAATACCCAGTATGTTGGCAACTTTAAAATTATTCATGCTCTTTTCATGTCAAATGTATTTTAAAGCCTTAATGCTTTGTTGCTTTTAATCTTTATAAACTCAGTCTGCGTACTATGGTGTTTTGAAATGCTATACCAAGCAAATAAGTGTGATTTGGATTTTTATGAGTTACATAGGTATTCATTACAGAATTTTGCAATTTTTAAAAAATTTTTATTGGATATTTTCCTTATTTACATTTCAACTGTTATCCTCTTTCCCAGTTTCCCTCCTATCTCCCTGCTTCTATGAGAGTTATTAACCACCCACCCACCCACTCCCACCTTCCTAGCCTCAAATTCCCCTACACAAAAAATTTCAAAAACAATTTTTATACAATATATTTTAATCATATCCTTCCCGTCTCCCAAATCCTCTCAGACTTCTCACTGTGCCCATCTAATAACATGGTCTACCTTACTTCAGAAATATCAAACAACAAACAAACAAACAATCAAAAAAGTACACATATAAAACCATGGAGTCCATTTTGTATGAGCCAACTACTTCTGGGCATGTGGCCTGTCCTATAGTGTGGTTGATATACCCAATGCCACTCCATTGAGAAAAACTGATTATTCCTCTCTCAGCAGGTATCAATCGAAAACAAATTCTTGGCTAGGGTTTGGACTTTATTCTCATCTCTCTTTCTCAGTGATGGAATTTTCTCTAGCTTGAATTTGTGGAGGTTTTTTGGATGCAATCACAGTCTAAGTCCATATGTGTATCAGTACTGTTATGTCTGCTTCCTTGGATTCATCCACCACTTCTAACCATACAATCTTTTTGCTTCCTCTTTTGAAAATATTCCTGAGCTTTATTCATCCTCACCAAGGTATTTCTGACACGTTAGCAGATAGATTATTGCCAGAATATATCATGAATGGACTATAACTCAGTTCAAAATAGAATTCTTGTTCCCTTTTGAAAACCCATGAACTGGTTCCCCATTTTCTAATTCTGGTCTTCCAACTGCTTACCAGGTGTCCTATTAAGCTCTACTGAAAACAACCAAGGGTTTCTGGATCTTTTAACTCCAACCTCTTCCATCTTTTCTCAGTAAACCAGTTAAAAAGACATAACAACAAACTGGCTAAGTTTATAATAGTAACAATCCCACTACTTATATAAATTTTTGTATTTGTTACTTAATGTAGAATGGTTTTATTAGGGTTTATGCACACACTTCATGATGGCAGGGAAGGAAATGTTGCAGATCAGGAAGTTTGATTTACTGTATCCACAGAGCCACAGTAAGAAAGCATAGTAGACAGGAAGTGGGGCAAGCTACTAAGCCTTGAGTTTCATTCCTAGTGATTCAATTCCTCCTGTGAGGTTCTTTGTCTTAAAGGCTCCATGACCTACCAACACAGGTAGGTACACCAATTGAAGACAGAGTGTTCAAAACACATACATCTATGGAGTGATTTCAAAGTATAATTTCAACATCACATTACAGGGTACTTCATTCTGTAACATCCTGTCCTCAGGATGCTGCTTTGAAATATATGCAATACATTGCAAATAGGAACAGGAGAGCATGTTAAAGTACATTTCAAGTTGTTTGTGTCTATCTAGTGAACAAAAGTAATAGACATACTGGAATATATTGCATTGGCCACAAAGAGTCAAGTGATATCTCTTCTAGAATGAATACCCAGTGTTTCTAGAACATGTATAGTTCCCTCTATAAAGAATGCCATCATAAAACAAACACCAAAAGTATACTTTTACTACATAATTTCACATTTTCCAATTAGTACTAGAGAGAAAAACTGTGCACAAACTGAATTTTAGCAAAAGTGGAAATGTCTATATAATAAGAGTTCAAATAAATAAAACATACACACAAAGAATAAAGTCTTCCTTCAGTCAGTCCACAGCACTCCTTGAATGTGCATGAACATTATTTCTAACTGACTTGGTTATATCTTGCTCATAATTTTGTATCATTAAATACCTTTTTATCATTTCCATCATATCTTTATTCTTTATTCAACGTTACGCTCAACAAGGACAGAAATCTTTAGTAGAAATTATCACTGCTTTATAAGGAGCAGTAGACAGGCAATGTGTGAAATTGCTTTAAAGGAGGGGATGTAGTCATAGGAATAAGGAAATTGATAGGGAGGTTGAAAGAAGGAAGAGAAAAAAGGGAGGAAAGGAGGGAAGGGGCAGAAGGAAAGAAGAGTGAGGGGGAGTGTTCAAGTTACAGTTTCTATTGCTGTGAAGAGACACCTTGACAAAGACAATGCATATAAAGGACAACATTTAATTGGAACCAGCTTTTAGATTCAGAAGTTCAGTCCATTATCAATATTGTGATAGCGTGGCAGCATATAGATACACATGGTGCAGGAAGAACTGAGAGTTCTACATCTTGAGGAATAGAAATAGGAAAAGACTGTCTTCAGGCACCTAGGAGGAGGATCTCAAAGCCTACCCCCACAGTGACTCAGTTCATCAATGCTACACATACTCCAACCAGGCCAAAGCTCCTAATAGTGCCACTCCCTAGACCAAGCATATGCAAACCATCACAAGAAGGAAGGAAGGGAGGAAGGAAGGAAGGAAGGAAGGAAGGGAGGAAGGAAGGAAGGAAGGAAGGAAG
>NW_022196912.1:52971802-52981910 GCF_008632895.1 Mastomys coucha | reverse complement strand
AGGAAGGAAGGAAGGAAAAGAGGAAGGAAGGAAGGAAGGAAGGAAGGAAGGGAGGAAGGAAGGAAGGAAAGGAGGAAGGAAGGGAGGAAGGAAGGAAAGCAGGAAGGAAGGGAGGAAGGAAGGAAGGAAAGGAGGAAGGAAGGAAGGAAAGGAGGAAGGAAGGAAGGAAGGAAGGAAGGAAGGAAGGAAAGGAGGAAGGAGAGGAGAGGAGGAAGGAAGGAAGGAAGGAAGGAGAGGAGAGGAGGAAGGAAGGAAGGGAGGAAGAAGTGGGAATGCAAAGGTTCCACAACCCTGTCTTTGCTCTGACCCTTCCCATCCTTCTCCTCTTTCCTGGTACTTTCACACTGGAGCCTTTGCCTTCTTTATCTTCAGTTTGCTTCTCTTTGGAGCTCATTACTTCTCTTGCTTTATGAAATAATCTGGCAACTCTATAAGTCTTTGTTACTTAACAGACAATTAACAGTTTTCCAAACATTTTCATAGACTACATCCCCAAGGAAAATGTTTTTCAGTTTTTATGTATAAACATTCTAAAGTAATATACCAAAAAATTGCTTGATTATTCTCTTAAAGGCTGATGCTAGTCTTATTTATTTATGAATTTCAGATGTACTTAAATATATATAGGAATTAATACATAAGTTTTATTCATATGGTATTTTTACTTTATATTTTATCCTGTTTCAATTGTTTTACTATTTCTCTATCTTTCTCTGTCTCTGTCTTTCTCCCTGTATCTTCTGTTTGTGTGTATCTCTGTCTCTGTTTCTGTTTCTGTAACTATCTCTGTTTCATTCTCTCTCTCTCTCTCTCTCTCTCTCTCTCTCTCTCTCACACACACACACACACATACATACACCAATATTTTCTGTTCACTGCTCTTTTCATAATAACATGGATAATAACATGTCCTCCTAACCCCTAATGTCTTATCATTTGGTTCCAAAATATACGATATTTAGTTACATAATTCCCGTACAAGTTTTAACAAAATAGGCATGATTTAGCTTTGTTTATATGTGATATATCTTTTTCATATTTCCTCTTTAACACTAAATAGAAGCTTTAGAAAGAGCACATTCTGTGGTGTTACACATCTTTTAGATCTGGCAAAGTATGCCATGCCTAGTGGTAACTATTCATCTAATAGTAGTACTGTTGAAAAACAGAACACTAGCTTTCAGTAACTGTCATCAAACACAATTGGCTTCACAATGGAGGCTGATCAATGAAAGGCATAAGGATTTCTGGATATTTGAGAACAGCTATTCACAAGCTCTGGCATGTTAAAACAGAATGCAGTACCAGATCTAATACATTAGAGTTGACTATATTCATGCTATAATTAAAGTAATTACTTCTCTTTAAAACTAGTGCATTCTAAATATGTTTAATGACTAAAATTAAAAAGAGCAATTATGGTATAAATGCATGAAATGATGTTGTAGTATACTAATTATAATTAGTTTTCTAAAATAGCTGAGTTAAACAATTTGATTTCTGGCAAAGTTGCTTCTCCACAATGCAATAGCTCTCAACTTGTGGGTCATGACCCCTTTAGGAGTTAAATGTCCCTTTCATATGGGTCACATCAGATATCCTGAACATGAGATATTTACAGTATTATTCATATCAATAATAAAATTACAGTTGTGATTTATCAATGAAAGTGATTTTATGGTTAGGAGTCACCACAATGAGGAAATGTACTAAAGAACCCCAGCATTAGGACAGTTGAGGACCACTGCTGTATAGCAAAGGCTTTCGTGATCTAAAAAGCCATAGGAGAAGTACACTATGCTGGAGGGTGTATGCAGAGAAAGGATGTCTATCTCCCTATTCCTGGAGTGATTATACAAGCTTCCAGAAAGTTATCAGAAAGCATATAATTTATGAAAATCCTGCTTATCTAACAATGAATAAGTTTAAGAACTAGAGATTTTTACCACATAAGTAATATATGAAGTATAAATGCATGTTCACTTGTTTTAGCTTGCAACACTGGGAATAATTGTTATCTTACAGGCAAAAATAAACATTCCAATCGCTGGAGTGTTTTGCCTGATGATTCAATTTTTAAAATTCCATCACTTTAACTCACAGAAATCCAGAGTTGTTGGTTGCTACTCCAGACTTATAAATTTCCTCTCCTTTATTTAAATTTACTTTGAAGTTGGCATACTTCCAAATACCACCCCACTCCTTGATGTTTCTGCTGCACAGTGTATTTCAGAAATAATTCAATCCATGTGTTTCCAATTCATTTATTCTCATGTCATCAAAAGATTGTTCGCTTAGAATTGTTTGATGCCCAAGTAGTCTTACCAAACTCGTTCATACACCATTTCCCTTTAACAGCGTAAAGGATGGGGTTTGTAAGTCCCAGAACTTGGTAGAAAAGTGTTTTTAATTTAAAATTCCTACAGATCATGGCACCCCCATGTTTCCATTTTTAAGTAACTCTGTTCAAGTTGCCATAACAAAATTTCCCAGGTTTGAAGTATTTAAACAGCAAGCATTTATTTCTTAGTGCTCTGTGACTAAGCAGTCAAAGATCAGGATACTGGCAGACCTCGATGTTGATGAGAGTTTTTTCCCTTGGCTTGTAGATGGTTCCTTGTTTAGTATTTGGCTTTTCTTTGATGGACTGGAATGTAGAGAAGATATCAGTATCTTTCTTTCTCTCTCTTCCTTTTTATATAAGGACACTAATGAAATCACGAGAGTAAGACTTTCAATATCCTCTCGAAGATCACACCCTAAATAAGACCTTATTGGAATGAATTAGAATTTAATAAGTAAAAATTATTGAAAGTACATTAAATAAGCTTTATAACTGGATATAGTTTTTTTTTTCTTTTTTTTTTGCACAGTCTGTGAAGAGTGACCCATACCATCCTCTGGTCTGTAGTTAATGGGAAAACACTAAATCCCATTAGCTATGGAATTATGCTTCCATTGTGATTTGTAACAAAAAAAAGGAGCAAATGGCAAGACTAAAGTGAGATGTGACTGATAAGCTTGCTACTAACGTTGATACTGAATAAATTATTAGATTTATACATCAGCCTAGAAGGGCATATTCAAAAGAAATTAGTGTTATACTTCAAAAAAAAAAAAAGATAAATCACTACAACGAAGACCAATATTTCCTCTAGAGCAAAAGGCAGGGTTATCTAGTATCTATTATCAAGTATATGAATTCAAGAGCTTGAGATATGCCTCAGGAGTTTAAGTCCCAGCACCTATATGCCAGTTCACAACCTTCTGTAAATCCAATTCAAGGAGATCAAACACCCCCCTCTAACCACGTCTGATACTAGGTACACTGGTACACATATAGTACACATACATGCATGCAGAAAGAACACTTATAGATGTAAAAATAAATAGATAAATAAATAAATAAATAAAAGATGTAGGTTCAACAAATACGTGGTCATTTTTATGTATGCAACCAACTATGTGCTTAAGTTACTTCTCTGTGTTTTCATTTTGGAATGTATGAATGAAAGCTAGGGGGATCATTTTAAATACTAATGTCTTTCCTACTTAAATGGCCACAAGGAGCATAAACAAATAGTTAGGTGGTAAAACTTAGATAATGTTAATGGATATAAGTGCTGGGTAGTTATACAACTATATGTAAGGGAGTTATATAAACCTTATTTGATAACTAAAAATATGTAAAATACCCTTTACCCATTGCCATGAGCAACTCTACCCACCACATTGGTTCACCAAATTTGTTGTTAGTGCATCCTTACTTAGGTCTGTTGTCAATTTTCTAATAGGTGTTGGGTAGGTGTTCATATTTCTTCTGCAATATTATTCACTCAACAGTAGCTGAACCAAGGAGTTGATATTTGACTATATAGAATCCATACTATGAGGATATTTGGAGACTGGAGCATTACTTAAGAGAAACATATTTAAAACAGTACTTTGAGATACAATATTTTTGTTTTGTTTTTCTATTTTTTAATTAGATATTTTCTTTATTTACATGTCAAATGATATCTCCTTTCCTGGTTTCCCCTCTAAAACCAGAAATAAATTAAAATTAAATTAAATTAAATTAAAACCCTGTTTCCTCCCCCCTCTCCCTGCTCACGAACTCAGCTTCTCCAGCATCCTGGGCCTGGCATTTCCCTACACTGCAAAAATTTCATTTGATAAGAGAATGATCCAGTGGTAAGAAAACTTCTCTTCTTTTTAAATATTTATTTAATGTATGAGTATCCTATCTGTATGTACACCTGTGGGCAAGAAGAGGGGATCATATGCAGTTATATACGGTTGTGAGCCACCATGTGGTTCCTGGAAATTAAACTCAGGACCTCTAGAAGAGCAGCCAGTGCTCATAACATATGAACCATCTCTCTATCCCCAAGACTTATTTTTTAAAGTTGGACTATCTGCTGACTATACATGAAAAAGTGGGTGATAATCTAGTTATCACACTGATTAACCATAGTCAATAGATGTGTACAAAAGCATAAATACTATTCATAAGGCCATCAACATTTGTAATATATTTAGTATTATTGAAAAAAAGAGACAAGAGTTTCCGAAGAAATGTTTCAGATATCTTAGTATTTCTTATAAAAGATTTTCATGTAAAGTCAAGAATGAGAAGGGCCATATATTTTATGTGGTACATAAAAGAACAGCTTATGGGAATGTGTATGTTTGTTTGATTTTTAATTTTAATGTTTCTTTCTGAAAACTGATGAATGACTTTTGGAGACTTTGTTCTGTCTATTTATACTGTCTATTTCACTTATATACATGAAATAAAGAATGATTTTTTCATGCTTACATTTCTACAGTCTGTTATATATGAAAAATATTTCATTTGTATGCATAGAATAGAGAAGGTACGGAGGGTCCAAATCATGTTTGTGTAAGGTATTACAACATCTCTTCAGTTAACTGCAAAATTAAACTCACTGATGCACTGACCAAATCAAAACAATGTGCTTTATTTTTCCCAAGAAAATCCCCAGCCCAAATAGCAATTTGGCTTCCTATTCCTTTGCTTAGAAAGGACATTTTCATTTACCACAAGTGTCTAACTTAATCAAAGATACAAACATAGAAAGGGTGTCTGGTTCTTGTTTCATTGTGTTTCAGAATATAAATGAGAAACAGTGAGAAATGTACTTTCTGAGGGCATCTATTGTATATAGTCCCAGAAATGTTTATGAATTTCAAACATTTTTAGCTGTAGCTAGACTAAAAGAAAGTTTTATTACTTAAATATGAAAAATGTATGGAGAATAAAATACTCATTTCATTCCTTAAAGGTATAAAGTTCCATGAGTCAGAAGTATATAGAGTACAAAATGTAAGAGTTTCCAAGAATAGTTTTCTCATCCCTTTCCCACAGTTGTACTGGAAATTCAGGCCACTTAGTTACTTGAATATCTATCTACTCAGGCTGTTCTTAATAAATGCAGTTGTTATTTCTAAAGTAAATAAATAAATAGCACTTACATTTATATATATATTATATGTACATGTATCATAATCATTATTAAGTGACCACCTAGAAAATGATAAACAAAAATCAACTTTAATACATACACATCTTTCTAAGGAGAGTTAAGTTGGGAAGAAATGTGGGTAAAGTTGTTACTAGTAAACAGCTTGTCTAAGAAAGACTTAATTTGACAATGATAACAGAGGTTTGAAGTGTTTCTCACCATTTATTGTGTTTTCTTGTTATTGTAGAGGATTAAACATAGCTTAGACAAAACTCTTACATCTATGTAAGAATTGTAACCTATATGATCACTAGTCCTATCAACCAGGCAAGTCACAGTGTTTCTATACTATTCCAATACTCTAGAGTCTGTCTTAACCCAACAGGTTGGAAAGCATTTAAGTTTGGTGATATTATTTCTTGGAGAGTTATTAAAAAATGGCAGCCCATCCTCAGACATACATGGTACAGCTATCTCGCAGTCCCTCCTCCCAAGGCTAGTGGAACATAGAGAAAGAGGAGTAGAAAGGTTACAAGAGCCATAGGCAGTGATGACCTCAACTAAAGAGTGTTTCTAGATACAATAGGTCAGTTGTTAAAGCATGTACAAGACCTGTACAAATTGAAGCCAGACAAAATCCCAGCATGAAGGGAGAAGGCAGTCATGAACTCTCATATTCAACTGACAACTGATGGGAGAAGAATAACTTTTAAGGGTGTGGTCACTGGTTTGCTTTCCATACTCTTGAGTGGGTGGCTACATATATGTGCAGCACAAACTGGATTTGGTAGATTGAAGAAAAAGAGGACACAAGTTTGGTTGGTTATAGAACCAACCAAAAACATATGAACCAAAACATATACATAATACATATATGAAAACAATACATAATATCTCAAAACATTAGTAAAAACATTTTAAAAGAAACTGATCATCTTACACTCTGCTGATTTATACATGACCAATCTACTATAGACTATTTTTCAATAACCTTCAGAAATGTATATTTATTTCCCTTTTTTAGCTCCTATTCTAAAACTGATCTTAGAAATACTAATGAATAAAAATAAAAAATGAATCAGGTATATCCAATAAGGCTATGCACCACTAGAGGATATTGAGGTAATTCATGCATACAGCAATAGAGAAATGTCTGAATTTGTTATAAATCCTCAACTATACAGTACAAACCTATAAATAAGCCAACACAGGTCTCTATAATGCAGCTTTAAAATGATCCCAAATGTATATTTTTCAGTGAATAATCAAGGTACTGAAACACACTTATGGGATTTTTGCAGACTAGAGATTTTATTACTTATACATTTAATCATAATGTATTGGAGAAGACTATTGATATTGAAGTGCACAGAATCATGGCTGTTTATGCAGATGAGAACAGACTGACACTGGTGTGAATGAGCTGAGGTGTCGGAAAGCAAATTCTGATTGATCCCTGACTTATAATTTTCACTTTCATTTTAAATGTTCCTTATAACCAAGAAACAAGGTTATTGTTTTTAAAATCCATCCTTATAAATCATATGTTAAACCTATTGAACTGAATCACATGTTGCCTGAATATCAGCAAAGGCTTATTACTGGTTATATTATGTAAATCTTCTGGGTGTCTATGCTAAGTGGGAATATTCAAATCACAAAACAGACAATCATATAAGGTTGCCTTAAGTGTTCTTGCTTTGTGAGTGCACTAAAGTGTCCAAGTAACTGCGTTGAAGCCAGGAGCAACTCAGCATCTTACTAGGAATGACTGAAGAGACTCTTAAAACACTGTCCTTGAAGTAAAATGTTACAATGCTTATCTTAATTTTAAAACACTAGTATAAATTTATTTTAGTGTATATGTACTCATGTTTCTTATTGGTACAGGATGTGGTATATATAGATATGTTACAGTATTATATAAATAAATCCTAAAAAAAATAAAATTAAAATAAAGGAAAAGAAAAAAATCCTAGTTAACTTTCTCAACTAGCCAGATTTTTTTTTTTTATTAAAAGAAGGAACATATTTTGTTGTGATGTGATGTTGATGACCATGGACAATCCTAATCTCCATAACCTGAACCTTCTATTAGACAGAGTTCGTTACGTACACACCATTTCACATGATGCTAGGACTTCTATCAAAATAGAAGACATTTGAGTTCAGATGACGAATACATATTATAAAATTCTACAGCTTATGTTGGATGAAACTGAAAAGTTTCTCAAGTACTCCTAAGCTCATATCACATAAAGAATGTTTGAATATGTATCCATGAGATAACTGTGCTATATTCAGAAAGCAAATCTACTTAGGGTATTCCATAAAATTACATTTCAAAAGCAAAATCCCCTGATAAATTATCTTTTATGAGATTAATACTTTATTCTAAAAGTTAATGGATGAATGGCAAAAGCAACCAAACATTTACCCCATTTTTCGGAAATTGACTCACTAGCTAATGATAAATTCTTTATATATTTATATATGGAGTAGAAGTAACTGACTCAGAAATTTGTTGGTCTGTACACCTCAATAACACCATGAATCAGGCAGTATCTTTTGCCAGGTGCTGCATCTGTTGCATTTGTAGTTAATATATACTTCCAAATAGCAGGGATCAAACTTATACTGGGTATGATATGATGGCTTACAAGTTGCTAGCATCAAATTGAAAGTATTTTTGTCCTTCTTACATTAGCTTAAGACAGGGGAACTTCAATTGAGAAAATACTCCCATCAGATTAAACTATGAAAAGACCCGCCACACATTTTTTTTTAATTAATGATTATTTTTGTAGAGCCCAGACCATTATAGGTGGGTCATCCCTAGGCAGGTAGTTCTGGATGCTATAGCAAACAGGCTGAACAGGTCAGGGAATTGAGCCAGTAAGCATAACTCTTCCATGACCTCTGCTTCAGTTTCAGCTTCCATGTGTCTGTCCTGCTTGGGTTCCAGCTTTACCTTCGCTCAGTCATGGAAGATAACTAAAGAGTAAGCTAAAATCAATGCATTCCTCCCAAACTGCCTTTGCTTATCAATAGAACCCACCCACTCCCACCTAAGATTTTATTCCTAAAAATTCAGTTTGAGCTTAGTCACTTCTCTCAGTATAATTATGACTTTCATGAAATAGCTTGATGACAGAAAACAAAGATTAATGGGTATTGTGATAACTAAATTAACCAAAGGTGAACATGAACAAGTCTTTAATTGAATCAAAGTAACATATTAAAACAGGTAAATTGCTGGAAGAATTTCAAGATTTTAAAGGGGTATTTAAATGTAATTTGTAGGTTATAATAAATAAAACCATTATGTTAGCCATGTTTTGATTCTACTTTGCAACTGTCAGCAAAAGCAAAAGTTATTTATGAAATAGTATCAAAGAGTTATTGTGATTTCTTGTATGTAATGTCAGTTGTATTAAAAAAAAGATGTTATAGCTAGAGTTTCAGTAATGATAGGTGAAATATGAAGTTTGTAAATTGCCTCAAAATATTTTTAACCCAAAGAAATAGTGTGTTTTATTGACAAATTAAGAGTGGAAGTATTCTGCTTGTTTTGAATCTGGGTAGTAAATTGGAGTTTTTAATAAAATATGCTACATCTCTGCCTATATTTGACCACTTGCATAAACGAGAATAATAATAATAATAGAAGGGTGATTAGTGAGAATTTTGCTGCAATGGGAGGGGTTAAATGATATCAAGTGACACGGGGAAGGGGTGATCTGAGTACTGAAGAACAAAAGCACAAAAATTGCACTGTGATACAAAGAAGCTCATTAGAATAGAATTTTCTTTAAAAAAAAAACCATCAGCACACTATCTGGGCACAAGTCCTGAATATTAAAAAAGTGGGTTTGATTGAACTATAAATTAGAAAGATACACAACAGAAGACACTCATGAAGTCTACGGTTGTAAGTATAGGATATAATACTCAAGAAAAATAGAGTCTTTACATTTCATGGGGAGTTCCCTATCACGATAATTAAATTAATTTTATATGTGATAAATATTGAGATATCATTTTGCATTTACAAATGAGTCATATCAAAATATGAGTTTTGATGTTAGTACAATCTAAAAAACAATGATAATTCAGAAGTAGATGGGAGTTAATTCTTGTCTGTAATCTATGCATTAGGTTTTTTTTTTTCTTAAAGTTTTGGCACTTTTCCATGTATCCTCTCTAGGCATACATTTTCCCACCAATGGTAAAGATTCAAAGATTCAAGATGACAGATTCAAAACAAATGATTCTTAAATAGTTTATAGTTGACATTATATAATTGGATGACTCAAGTTAATTTTTTCTTCTCTTTAAAATAGCCAAAATCTTTGCATGATTTCAAAGCTGAAGTATATGAATGCTTTTTCCTTATTTCAAAATGTGCTTACACACACACACACACAAACACACACCATACACACACACACACATACACACACCACACACACACACATACACACACACAAACCAGTATCAGTCTTCCATTCACATTCTGGAAACTTAGAAAAGTATAATGATAAAAGTAAATTACTAGGAAGTAATTTATAATTATATGAACTTTCCCTGTCACTTCAGAAAGAAAGAGAACTTTAATA
>NW_022196912.1:52967382-52971792 GCF_008632895.1 Mastomys coucha | reverse complement strand
CGTGCGCCACCACCGCCCGGCTTGAACTTCTTAAAATTATCCAAGCAGTAGTCCTCAAATCTCAAGGTCAGTTCACCAGGGAGACACTGAGGACTTTGAGGGTCAGGCTAACATTTGCTCCCTGTGTTGTTCTGCGTACAGCTCGCTCACCTCTCCTCCTACATCTGTAAAGGTCCTCCTTGCATATTCCAGGGCAAATTTGTTTAAGGAATAAAAGATGAGCTGCATAAGACTTCAGCATGACAGTTCAAATGAAAAGCAATACATTATTTAGGTAAATGCTAACTATGTGGGCAAATATAGAAGACAGATCAGGCAAATATATGTCGTGAGAAATGTACTCTGCTTAATGGAAACTGGACTTAATCCCTGAAGACCTGTATTCTAGTGTAGTTTTATACCATGTTAGGTTACTGACTGTGCTAATGGTTCACAGTTAAGGGCATAAAATGACAATAATGATTTACATTCCCTTTGTTTGTCTTCCAATGCCAATGAATGAGGCCCATGGACATGCCATCTTCAGAATTACATTTACTCAGATTGACAGATCCATCTATCACCAGATCCACAGCCAGATCTATCTACCACCCCTAAGACTATTTTTATGTTTTGTTTATTGCTTATTTTATTCATTTACATTTCAAATGATGTCTTCCCCGTATCCCTTCCACAACCCCCCACTCCATGTCCCCTCCCCTTTGTCTCTAAGAGGGTGCTTCCCCACCTACTTACTTCTGCCTCATGCCTCTAGCATTCCCCTATGCTGGGGTTTCAAGCCTCCACAAGACCAAGAGCTCCCCTCCCATTGATGCCAAATAAGGCAATCCTCTGCTACATATGTAGCTAGAGCCACAGGTTCCTCCACATATACTCTTTGGTTTGTGGTCTTGCCCCTGGGAGCTCTGGGTGGGCTGGGTAGTTGATATTGTTGCCCTTCCTATCTCTCCTCTCCATTGTTTTAATTCATTTACTTCTTGTTATGACCAGCTCAGTCAAGACAGCAAACTAGTTGAGGCAGGTCTGAGTGTACCTGCAGGGCTGACCTAGAGGCCTAGAGAGACCTGAGGAACAAAGAGCTGCTATTGAGACTCAAGTAACAAGATGTACACAACCACTGTTGTGAAGAAGTTTTCCAGACAGACATAGTAAAAGCAAAGAAGGGAAATTCTTTTTGTAATTGGTTTTTGTTTGTTTGGTAGGTTGGTTTGGGGTTTTTGTTTGTTTGTTTGTTTTTGCTGTTGTCTTTGTTTTGTTTTTGTTTTTGTTTTTGTCTAGTTTTGAAATGCAGTCATGTCTCAGGCTGGTCTAAATCTCCCTACAAATCTAAGGATGACTATTTACCCTATCTCCCAACTCTGGGGGTTACAGGTACTCATCAATCTTACCATGTAATGCCATAATAAATAAATACCTTTAATGATGATGTATCCCAAGCATTATATTTGAATATCATTTCAAACCATGTAAAATGACAATGGGACCATGTTTTATTGGAACATTATAAATCAAACATGGATTGACTCTGTTTCTATTATAATTTTTGTAATAATTAAAAGAAAGTAAACCATATTTACTATTTTTCTTTAAAACCATCAGTATTGATATAAAAATTTTCCTTTCCTTAATGAAAATTAAGTTATAAATATTTTCATTTTCCAGCTGTGTAAATGAAAACCTTCATTTTTTTTTCCCAAAGAGACTATGGAAGTCATTCTCCCATGTATGTTAAAGTCCTCTAGTCTGTTAAGTAAAAATATAGGCATCGGCTTAGTACCAGTAGTTACATTGGAGGCTAAAAAGAGGGGACACACTTTTAAAGGCAATTCTGTTTTTCTGACCTAGCACCGAAAAAAAAAAACCCATGAATTCTGTCTCCTTCTGTCTTCAATTGAATGCATTGAAATTTACAATGAGAATGTTTGCAAAGATGAATGAGAGGAGGGATGTGAACGCCATTATTCTCCAGTGTACATTTGATATGTGCTGCTCCTGGCCTGCCCTGAGAGTTTCCAAGGTGCCATGTGTTAGGAAAGCAGGCTTTAATCTGTAAAGATGAATCTCAACCTCAAAACCCCCACTGGTTTTAATGGGGGTGACATAGCTACATGTCACAACAGACTTTGGAAAGGGACCCCTGAGTGTCCAATTATTTTAAGTGCTTTTCCTCTCCCCTGTCACTCAACTGATCACAGTGGATTTATGTGGCAATAACACTCCTCTGACACAAACTTCCGGAGGAATTGTTCCATAATTCAATCTCAGTTAATGTTGCCTTAAAAATTAAGTGTTTCCTCAAGTTTTAAATAGATAACAGCACTTTCTAACAACTGCATGTTTCGGATACAAGTTTATTACTTAGGCAGGGCTTTTAAAAATCTGGCAAGGAAGTCTTTTCCTTTTCTAGTAAAATGGGTGGGGAGGGGTGGAAAAGAAGGAAAAAGGAAAAAAAGTTAAGAGAAACATCCTGTTCAATGTCCCAGAAGAACATCTTGAATATGGGACTGGGGAAGTGATGTTTTTCCAATATTGTCTAAATAAATGTGGAAGGCTCATTGCAGCATTCATCAACTTCAGAAAGTTGACTGTAATCATTCAGCCTCCAACTTCAGAAGTGTTTTTTTTTTTCTTTCTAGAATTTGTTCTTGGTACAAATTCTCAATTTTATAATCATTTCTAAGTCCATAATAATTTTATATAAATGTAGCCTAGTTCCTTAAGTTTCATCTGGAAACCTGAGCATTCCCACAATTCAAATTAAATTACCTGTTACTAATTGACTGTATTTTTTTATGTTTTTTTTTTTAATACTTAAAGTGGGAAAATAGAAACAGTTAATTGTTTTCTTGTTCATCCCAACTCTCAGGCAGGATTGACTAGTAGTTTAGATGTAATCAAGTTCCAGTGAAACACATGTCTGCTATTCAATTAGCATAATGCAAAGCTGCCTGGATGAAATGAGCCATCACTGCCCTGGTGGGTGCAAGTGTCTCTGTATAACCTGGTCTGCAACTAATACCACTCCTTGTCACATTAGCCCAAGAAGATTATTAACAGTACATCGGTTTTGTGCACCCTTCCTTCACCTAGTTTTATGTGCTATTAAAATGAATAAATATGGGCATTAGGCTTCAAATTCTGCTAAAAAAATATAATTTTTTTGTTTTATGTATGGGAACAAGGAGAATTGACAAGTATGTAATAAATGTGACTACTTCCATAACCACGAGCTGATATTATATTTTTGTGTATTTGTATGTTTGAAGCAACTTGGAGAATTCCAGTCTCTTCACAATGTTTCATAATATTTTTTTATTCTCTGAATTGTGAATATCACATACAATCTAAGAAATCCAAATAGACTGTATTTCTGTTTTTAAGTAAAAAAAGTGAAACAAAAATTACAATCAGATGAGCCATTTGATTACTTTTCAAAGGTAATAGCTTCAGCATGATCCAAAAATTCAGTATTTTAAAATGAAACATCCACCTACATACTGGGCAAATTGCCCAAGTCTAGACTAGTACAGTGATAAACTGAGAAGGAGACAGGAAAATACATTTTTGATCTTATAAAAATAAAAACTGCCTAAAAAAAGACTATCCACTTTTATTTGAGCTATCATTTATTTGATTCATATTAGCATTATATATGAATTAAGAAAATTTATTGAGAAACACCTTTTAAGCTCAACAAATTAAATTTTCCACAGGATATTCAAAGATTTAGTGATTATATTGTAGGAATTTAGTATGAACTGTGTTCTGGGAAGTATCTGTAACAGATATAAATTATCTGTCTTTTCAGAAGTAGAGAATTACTGATCTTTTAATATTTTTGTTTTTCATATTAATATTTTTTCTTTACAAAGGTAAAACAGAAGTGGAGAATGGTTAAAATCTAGCCTGAGCAAGTTTCTGAGTGAAGGAACTGGGTCCCCCTATACTCTCTGCTTAAGCAGAGCCTCATCTGATGCCTTGTAGCACAGTTTGGTGTTGAGACTACATCCTCAGCAATACCTTTGCAGTCTCTTCTCTATCTCACTCTCAAAGAGAAGCATGCTTGGGTAGATAACCTGATGCATATGTAATAAGCTTGAATTTCTGTCTGGTTTTGTTCTAATTATTAATTTGTTATTTACTTTTACATATTTGTGCAATCAAAATGAAAATGAAAGAAAATGTATAAAACAATAATTTGGTACTTATATTTCCCCTGAAGTATTTCCATCTACCTGAAAGCTATATTATTGTCATAAACATACAAACTACTACAGAGGATATGAATAGGTAAATTTACATGAAAGTAGAAGAAAGATAAAAGCATAGCCAGCAGATCTCAGAAAGGATGGAGTATAATGACACACACACACACACAGAGAGAGAGAGAGAGAGAGAGAGAGAGAGAGA
>NW_022196912.1:52962365-52967329 GCF_008632895.1 Mastomys coucha | reverse complement strand
GAGAGAGAGAGAGAGAGAGAGAGAGAGAGAGAGAGAGAGAGAGAGAGTTACATAAAATAACAGGAATGGCTCTGCACACTGCACCATTTTTTTTAAAGTTAACACAAACTAATTTCCTGCCAAATGAGCAACTGGGAATGATCATTGCTATGTACATTGAGTAATTAATTAAGTAAAATTTAAATTAATATTTGTTCTATTATGTTTATTGAACATTGTGATCAATGACAAGAAATAAGGAGAGGGAAAGAGAGAAACATATAGACAGACAGAGAGACAGACAGAAACAAAATGTAATTTATACAAGGAAGTGTGAACCAGGGATTTTACAGGTAGAAAACCTGGCTTGCAAAGATATTCTCTTGTCACTGTACAAGAAGATTCCAGAAATCAAGTTCTCACTGGAATCAACTGGAAATCAAAGTTTTAAAAACCAAAGTGGAGACCCATTAGTGTTGACTATGGCTTGCTCAGGGGGTTAGTTTTCTAAAGGGGAAGTGCACACAAAAGTTGTGTCTGATGAGGGATGAAAAACTACTGTTAATGGAGGAATTTGGAAACTGGTCCCACAAGTCAAACTTGAATCTTAGAAAGTATTTAGATTTTGCAAAAGTTCATAGAAATGGAGGAAAGCAGAGAACATCTAGCTCTTCTACAGGGTCCAGCAGTGTAAACCAGAAAGCTATGTGTGTGACAGGAGAGACATAATTCATCAATCAAAAAATAAGTACAAGAAAATAGAATTATATAAAATGTGATTTTAGAGGCATAATAACACAACAAAATGACTTTACACCTTTATTAAAAACTATAATTCAAAACATGACTTATAGAACACAGAGAAATTTGGACATTACAAAGGTAGCTGATATCCAGCAACTTTGAAAATTTGTTATTCATTGGCTAGACAAACCATATAGCTATAACCATTACAGCAAACTGTTTGTAGGCCAAATGATCATCTTTGCTTCTGACAATCTATGTAGATATGGATGAAGAATTAAAGCAAGGAACAGACTATTGGATAGATATTGATATCAATGCACTGACTACTGACATTTTTAAATACTTAAAATGGAGTAATAACGAAAAAATTTAATGCAGAGAACTAGAATAACCCACCAAATGGTTGGTTATTTTCTAGAGAGAAAAGTATCAAATGAACCCAAAAAGATGCAGAAAAGAGACTATGCCTCTGAAAAGCAAATGTGACATTGTAATTGTAAATGAATATTAACTATTTAATGTAATTATCGAGTGAGATTGAAACTCCTGTCTAATCTAAACAGCTGAGCTTGTGCCCAAGTTGTAACAGTCTTAACAGAGCTCCTCAGTAATCCCTATTCTACCTGGGAAGTGGGAATGCTCAGTTTATTTTCAGCTGCAAGAAATCAAAGATCCATGTTCCCTTATATAGAGCAACAACCTCCTTTCTTTGGAAAGTTGGTGACTTAGTGATGGGTTGCTTATTTCTTTGTTTTTATAACAATGAATCTATTGTAGTGTATTTTGGGCGATCATTTGCTCCTTGCAATAAATGTCCTCTTTCATCTCCCGACCACTTTCTGGTAGGAAGTGCGTTATAAGCTTACGCAGGAACCTAAGTGGATAAGGAGATAAGAAATGAGTAACAAGTGGAACTCAGCTCAGTCCCCAAGGGAGTAATGCTCAAGCCACGGATATGACAAACAATGGTGCAGAGCACAGGATGCCTACACTGTCCTCTGAGCCACATGTAGCAGATTCTAAGAATTCTTGGTCTTCATGCTTTCTAGGATGGAGTTGATCTGAATCTCCTTGCTTCTTTCTTTCTTTTTTCTCTTTCTTTCTTTCTTTCTCTCTTTCTTTCTTCCTTCCCTCCTTCCTTCCTTTCTTTCTTTCTTTCTTTCTTTCTTTCTTTCTTTCTTTCTTTTTTCTTTCTTTTTCTCTCCCTCCCTCCCTTCCTTCCCTTCTTCACTTCTACTTTCCTTTCCTCTTTTCTTTATTTTTTCTTTGTTTCCTTATTTCTTTGTTTCTTTTTCTATTTTTTCTGTGTTTCTAACCTCAGAGAAAAAGAAAATTAAATATTTTGACATCTTTCTATTTGCTATATGAGTAATAAAAATATTAAAATGTCCCCCAGTGTACTTGATTCAGAGTATCAAAATTAAATTTAAATAATGCATTCTAGATTACTAAACATTCTTTAAGGGTATTATAAACTAAAATTTCAGTCAGCTTCTAAATGTTATCATATAATACTGTCTTACACATGAACTTTAGAAGTTCTGTGTGTACTTGCCAGTTATAATGATAGAGTGATAAATATTCCTAACACAGGCTGTCTTGAAGTTAGTAATATTGTTGTTCTTTTTTAGATATGGAAAAGGTTCTAGAATATTAAGTTAATTACAAAAAATATTTAATTATTTATCTGATGGAGAAAGTTAATAAAGTTAGCACAGAAGGAACTAAAAACAATGGGTACAGTTCAATGGACTAGAGTGCAGATGCAAAGAATAAGTCTAAGGATATATGCCCAGCCATATTCAAGGCATCAAGAATACATTAATTGGTATGCATAGGCTCTTCTATAATGATGTTAAGGTAAACTGAGATAAGATATTTAAAAGAAAAAGAAAAATAGCTATTATTTTATTCTAGCCACAAAAATTACCTTGAAATGGATAAAAGATTTCAAACAGAAGACCAGACACTGAAAAACTCATGGGGAAAAAGAGAGGAAGTTCCTTTGTATTGGTCCTAGAGATGAAGAAATTCAGCTTTGCTGCTCAGAGGTCAGGCAACCATAGCAAAACTGAGACAATGGAAAAGGGTCATGTAAAGGAAGCTTCCCCACAGCACACTGCTAGCAAAATGAAAAAGCAACCTTCAGACTATGAGAAAACATTTGCAAACCATATGTCATCTAAGATTTTCATAGACAGCAATATATATGCACTGTGCACGTTCAATGTGCAATATATAGTGGAAGTCTGTATATAAATTAATCCATGGCAGAACTCAAAAACATTAAAGTAAAAAGTGATCGAGATATGGACAAAAGACATGACCAACTATGGTTCCAATAACACACTAATGATAAAATTGCTCCTGATTCTGTGCACAACCATAAAGGAAATGAAAATAAAGAAAACAAATTATCACATTGCATACATTCAGGTAGCTGTTGACAGAAGAACAATTAGATTAAAGGTTAACCAGGAGGTCTGGAGAAAAGGAGGTACCATTAGAAAAACAAGATAAAAGTTCAGTGTAACCCCTAATCCTTCCTTTTGGCTTGTTCAAAGAGAAAATGAACTCAGTACCTTAAAGAAGTAGCTGCATTCCCAAGTCAGCTATGGCATGATCCATAGTAACTGAGACACAGAAACAGAGATGCGTCGACAAGTGTATGGCTAAAGGAATTGTGATTCCAGATTGACTTTTAGTATTCATGGGGTAGTTTCCAAGATTCGGGCAAATGTTCAAATTGTCTGATGTTCAACTACCTTTATGTGTAATGGTTTATTATTTGCATCTTTTTATTTTTCATATATTTTAACTGTCTCTAGATTAATGACAGTACAAAATGAACATAATTTACCTTATTGTCATGGCACACTATTTAAAGAAAATAATTTTAATAAAACACATACAGGTTCAATACCATAATATTTTTACTAATGTTTGTGTTAAGTCAAGAGATAGCTTCACACCCTTCATTTTAAAGGCAAGAAGAAAGGTACACACTAGAGAAATACAGAGACAGAGACAGACAGACAGATCCTGACATTTGTCACAGTGTGAGAATTAGTTCTCAGTCAAATAAGCCAAACAGAATTAGAAAATAGAAAATGTCTATTCAGTGATTTCCCAGAGGTTGAAGAATGAGGAACATGTGGAGAGACAGAGAGGATGGGTGGATGGGTATATGCTGAAGACCTAACTTAGAATCTAGTGATCATAGATAACTGAATAATTTGCTGATTTCAACTTTTCAATAACAGTAGACCTCAAATGTTCTCAATGCCCAGATGATAACTTTCTGAGTTGATGAATATATGTAGTAGTTGACTATGCTGACCATGTCACAATATATATTTATTGAACCATATATGCCTTGAATTTTGAAAGGATGATTGTTGGATGAATGTTACAAGATTTTCTTTTGATTAATACAAATTAGAAAATGCAAATGTAAACATATATCACAGAAACAGTCTGTAGACAACATGATTTGATTTGTAGTTTTCAAAAATATGACAAAGATGGGTTTCCCTTAATTAAAAAATAAGGGAAAGGGAGAGAGAAAAATATAACACAAGAAGAAGGAAGTCAGAAAAAGAAAGGGAGACAGAGGATGAGGACATTGAAATGAACATGCTAAGTTTAGTAATAACCTAATTGACTTTGGAGCAGTTTGGTCACTCAGACAAATGCTAAAGGTTCAGGATGAAAAGCAATTGATGTGCTTTATATTTATCAGCTACAGGACTTGTCCTCAAATTAAAAGGTTTGAACATATATCAGGCTCCTGTCAGCCAGCACTTGCTGGCATCCACAATAGTGTCTGGATTTGATGATTGAATATGGGAATGATTCCCAGGTGGAACAGTCTCTGGATTGTCCTTCCTTCAGTCTCTGTCCCATACTTTGTCTCTGCAACTTCTTCCATGGGTATTTTGTTTCCCCTTTTAAGAAGGAATGAAGTATCCACATTTTGGTCTTCCTTCTTGAGTTTCTTGTGGTTTGTAGATTGTATTTTGTGTATTCTGATCTTCTGGGCTAATATCCACTTATCAGAGAGTGCATAGGATGTGTGTTCTTTTGTGATTGGGTTACCTCACTCAGGATGATATTCACCAGATCCATCCATTTCCCTAAGAATTTCATAAATTCATTGTTTTTAAGAGCTGAGTACAGCCGGGCGGTGGTGGCGCACGCCTTTAATCCCAGCACTTGGGAGGCAGAGGCAGGCGGAT
>NW_022196912.1:52923196-52961872 GCF_008632895.1 Mastomys coucha | reverse complement strand
GCAACTTTATGAGGTTCCATTTGTCAATTCTTGATCTTAGAGCTGTCTTCTGAGAGACTCTAACAGTACCCAACTAATACAGATATCGTATGACATGTAAAGAAAGAAAATATCTAATAAAAAATGAAAAAAAAAAAAAAGCTTTGAACGTTAGTTAAATCCCAGAAGAGGTGTAATGTTTCCTTTGCAATTGAGGGATGTAGATTACAATTGAACACAAATACACTGAAACTAACACTGAGAATTTGATAATATCAAAACAGTAAAGTGTTCTATTTTTTTCTGTTTCAGAGCCCTATCTTAGTGGGTTTTCATGTACTTAGGTTTTTTGATTAATATTAGAAGTTTTCCCAGGGAGATGAATTCATAGAGAACCAACAGTGCTCAACACATGCCAACACATCTGCTTTTCCATTCTTGATTTCTATCCTTCTCATTATTTCTTGTTCCTTCACACCCACCCCTACAATGCACTCAGAAATGTTCCTTTGATATACTATTGAGATGTTTCTCTTCCAACTTATTCAAGATGTTGTACCATGATTTTAAGTTTTAAAGTTCTTGTTTCCAGAAACAAACTTTTAATATTCCTTTAAAGTATTTCTTAATCTCTCTGGAGAAGACTATATTTTTTGTTTTTTCATTTAAATGAATTAATTCCATCCTGAGTCTAATCGTGAGTTCTCCAGGTTGTTGTCCTGTCTCTTCCTCTGGTTGCCAAGTACAATAGCTTTTTTTCCTTGTGGACTAAATTCACTTTCTTTGCTCGCCAATAGGTTTTCTGTTGAAAACATACTTAAACATCTGTGATCCTAAAATGCAGTTCACCAACTCATGGCTCTTTTAAACTACTTACCCTCCTCCTTTTGCCTTGGCTTGTTTTCTTTACACTGTTAGAAAAGGTTCTGAGGTTGAACAAAGTTTGAGCCATAGGTCATTTTAACCCATTAGCACTATTTTCCTTTTGCTTTTGCAATGTTCATTATCAACGTGCTTCATCTAAAATACTAATAATTTCATAACTCTTATCAAACATGTGACTGTTACATTTAATCTTATAATACACAAAGGGATTTCACAATTTGCAAATAAAACTGAGAGTCAGAGAAATTAAGTAATTCATAAAATTACTTAATTTTAGTTGATGGAGTCAGAGTTTGAAATCTTGACTATCTGACTTCCAACTTTTCTTCTTGTCCTTTCCATAAGACAGGGTCTTCTAAGAGGAAGTGAAGTAATAAAAAAGATTATATAATCATATTACATGAATTTATATATTTATTGCAAGTACTGTGCTAGTATCAAAGAGAAAAAAATATAAAACTAGTGTTAACACTGTATTGGTATGAGTAACCAAATTGTCACTTTAATCCTGTATCACTTCCTTTTGGTTTTACACTTATTGATTGAGTCTTCATGACTCTTCCAGGGGGTTCGTTTCCTGCTCTACCTCTTCTTTCAGTGCTATTAAGAGAAGGAGCTGTGAACAGTGGCACAGGCTTGTAATTCCAGGTTTGGTTGTCATTTCATTTCAGAATAACCTAGGCTGCATAGTGTGAGACATGGCCTGAAAATAAAAACACAAATCTATGAAACAAAACATAACAAGGGAAGGCAAGAAGAACTGTCTATGGTACCACCAGGAGAGGATCAGACAAGGGATTCTTTATTCAGTGTTGGCTCATTTCTCTGCAGCTTCTTGATGTCTTTGTTCCTTCACCCATTTCCTTTAGTAGTTAAGCCCTACAAAGGAAATTCTAATGAACTCATTTACAAAGAGCAAGGAGCCACTGGTGTAACTTTGAAAATCATTCTTTTAATATGTTTCGGTTTGCTTATGCTTCTAGAATTCAAAATATAGGGACAAAGTTTTGCCCTCATCCAACTCTCTAGTGAATTTTCACTGACAACTCTCCCATTATTGAAGACCTCCTACTAACTCACTCTGAATTAACTTCCAATTAATGAGCTAGCTATACATTTTAGTTGGAGGTCATTTTTCTCTCTAGGACTTCATGAACTTTAAGAAAATACAAAACAAAATGGCTCTTTTCTCATTCCTAATGCAGTTGTGTTCTGGAGTCCAGCCAAAGAACTGTCAACTGCAAATCCCAGAGTCCTGTAAAGTCCCAGGGATTAGAATGTGCTTTGTTGTCACTTCCACAGAGCAGTGGTTTAGCTTCCAAGAAGCACTGGAGGCATGGTAACCAAACAGAAAACAAGGGCATATTTTGATACAGATACTTGGATGTCCAAGCAATAATTCTGTCTCACGCTGGAGAGTTCATTTTGTGTCATTCAGCAACTTTCTAATGGATAGTTACATGCGTGTGTATGGAATTTTTGCTTAGAGTTTAAAAATATAATCTTAATATGTAGTCCCAAGTGGCCTGGAATTTGTGATCTTCCTGCCTCTGCCTCCTGATTTGCTGGGTTAACAAGCATGTAAAACAATGTCTAGCCCTTGTCTCATTTTGCACACTAAAAATTTATTCTTCTTCATTCTTAAGACTATTAACAAATATACTGTTACTGCTCTGTATAAATTCCAAACACTGAAGTTATTTGTTGTTTTTCTTCTAGGTAGTTTTGAGTTGCTTTGGTCTGACATAAGTAAGAATTCTTAAAGCATCCCAGAATATCCTCAGTACTGTATGAAAAGCAACTTCCATGACAGAAAGTAGAATTGTTATAATTGAGGCTGAGGTCAGTCTCGGGAAAATTGAGCAAAGTACACAAAATTTCTAGTTACAAAAAGAGAATAGCTTTGGCAATTATTATACAGAATGACAACTATCATGAATAACAATATTGTATTTTGAAATTCAATGAGATGTTGCTGTCTCCACTACAAAGATACTGAGTTTGTATGCTTAGTAAACCAACTCAGACATGCTTTGGATAAATATTATATAATAAAAAATGAATGGACATAATTAAATGCATTTTACAAAATCTTTTTTTAGAAATAGGACAAATCAGTGTTTTTAAATTGAACTACTTTTTAAATAAAGACTATCCATTTTAAAAACAACAATAACAATATAAATGACATCTCCAGTTATAGATAATAAAGTTCATCAGAAATAATGGTACTGGTATATTCGTTCATATAGAGAAAAACCTTTCATTTTCTAAATTTCCATTTAAGTTATTCAGTTTACAATCAACTTTAAAATATTTTTTTATAAATATACTGATTTTAATTCACTGTTAAATGGAATGAAAAGATAAAAAAATTACTGTTACTTTGAAAAATCTTGTTAAGTCAGATTACATTTGATGGCTGAGTTCTGTGTTTACTATTTACAACTTCCTGGCTAAAGACACAGGTACTGTATAACATGTCTTTTTTAAAACATAACCCTACACATCTGTCGAGCACACATCTGGACATGTGGCCAAACTCATCATTTCCTTCTGTATATCCAGAAACTGTCAGCTATTTCAAAGAGGAGAGCAGAAAAAAGTTACATCCTTTTTCTGTTCAGGTTTATAAACTCCTTTTTTTTAACCTTTACCCCCAGGATATCATCAAATGTAAAAATAAGCAGTCTGCATTCTTTAGCCGCAGAGAAAGCAAGCGGGGAGAATGAAGGGTGTGGGCAATAGGAATTTCTGCTTGCACAGGATGAAGGGCGAACCTTCCCTCAAAGGTTCAGACACAGATCCTCTGTGAAGTTGTAAAACAAGTCTCATTTTTTTTTTAAAGAAAAAAAATGCAATGTGAATACAGAAAGTAGATAGATTGAATCACAATGAGGAAGAACTGCAGTTTTAAAGATAGGGAAGTCACATTTTGTAATGTTACCATTTTCAAGTCACTCAGAAAATGTAACTTCAAAAACACCTAGCCTTACCTCCAGTCAAGAATGATGGAAGCAAGAATTTAGAACATTATACTCATATAGAGAACAAGCCTTAGAACAACTACCACAGAAATTTTATTTTATTTTTATAATTCAAGCCATTTTATTGGAATCATAATTTTTAAGAAACTATTTTAACATAACACAAAATACAGAAACATTCATGTATAAAACCTTCATAAGAATATTATTTCTAATTTCATAGGAATAATATTTGTCATTAGGGAAAGTAGGTACATTACATCTGTAAGTTCAAGATGAGAATTAAAATTGATTAAATCTGGACCCCAAACTAAGAAACCTGTAAAAACTGTGCCAGGTGAGAATGGTTTGAAGAGAATTGTCTTCTCCATATAGCAGAAACTTTGAGCAGGCAAAGACTTTTCATATTTCTCCTGATTAGCACTCCCAATCATTCTCGACTTTGTTTACTATGTTCAGAAAGCATTTTGAAATAACAGTCTTTCTTTCAAGATAACTGAGACCAATTATCTTTTGAGGAGATCTATTAAACAACTTGAATGAATCTTTCAGTATTAAAAATTGATTTCAGAACGGACATAGTAATAGTTATTGAGAGTTCAGCTCTGGTATAATAATCTTGCAAGTATGAAGAGAAGTTTCTGAACTCACAGATATCATTTTATTTAAACAAAATATACCAAAGATCTTCTGAGTTTATCACTACTGTCTGCTTTGTTCTCATGGTCAGAAATGATAAGACACACAAACACACAGCTAGAGTGAAAGACATAGTTTAAATACAGTTGGTATTTTCCTTTTAATTAAATAACTACATATCTCTAATGCATTTATTATAGTTCATTTATTGTAGTTTAATAATTTGTTAGCTCCTCTTTGACATACTTAAGGCATGTCCGTACTCCTGTTCTAATTAATAATAGCAAGGAAAGAGAAGAAGAAATATTTGAGCTAAAACAAAAGATGAGTTGGAACACACTGTTTTTGTTTGGCCTTCAACTAGAGCAGTGTAAGAGGACGAGACGCTTGCACTTCACATATGTGATTGTAATGATGGTTTTTAAACGTTTTGCCCCCTACACCACTTTTTCGTATTACATAACACTAGACAAAAACTAAATACCTCACATCTTCTGAATGATTTTTACTTTTGTATGCTTCTTATGATGCTTTATATTTTATTTCCTTTATAATTCCAGCAGTCTCATAGTGTCATTGGAAGCTATTTGCTTCAAAACTCACAGTGAGAATGTTTCTAAGTGTTTAATTTTTCCCTGGTTATCAAACATAAAAATCAATGTTCACAGCTACAAGGCCAGCAAGCTGGTTTTAGAATTTACCAGTGAGTCATTTATCTGCCAGCAAGCATTGAATGGCTACCATATAATACAAGACCCTAGGCTAGATGAATTAATATGAGCCTGGGCAGTTGACATTCTATCATTGGCTAGCTAAGCAATGGCTTCTTTTAAAATTGGATCTGTAAAAGCATTGCTTAGTGATTTAGTGAGGCAGAGTCTAAATTACTGATGAGATATAGAAACCTGCCTTCACAGTCGGGTGGAAGGCCAGCTTCAGGTCAGTCTGTCTATTTTGGCTGTATTAATGAGTAACTAGATACTATTCATTATTTAGCCACCAAATGGTAAAAGGCAGCAAAATAAGAGATAGTAATGAATCCAAGAAATCAACCCAGTACCATGTGTTTACATTTACATTTGTAATGAATAAGAAAGCATTTCATATATAATGATAAATTAAATGCTCTAAAATTATTCCAGATATATAAAAATTAAAATGAAATAAAACAAATGATCAAAAGAGAGAGGTGTATTTAGATATATGTCTGATTGCTATCACTATAAAACAGAGCTGAGTCCAGGTGCCTGATAAACAATTTAAATTTTATAAGATAGAATTACAATAAGAACAAAACAACTGAAAAGGAATACCAAACTTCTGTCATTATCTTTGCCGTGTAACACTATTATTTTGAAAATTTTCATCATGTATTATCAGAAATAAATATGATATTAATAAAAACTTTGACTTTCAGAGTTAGAGGGCAGATTAAAAAAAGGAGAAACTCTAACTTGTCACATAGAAGTTGTGCTATCAAGTAAAATTATGTATGAATATGTATATATCTATACACACACATATATCTATTCATACATATATTGCAGCTCTGTGTATTCAAGTGACAGAAAAGTGCTGGCTAATATTTGCAGAAAGAACACTGTTTCTGTTTGCTCCATCATTTTTGGACCTACAGTATAATAACTTATTGCAAAACTGGATATTAAAGTTATATACACAATGGAATTGAGGGCTAGCCATACTCCAAAATGTATAATAGTTAATATTTTTATAAAAGAAAACAACATTTTTTGACAAAATATTGAATATGCATTAGCATACTCTTTTGAACTTTTTATTTTCTGTAATATGTGTTCTTGAACCAATTTATATATGCAATATCTCTTCTAAAACTTTTTCTTTCATTTATCCAATACACGTTGAAATATATAGAATTACATCAGTTATACTTATGGAAGCTATATAATCAGACACAGACACATATACACACATGTCAGAACACCTCATAGACATTGTAACTTGAAACAGTTATCACTTATGAGCATCTTTTGAAAAAATATTTGTATATATCTAGTTTATCATCACACACATTTTCCAGGGAACTAAAACAAAGGGGAACATTAGGCAACACTAGGAAAGAATAGATGAATCTCTTAGACAAACTATTTTCCAACACAGTATACCTGAAATCTTTTGATATGACCGGTTAAAAAAAATAGATGAGGGCTAAAGAGAGGGTACAGTGGATAAAAGTAGGTTCAGCAACCCTGACCATGGGAGTTTAATTGACCCATATTACAGAAGGAAAGAACAGATTCCCAGAAGTTTTACTTGGACATTCACATACATACTGTAATATATGTATGCACACACACACACACACACACACACACACACACACACACACAGGGGCAATTAAAAATAAAACCGAACACTATAGGGCTTCTAAAACCTCCATTTGGAAGAGATGGCTCAGCAGTTACGAGCACTTGCTGCTCTTGCAGAGTGTCTAATTTTGGTTCCCAGCCACACATGGTGACTCACAAGCTACTGTAAGTCAAGATCCACAGGATCCAACTCTCATCCCCAGCCTCTGATTGTACCAGGTATGCACGTGGTACACATTCCTACATGCCAGTACTCACAGATAAGCAGAATAAAAGTAAGTTTCAATTTCTAGAGTTCTATTATTTAACATTGATTTGATCTAATTAAACTATTCATAAAAATATTGTTGAGTAAGTTGAGGTAGTAAAAGGATAAGCTGACTTTATCTGATACATTAGATATGAGATTTTATTTTGAGAAAAGTTCTATTACTAGAAAATCCTTTTGCAAGTCCTGGGAGTTTAGATTTTTTTTTAACCAACTTTGAAGTTTTTTCAGTTATACAAACATCTATCATCTAAGATTTATCTATCTCCCATTACCTATCTATGCTTTATGCCTCGATCTACTCAGCATCTATTTATTCACCTACTTGATATAAGCCAAAACTCCAAGAAGCATCTCTTTATGCATCTGTTATCTAGAATTTTAAATATATATAACTGTGAATACTTTTAAAGAGCTAAATGTTTCTTCTTCTATTCTCAATAATTACTCAGTATTATTTGGTTTTTGTTTATACAGTTAAAGAATAACTGGCTATTATAAAATAGTAAAAATTATCACTGAGTCCAGGTTCTATCTGTAGGAGCTTCTAGCTAAGTGATTCTGCTTCAGTGCAGGGATTAATATTTAAAAAGATCAATAGACATTTATAACATGCAGCCAGTGCAAAAAGCAACAAATTTGCAAGTATTATAGTCTGGCTTTCATCTGACTACAGTTTGAATACAAGACTGCGTACAAACAGTATTATTTTATCAGTATTTATTTATCAATTGAAAAAATTTTTTCTGTTAACTGAATCAATACATTTTCATGTTCTGTTCTACAAAAATATCTGCGAATTTGAATGTATGTGTCAAAATTATCTAAGTATACTAGATACATGTTGAAATACTATAAGCCACATTTAGACAAGATATTAACAGCTTTTTCATTCAACCTAAGGAAGTGATTACATCCCCACACATCTGGGCCCAGCAGCCTGAGGTCTATCTGGAACCATCAGGCTGAGGATTTTATCCCCAGACTTAGGTATATCAGCTCTGAGCGGTGAGCAAGTGCCTTAACGCTGCCTAAGCTTGGTGACTTGGTAATAATTTTGATTGAGATCATTTTGTTTTCTAAGATCAAAGATGAAAATGTGTGAGAAAAAGCTGAGAAAACTGTAGTAAGAACTCAGTAAAGTTAGATAAAGTAACTATTTTTCAATATATAAAGTACAAGATTATTTCTGTACATAAACATGAAAATATATAAATGGAAATGAATACATAATGTGTGATGTACAATTGAATAAATTTCCAACGTATGTCAACATTAACGTTTACTCTTTACTGACAAGCATTGGGGACATTTATCGTATAGATTCCTCTAAATTCCATACGATGAAATTTTTTAGAATTTATACATACTGAAATATCACAGAGGCCTTAAAATAATATGTGCTGTTGTCCAAAGCATTCCTTGTTCAGCTATGGACCTGCCTTTATTTACATCAGGCCTGTGCTTATTTATCTCCATCCTCATTAACTATTGTTAATCATCAATGTCTCTTCTTTACCAAATTACATTTACCCCTTTACTCAGTTTTCCTAATGACACTTAGTTAAAAAGCAAATTGACTTGCCTACACAGCCATTTCTGATTTATGTTGAGCTATATTCCTTGTCCATGCCAGCTTATTTTTAAAAATTTCTTAAATTTGAAAACATTGTTGTTAATATGATTGAGCCATCACAGCCTTCACACAAACACCTTGCCTTAAAGACCTCTGTTGTCTTCTTCACTGTCTCTCCTACTTGCTTGCCTGTGTGCTGCCTATGAAGTTCTCTTTCTTAGATTCAGTTCCTATGCAACATTATCACCATGGTGGAGATCACCAAAGATTTCTCCACAATTTCTCTATACTTCTGAAGAAAGAGAAAGATCCCCACTAGTGTGCTAAATTACTTACAGAGGTGGGTCCCTGCTGATGTGCTAGTCACCTGAGAATCATTTGTGCCTCTGGCAGGGCTGCTCTTTGTGTGCGTTTTGCTAGCAGTGCAAGCACATCACAGAGCTTGTACCTCTTGCAATGTGGCAAGCAGCTTAAACCTCGGAGCTGGAACTGAAAATTAGTTTCTGGCATATCTGTTATCACTATCTGAGGATATGAAGAAGCAAAAAACTCTATATGCAATCTATTTACAAATGCCTACTACACAACATTAAATTTTGGAATGAATACTAAGATGTTTGAAGTTAAAAGACAAAATTAAGTTATCTGTTAACAACAAGAACAAATCTTTTTAAAACTTATTCTCAAGTAATTTTCAGGGGGTCTGAAAAGTAATTTTTTATCTGTGATTAGAAATGCATTTGTGACAAGAGAATAATAAACCTAGGAAGCAGGCAAAATATGTAAATGAAAATTGACTTAACCCACAAATCTTTCAATATTTTCAAATATCTGTCTTCTAAACACAAAACATTGTAAGAAAAATATAACATGGATGGGTTTGAGCTAATAAAGAAAACTTTAAAGTATGTAATTTTCACTTGAAAGGTGACAATTCATAAAGAAAAACATGCTATAATTTTAGTATACAACTAGGAGGAGACTGACATTATCATCTAGATAAGTGCAAACCCAAAGCACATTCAGTTAAATTTCTGCTGTCTATAAAAATGCAGTGAGACCAGAAAGATGCATTTTCCTATGGATTGATTGAGTTAAAGACATATATATTTAAGTGAGTTACAATCTACAAAACAGAAAAAAGCATAAGTTCATTATGTAAACACAAGAAACATAGGTTCATGAAATTATGTGTGTGAAAGTTGTAACATAAATTTTACACCATGGCAAATTGATGTCATTACTTTCAAATCTATTGAAAGGCATCATATTTTCTAAATTCACCCTAAATAAAAATCTACAATTGGAATAATGTACCCTGCCCTACTCTGTGATGTCTCATATCTCTTAGAAGTGACATTGGTATGGGTGTTGAGAATTTTTATAGAAGAATCAAGAGTACTCCTTTTATAAGAGGTCATTTGATTATGCAACTAAACCATTCTGAGAGTGTGAGCCCTAGGATTCTGGAAAATGGAAGCATACACCAAAGAGGCAGTGATAAGGCCCTGAAGCAGAAGTACACTTGGTTACTTTGCCAGAATTTGTGGTCATTTTACCTGAAGTCAAGTAAAAGAGAAGAAAACTTACAAGAGACAGAATTTCTGGAGGGGGATAAAATTCAGTTTATAGAGTTCTCTACATAGACTGACACTTTCTCAGTCATTATAATAGTTGATTGTTGGCTGCTACAATCCATAGCAGAACAATCCAGTATATGTGGCATCAAGAAACTTCCTTAGATGCCTTGTTGTGAGCTAAAGTGGGGGCGATATAAGTGATCTTATGAATTATGAGAAAAATGAATACAAGGAAGAATGGATGCTTTAGTGACCTTTGTGATAGAAGAAAACAATTTCTATGTCCTATGGCTTATAAACAATGTGGAACATACTGTTGAGCTTTGAGAAATAAATAAACCTTTCCTTCCTTAAGCTTATATCAAATACTTCCTGACAGTAACAGGGAAAATAATGAGCACAAAAGTCTATACTGAGGAGCTGGGCTGCTGCAGTGATTAACTGGTTGGAGAGGGTAGTGTGAAAGAGATGGAATGCAGCTTTAGAAAAGCTCTATTCTTATTCTGTAAGCAGGGCTTAGTGTGCCATTCCACTGGGGACTGGGAGATCAGGACGCCAGGTCAGAAGCTCAGATAATGAGGTTTCAGAAGAGAATCAGGACTCTCTCAAACTGTATCAGAAATCATCTGAACTATACTTCAGCATATATTCCAGGGCTTCATTCTGCATATGTTCTGAGAATTGACTGAGGCAGAAATCACTAGTAATGGACTGACTCCTGAGGTAGAGAAAAGTCTCAAGACAGAATAGCCATAAGGCTGTAATGTGGCTACTGCCTACTGCTGTCACTCAAGTCAACAATGTCAGAAAAAAACAAAAACAAAAACAAAAATGTAGTACAGAAAGATATTTTAAAGATGTAAAGGTTGGCCAGGAAGTATCTGTGAGTGAGATCCAGGCAGGAAAAGTTAAGAAACAACTACAATTGTTAAAGAGATTAGTGTCTTACAGATATAGGAAAGATCCTAAGGACACATGATCCTACCATCCAGGGTTATATCTTATGGAAATACAAATTAATCTACAAGCCCTAAAGTGACTGGGTTCATCGCTTAGAAACAACTTTCTGGAAAGCATTTCCATTTGTCAGCCAATGCAGTGGCCAATGCAGATGTGGTCTAAGGAAACCAGGCTTCTCTGCAGATATAAGGTACACATTCGTATAACCACCACCCACAATAAGATAATAAATTGCAAACACCATGGAAGCTTTATCTGTGTTTTTCAAGCAGCAAATACTAATCCATATTATAATTTTGTTTGTTTTGAAATAGATCTCATTATGTAACCTAGACTGGCCTAGAATTCTTCATGTAGGCCAGATGGAGATACATCCTCCATCTCAGGCTCCCATCTGCTAGTGAGTAACTAGGAATTAGTAGACATCCTGGTAGGCAGCTTAGCTAGGTAATAAAGGTAGCCAACTTCTGAGATGGCCAGCTTCTTCCTCGTCCTGACCTGAGGCAGTCTGACATAAGCCTGACGGCTTAAAGCAAAGGCCCTACAGATCTTTGTCTCCCAGCTTCAGGCCCAAGGCTGATGACTGACTCAGCAAGTGTAAAGCCTGATCAGGGCGTGTTACATAAAAGAAGGAGGCCAGTCAACCTTACTGTATTTCTTTAAACTGACCAACCCAAAAATTAAAAGAGAACCATCCTTTAGAGACTTCAAAATTCCAGACCCCAGAGGAGCCTGGATGTTTGGACTGCCAAGTACCCACTCAGAGTCTTTTTCACTGTGTGTGATCTGTGTGCCTGTGTTTCTACCCCAACCCCCAATAAACAGCTCCAACTGGCGACTCTTCCTGCTGTGCTTTCTCCACTACTTCTCCTTGTGATGAAGACTTTCCCTGTCTTTTCACTTTTAACGGGTAGGAATATTGCAATCAAATGTCATAGACTGTACCACTGGGATCACAGGGAACCAGCCACAACTCCAGGGAAGGATCTTTACCTCTCCAGTTATACTAGACATATAGTCAAAGGAGCACCCACAGTATAGACATGGGGCCATCCCTAACGGAGTAGAGACATGCAGAGAGATACTTTTAGTTTAAGGATTATTCGATTTTAACACTCTGAATTTCCAACTATGCTTTCTGATACAGAGATAGAGAAAATTAATATTCTGAGAATAAATGCTTTTGCCTAAAAGATCTCTGTCCTCTAAACAGAAGAAAATGCTACCTAATGTGAGACAAGTGAAGGACAATCATACAAAGCAGAGAGCCAGCATCCATTAAGCTTACTAAAAAAAATGACAACAAAGTTGTACTTACATACGTTTGTTTCCTCTTATAGAACATGTTAATACACATGGAATGTATTATCATTCATTTTACGGAAAATAACTACACACTAAGTGTTTTACTTTTGCTTTCTGTATGAGAAGATGGCATTTGAATTTTGAAATTGTTGAAACCTTTTTTTCAGTTAACTTAATCTAAATAATTATCTGAATTGGAATTAGAAGTGTTTGGCTTGCAAGATTTTCTTATTGATGTGTATTTCTAGATCCCCTAAAACTATTTTAAGACTTTCTGTTACTATTGTGCATAAATTTTCAAATCAGCTATCACATTGAGGGCTAACATATTTAACTACATAATTTATTTTTTCCTACTAGCTTTCCATTACAAACCACAAGTCTTTGAACTTGTGATTAGGTTCCATACCCTGAGGGTTTTGAATGTTTTTCCAGAAGGCTTTCAATTTATTTTATGCCTGCCTGTTCCACTGGATTCAGTTCAAATTTTTCTAATATGAAGCATATTTTCAAGTGCCTTGATTCACATTTTAATGATTTTTTTGAAAATTTTATCACTCTTAATTAAGGGTATTCACAAGAAACATTTTAATTTTTTTATATTTGGTAATATTTTGAGTTTTTTCAACTTCATAGGCAAAGTAATTTTGCAAATTTTACAAACTAGAACATCTAAATAGAACTGTGTGATATAAGAAGGTTTCTTAAATTGAATGATACAACACTCAAAGATAGCGCTTATTAACCAAAATATGAATAAATCACAAGTATACTTATTCTAAGAGGAAAAATAGTGCTTTGCATTAAAATACAAATAGTTTACCACATTTTTATCCTTAATCATGTTTGATTTGGGAGTATCCTCTTATATTTATAGTAAGGAAGTGATGTCAGGGGCTGACTAATTATTTTCAAAGACATTGGCTGTTTCCACAATATATATATAACGTTTTTAGCTTGCATATTTACTACAAATTGTTCCAAAGAATTAACACCCATACCTCAGTTAAATGTGTGAATTCAAAATGCTCATATATATACATATAAGTACATATATCTGTGTGTTTACATATGAAATATGTAATATATACTATATTTTTCAGTGGTTATAAGCATAGCAGTGGGCCACATTCCTCCTCCTTCCATCATCTTTGCTAAGAAAGGATGTATGGTCCACTGAACAGCTCCACACCACAGTTATTCACCCTGATTTCATGTCCTGTCTTTCCATTTCCCACTGACTGTTTAAGATCATTCCCTGTTCTTTCTTTTCCTTTCTTCCTTCCTTCCTTCCTTCCTTCCTTCCTTCCTTCCTTCCTTCCTTCCTTCTTTTCTTCCTGCTCCCTCAACCTAAACATCCTCTGAAATTCTTGCTGGTGCCTTTCATAAGGCAGTATTTCAATACTAGTATCTTTCTGCGCTTGGCTTCAGAATTTTGGCATGTCTCATTGCTCCTCAGATCCCACATATTCTGTTTACCTCCACTGTCCTTAAGGCTCACCCATCTCTACAGAAGTACAAGCCTAACCCTTTCCAAGTTTTCCATTTCTTTTTTTGTCTCATAACAAAACATTTTTTTGGAAGGTACAGTTAGGAATCCCTAATGCAAATTCAGTGAACCAGCACAGAGAGAAGGCTTTGCATGAGATGAGAAATCTTGGTAAACTATGGGAACAGTCAAGTGCAGTATAGTCAATACGTAGCTGATTGCATTTTCATTTGTAATGTGGAGGCACTGCCAAGAAATTGAATCATGCTGAATATGATGGCAGATGTTCCCTAGAATTTTATGCTGCTTCAGAACTCTCCAGAATGACCTCTGATGATTGGGATATGAAGTTTGATATTATATATAATTACTTACAGCTTAACAATAGATGGGAACCCATTAAAAAACAATGCTAAAGCTATCATTTTATAAGGGGGATACCATTATAATCAGGGGGAAAATGTATCTGCAATAATTTTATTTATAATGGTTTCATTTTGTTTGTGCTGCAATTTCAAATTAAATCTTCATTAGCATTTAACATCCTATATAGGATGTATTATTTTATGGATTTGTTTATTCATTCCATAAATATTTAACAAGTACTTCTTGGTACTAAACACACTTCATCATCAAGCACAAAATGCATAATTTGTAACTTACCATGAGCCATGCGGTGGAACCAATAGTAGCCAAAGTCAACTCCTAAGAAAGTTAAATACCACGTCCATGGAGAATCCCAAGGCAATTCCAAAAGTCTGTAGTTCTCCCAGATATAAATATAACTGGTCACTTCAAGGCTCCTGAAGAACAGACTGGAAAATAAAGTCCACAAGGACGATTATAATATTTTGTATGGCCATTGTGATAAAACAGCCAAGGTGGTGTTTAACATGGATATATTCATATAGAAAAACAGCACACATGGCCATCCCATTGTGCTTCTTCCTGATCTGTCTGGCCTCCCTATCACAGCATCACCTGCTCCCCTGCTATGTTCTTTTGTTTGACAGGCATCTGCATAGCAGTTATTTGCACTCTAAACTTCATGGAACTTAGGAGATTTTTGAGTCGCTAAAAAACCAGATTTTATGGAACATATCATACATAATAAATCTTGCTAAACTGCTCCTTAGTTCCCGATATTGTCATTTTTAATTGTAATGAAAAACGCAGCAAGGATGGCATATAATTGAAGAATGAAAGGTTGAAAACTATACAGGGAATGGTTCCTAAGGAGCCTGAGAACAACTTGTCATTAAATAGGAGCATTCATAAAATGTGTATTAACCTAAAGCGACTTCTTCTGCTCTCTCCTCCATACCTTCATTTCTTATCCCTCTGCACATGCTATAGTTGCACTATAATGTTACACTTTAGGCATACACCTGTCTAGGCACACATCTAAGAGAAGCATAAGGTTGGGCTTTTAGGATAGTAGCAAATAGTTTTCTACCAGAAATGAGACATATTAATCTACTTAAACTGAGCAAGTTTTATGAAGAAAAAGAAACAGAGCTAGAGAGATTGTTCAGTTCTGAACATTTGCAGAGGACTTAAGCTCAGTTCCCAGCACTTACATTAAGTGATTTACAATCTCCTGCAATACTCAAGCTTCTAGCAATCTGACACCCTCTTCTGGCCTCTACAGGCACCATGCAGACATATGTTACAAGCATGCAAACACGCACATA
The DNA here is from genome assembly GCF_008632895.1 of Mastomys coucha. Taxonomy (NCBI): domain Eukaryota; kingdom Metazoa; phylum Chordata; class Mammalia; order Rodentia; family Muridae; genus Mastomys; species Mastomys coucha. The sequence continues at coordinate 52,946,162 of NW_022196912.1, read as the reverse complement.
TACATAAAAAATGGAAATAAAATATATATTTTTTTGAATCTAGAAACTAAACTCTGTATCCCTGCCTATTTTACCTTATGTCTATAAATTTTTATTTCAAAACCATAAATATTTACTTGATTTTATGTACTATATTTCATTGTGAACTATCTGTGATAAAGATCATATGCAAAAAATTATTTAACAATTTCATACATCTGATTAAGTTTACTTCTTAGTCTAACTTTGACATCAAGTTGTGAATCATTTATCAATCCAAATCATTCTGATGTATCTAGAGATGCATATGTAGTTCCACACTGGGCAAGATGCCATGATGCAGGGATTCCTACAGTATTTCAGAAACATGAGGAATTGGAAGTACAGAACCTGCCTTCTAAACATTTATTAAGGGTAATTTTCAAAGGATGATTTAAAACAAGTTCATTTGAAAGGTGGCCATCTTGGACAGTAAATGACATGTTTAGACCAGGGCATCTCAATAATGCCCCCCCTCCTTTTTTATAAGAAATTTTCTATATTTACATTTCAAATGATATCTCCTTTCCTGGTTTCCCCTCCAGAAAAAAAAATGTTCCCTCCCAGCTGCCCCAGCTCACCAATCCACCCTCTCCCACATCCTCACTCTCCCATTCCCCTACACTGGGGCATAGAACCTTTATAGGACCCAGAGCAAGGGCCTCTCTTCCTGTTGATGACTGACTAGGCAATCCTCTGCTATACATATGCTGCTAGAGCCATGAGTCCCACCATGTGTACTCTTTGGTTGGTGGTTGAGTTCCTGGGAGCTCTGAGGGTACTAGTTAATTCATATTGTTGTTCTTTTGAAACAGGATGATTCATTTTGTAGGGGATTGTTTTTGAACAAACCTTAAACTATAATATAAAATTTTAAAATCAGTCTCTAATTCCCAGTAAAAGGGTATCAACTGCATAAGGTTTCCTTTTGGGTTAAAGATATGAAAAAACTCAGGGTTTATTTTTTTGTTTTTTGTTCTTTGCTTTTTGTATTTTGTTTTTTATGGTCCAAGCTACTAACTTCTCCAACAGACAGATTTTAACCATGAAGTTGCTGCCACATTGGGCCAGATGACTCCTTATTGGGAAAGATTTACTACATCTAATGAAACTGTAGAAAAACACCCTCCTTCTCTTTCAATCCAACAGCACCACTCCCTGTATCAGCTGTGATAACCAAATATGTCTCCAGACACTGTCAAATGTTTTCTGATGATCATATGTGTCCCAAGTTACTAATCACTGCTTAAAGCAATTAGAAACAAAAGTATTAAAACCAAGAAAATTCAACAAAAGCTGCCATACTCTAAAGATTGTTAGGTAAGCCTTGGCACATATTATCAGCTTAGACTTCTCTACATACTTATCAGTCATTTGATAAATTCGTACTGGGAGTTCTTAAATCTCAGGGACAGCAGAGGGCCCAAGGGCATATTGTTGAACATGGACCATAATAACCTGATCTTCCTGTTTTCCTTGCCAAGACCTCAATCAAAGACGGCCTCTATAAAACTTTGGTTTGTGAAACGAAGAGAGCCTGCCGGCTAAAATCAAGTGCTGCTTATTTCCTGTACCAGTGTCAGGTATTGAACAAACATCTAATGTATCACTCTGTCAAATGAGTGATTAGAGTTGACATAAGTCAAGCTAAGATATGCCTGATACATAGTGGCAGCCCTTTCCCATTTTCTCACTTTTGCAAGAAACTAACTTTTCTTCAAGGAAAACAGAGTGGTAATGCTGTAGGAGTTGTATTTGGTATTTGCTGCTTTGTATCCACAAGATGAACAAGATCCTGTTCTGTTATACATGTGAAAGAACAGCCATTCAATGCCCACAACTGAACAAATTTGTCTAGGTGATACAGCTGGGAAATAATTATCAGATTCTGGAAAGCCCTTGATAGCAGGAAATATAACCTACATTTGCAAAATGGTTCCCAACAGACCCAGAATCATAAACCAGAACTCCTTCCTCTTTCTGTTTCTAGTTCCTCTGTCCCTATCCCTAAAGACCTAGCATATGGCTCTGCATTTTGGAATTTTAACTTGAGCTTTCTAAATCCCATTCAGTGGGAACAGACAGACAAACTTGTATGTATAGATGCAAGGGTCATGCTTGGTCACATGGAGATGAACTGGTAAAAATCACAAGGTCTTACTTAAACATATTCATCCTTCTCACGTGGAGTATGTATATGAGATAAAGAAAATGATCCGAGTACCAAGAGACATTAGGACCTGCTACACAGTGTGACCTTTCTGAAAAAAAGGCTTATTTTTTGTTTTTACAACACAAATTTTTTCACAAACTCTACTAAAATAGTGGCTTTCTAAGGCTAGGAGTACACGATAAAATTTAGTCCAGTATGGAAAGACTGAAGCAACTCACACAAGTTACCCTTCAACCTCTACAGGCACATGATGGCACACCAGCATGCATGCACACACACATAAATGTAAATATATATACATATATATATATATATATATTTGAGTGATAGACATATTTTTTCTGAGAAGTTAACTATATATTTCTTTCCAAACCTTTGGCAAGTCACCTCAGAACTTGAGCTGTCTGTCTGAAGAGCTCCCACCACTTTTGCTCCATCTAGTGGAATATTGTCTTTTTAATATCTCAGCAGTAAGAAGAGAAATGATTCAACTTCTACTTTTTATAAACAGACACACCCATTTTGCTACTTCTTACTATAAAATTGCATTACATTTATAAAATGATGACCTCATTTCTTTAAAACAACCATTAAGCCATAAATGTATTTGTTATATTCTTTACAAGAAAATATGTAACTGTATTATTGCCAAGTGTGTAAATCCTGCCTGGGAACCCATGGATTAAAAAAAAGAATAATGTCATAGCAGTGACAGATTTTCTTTATTCTACAGCCCCACCCTAAGGACTTGAAAATATTTCAACAAAGTTTAATTTCCTCCTTTTATTTTTTTTTTAAACTGAACTGTTTTGGTCAGGAGTGGAAAATTCCACTGAAGGCATAGAGGCAGTAAAATTCTGCATACGTATGCTTGAACATTATGAGACCAGTGCCATAGTAAAAGCTAGCCATGACCCATAAGTGTTAAGAGTAGAGTGTCCTCAACTTATTTGAAAGTCTACCTAGCTAAATTATCTCTCAAACCTAGTGCAATTTGATTTATAATCTACTCTTTCAACAGAATAACTGAAGTCCTGAGAAACAACATACTACAGATATTTTTATCAGGAATCAAGCTTCTCTTGGGAGGATGCAGTTTATGGAAACAGTAACTCTGGGAGGAAGTAACAAATTGATTTCTGGGTTTCTGATGAAGGATTGGAAATTCAATTCTGCTTAAGCAAGCAAAGGGGGAAGTGACATTCCCACTTCATTAACATGTAAGTCAGTAGTACAATATTTTGCAAATTATGCTTTTTAAAAGTAGATTTGGCACACATTTCATTGAATAAAGTTCAACTTATATATATATACACATATACATATGCATATATATGTATATGTATATATGCACATAATTGGCAGAAAAGCAATTCATCCATAAGATACTTCTTGTTAGTTATGATCAATAGAAAAATCCTTTTACCACTCCAGTTCTGGATTCTGGTTAGAAGGCTTCCTACTGTGTTTCAAAAGAGCAAATGAATCCAGGATGTCCTAGAATCTGGTGTGAGGCAGATGGACTTTTATTATCGATGAAGGCCTGGCCAACAGGCTTGTAAATAAGATAAAGTCCCGTCTATGGTTAATACTTTCCATTAGATAACATAAAGATGTTAAATGTGTAGCACATATCTTTCCTGTGGATACAGTAAGGAAGCTAATACTTTTACAGAGACTTCAAATTGTATGTAATTATGACATCGGGATGGTCAAATAAAATTATTTTTCCTAAAGTCTGTGGAGAGCACTTCTATTGCAAGAATGCAGAACTAGAAAGTTGTGTTCACCATCTTCTCTTAATTTGTTAGAAGCTTTTTAGAGTTACTATCTGAGGCACAGTTCTCCAGTAGTGGATTAGCTAATAGCATAGTACTGTTTTTCTTGAAATTATATACTTTAAGGATGGGCAAGCCCTTGTTGCTCGTAGAGAAAATGAACTGCATTCCTTGGAGTGGCAAGGACACATGCCGTGTTAATATAACCCTCAGCTGCTTATGATTTGCACAAGGATTCATTTGAATGCTACAACTTCAAATGAAATATTACTGTAAGTTGATGTCAATTTACTTTTCAATGTCTTTTTCTTCCTTTCTTTTTTATTTTCTGTATGGAAACTGAGTTGAGTTAATCTAGAGAATTGGCTTAACTTTTCTCTTTATACTTTCATGTAAAACAGTGAAGTAAAAGAAAATACATATAAGTGTAACTTCCAGGTTGTTTTCTTTGCTTAGGATGTTTCAGAAAAACTACATTGAAAACTGAGAAACATTTTTAATTGCCATTGTTTTATGATTTAAATCTCATTTTAATACTTGTAAAGTATATAAAACCAATTTGCGACTCTAAATAAAAATATAGCTGCAGAAAATACTGTATAAATTCAAGTTAATAACAGTGTACCTTCCTTCAAAGAGAACCAGATTTAAATATTTTAGAAGAGTTTTGAAAGGAACTTTACCTTGTATTCCTGAAGGACTGGCTTGGGTTGATATTTTGACCTGGCTTGGGTTGATATTTTGTCTGTCTGCTTCTTTCTAAATCTCTCCCCCTCCCCCTCTCTCTCTCTAGTTTTGTCCTTCCCTGCTCTTGCCTCATACGAAATCCTTCTCACTTGTCACTGCCATTTCCTTGTTATCCAATGTCAAGTGTGCACATGTGTCTATGTGTGTGCATGTGTGTCTCTACTTTTTGAGGTATGATTTTGTAAAGAAGTATATTTGGAATTTTGGTTTTTTGTTCTAACTTCATAGTTTTGTAAGTCATATTACAAAGAAGAAACACCGTAATAGTTAAATGCTAGAAGGAGAGAGTGTAACTTTACTTAAAGCCATATCAGACTTTGAAAGTTTAAAGACAGCCAAAACATGAGGGTGAATTCGACAGGATATTTCTCAAAATTATTGAAAAACAAAACAATAAATACAAAATGTTCCATTCCAAGTCACTAAAATTCATGATCCGTAATTGCACCTGCACATACAGTACTTCCTAGTTATTAAATGATTTTCACAGCTGAAAAATCAACTGATTTCCAAGAATTCTTAGTACATTACATTCTCAAAGTGAGCTACAGAAAACAACTGTATTATCTTCAATAAATAAATCTATATCTAAATCTTCATACCTAAGAGTGTATATATGGAAAGGGAGCTCATGTTCATTTTCGACACATGAATTCACGTGGTAGAAGAATTGATCAATAAACTCAATTGTTATTTTAGGCAATCTGGGTCTTATTGAGAGTAATTACCTTCCACTGATTCTAACTGTAGTATGCAACCACATCTGTGATTACTCAGCTCATTATTTTATGACTATAAACCTAATGACCCAGTTTACTCAAAGTAACACATTGATATGTATTTTTAAGGTTTATTTTCTACCCAAACATGTTATGATTTATACCAGGTTAACGCACCTTTTCCTTGGATATATTTCATGTTAAATGTCATTTTTTAGTTTGCCTGGATTTCCCACTGTATGGTTCCAAGAAACATTCCAAAGTGATGAGCTGTACTCAGCAGTGAAGCTCCACAAACAGTAAAAAGAAGCAGGGTTGGGAGGCTATAATGAGCATGCTTTGCCCCAGCTCAAAGCTCAGCTCCTTTGGGGACTTTCCTCTTGGTTCTGCTTCTTTGGTTAATCCTGTTATACTGAAGTTTCCTTCTGTCTGCCTGGTGGGCTTGCCTCCTGTACCACTCAATTCACTTTATGACATAGGTCATTTAGTGATGGTTTGACCTATATTTGTCCAGTTTTATCATTAACATGGCAGTATAAAAGATATTATTTTAGAGCATTAGTTTTGTACCAGACATCATTCCTTGGAGTACGAACTAAAACTCTGACACGAGCAAAACTCTTCTTGATTTCAGGGCCCATGCAAGTTGGGGATTGCTGACACAAAGAGAAGAACCTTCAACCCTATCTAAAATTGTTATGTGTCTGGAGTTAGCATAAGAGTCAGGGCATGGATCAAAGGTGCCCCAACTCAGCCCCTGGAAACAGATGAGCTTTCCTGAAGTTATGCCTATTCATAGACCTACAAAGGATCTGGAGACAGACACATTAATAGCTTTCCAATCCAACAGAGAGTGTCTCAGAGATGTGTCATGACAGGATAAAGATGACAAAAGGATAGACAAAAACAAAAACCAAAAAAAATCTAATCCTTGTGTGCACAGAATTTTACTTCAAGTCCAGAAAACTGTAGAAGTAGGGTATGGCTTCCTCCTGGTCTCTATAATATAAACATTTGGGTACTAATGATAATTGGTCATATATTATACATTGGGAAATATCTGAGTCCTAGAGAGATATTTGTGGAAATTTGGCTAGAACAAAGCCTAATTTCAAACAGGTACTTGTACAAAAGCCCAGAGTAAGGTCTCCTGTAAGGCAGGTGAAACAGTCACTTTGGTTAAAATAATATAAGAAGATACCAGGGAAACTCAGAAATTAAGATTAGGGAAGTTGAGCATTCTCTATTAAAAATTAAAAACAAAAAATCAGGGCTGAAAAAATAAGATAATTTTGAATAAGAATAGTTCCTTAACTTTTAGGAATTTATAGGGAAACATGTAAAATACTCACTTAAAGTTCCCTCTTCTTTATACTGGGAAAGACTTGGATTTCTTTATCTTATATTCTATACTCTGATACTCACCTTGGAAGCCGAGACACAACACCAGCTGACACAGATGTAAGAGCATCGTCCAAATGACCTGATGGTTTCCCTTTAAGAATCCAGCTGATGACTAGTTCAAGCAGAATCAAGAAGATGAAAAATGGAGTCGCCTAGACAGGAGATTAAATAGAAGAGATGCTACTCTGCTCCATATGAAGTCCTCCAAAATTTCTAATCAGTCCTCTGATATCTGGGAAGGATACACCTTTCTGGAGTACCTACATTTATACTACTGGGTTATTTCCAAGCCAATGAGCAAGACAATTTGCGTATTTTAGTCATATTCTAAAGATATTTTCAAAACGTGCCATCCAATTTATAAATGAAATAAAAGCGTAAGTACAAATTTTACTATTATGCCAAAAACATAAGTAAAATCATAAAGGAGATGCTTCAAGTTCAAGAAAATATATTTAAAATTAGTTAAGCATGTAAAAACTTATCTTTTGACCCTGAACAAGTTAGAGTCACTCTAAAAGAACCTCCATAAAATACCTTCAGTTGGAGTTTTTACAAACTAGACAGTCTAGAACTACTTCTGTGTATGACACAAAAGTAGTAGAAACATTTGAGATTCTTAGCAAATAAGGTAATTTCCTAAGATTGTATCAGCACCAACATTCCATTCTTTCAGCTTTAATTCTTATGGTTTTATAATAATGAGAATTTAACCATCAATCACTGATTAGGTTTAACACTATAATCTAAATAATAACTTATTATTATTAATTATTATTATATTATATATTACATATATATATATTAAATAATATAACTAAATAATAATAATTTTTGAAGACAGGATTGGTACATCTTTCTTCAGTAAACAAAATAGCAGTATCAAGTCTCAAAATCATTATGAGCTTCAATCATGTGGACCCTAATAATGAGGTGGAAGTTTTCTCACTGAGCTTTCAAGACCTTGCTCCATGATGTCATAGTTTCCCTATTTCTGGTCTGAACTAGTAAGTGTTGTAGGAACAACTTGACAGGGTGGGGAACATTATTGCTTAGGCTCTAATTCTGGATATTTCCACTTCCAATCATGGCCAAGCAACAGAAGTGAAAAAGGCCTCAAAGGCTTAAAATGATAGAAAAAAAAATGGTTCAAGTTCAAACTTCGGAAGTTAGAGTTTTACTGAGCCAAGCTGCATAGCCTTTATTCTGCAGACTGACTCTACCAAATTAAAGAGGAAATACCTGGAGCTGGTAGAAAAGTTAAACAGTTTCAAACAAATTTGTTGCAATGTTTACTGTTGTGGTATAACTATTCAACATTGCTTTCAATGCCAACATGTTCAAAAACTTTGAATTTTTTTTTCATATTCTAGAGTGATTTACAGGGAATTTACAAGCAAAGATGTAGATATTGTACAGAAGTTTAATTCACTTGAAAATTGTACTTTTGCTTTATGACTGTGAGAAATTGGTGTTTTATGAGGCTGTAATAATTTGAAGTAGAAAATTGAACAAATCTTAAGGATATGTTGAGTTTATATAGTAATAAAAGAGCAAAAGAGCCCCTTCCAAGACAGTCTCACCTTTTTAACGTAATCGGGCACCTCTTCAACAGTTTGGAAGGCAGTTTCACTGGGCTTCATCATGTAAAATAAAGTTCGCATACCCTGGGAAACTGAAACATTGTCTTGGGCTTCTGGGCTCCTCATTTCTGTTCCTGTCTGATTCCCAGCTGAAGATATTTGTGGTTCTGTGGCAGAAGTGCAAAACTGAACAAAGAAAAAGAACTGTGAGGCACAGAGCGAGCCTTGTCAGAGAAGAGCTGAGAACAAAGACCCACAGAGACCTCAGCCAACAGCGGAGTTTGTGTGCAAGGGCGAAGAACACTAGCAGCAAGAGTAGGTTCAGAGTTCAGTGGAGATTCCCCAGGAAGAGGAAGTAGGGGAACAAGGAAGACCCACAGAAACAAGCAAGCAATGCAGCTTGCCTATTGCTTAAGTAACTTGTCAACAACTAAAAAGAGAAGTAAAGAAAAACAAATAAATCATATGCAACTGAGCCTTAGAAAGTGAAAGAGGAATAAAAGCAAACAAACCAGTTTTAGAACAGGTGAAAGTTCACTCTGATAAAGTGGTAGAAGTCCAAAAGTCAGACTACATGAGGAAAATTAAATTTTCTCTAAAAGGCACAATGCCTTTGAATTTGTTGTTTCTTAACAGAACCCTATCTTAGACGTAATGGGCAGTCTGTGTAATAATTAGTCGCCTCTCCAAAGTAGAACCTGGCTTCTTACCCCCTACGCATTTCTACTCAGTAACTAAATTTCTGGATGTTTTGCAAACCAGTTCAGAGCCACTTGGTTGATTGCATAATCTAGCTGTTCAGTGAAAACTTACATTTCTCCATCCTTCTTGGCCTTGAAGAAACTCCCTAAGAAACTCTTCAGAGGTTGTCGTGAGACCTCCCCTGTGGCTTACAAAATGAGCTAAAGTCACTGTACCATTTTGGAGGTCTAGAAGGCACTTATTTGATTGCAGTGGCAGGGAATGTGTACTTCTTGCCTGAATAGCCTGAAATTGGTATGGAATATTATGGTTATATTGAAAGGAGTGTTGCGTGAAACCTGACATCACTTTTCTTGTTGCTGTGACAAAGTGCCTGACTTAAGGAAAGAATATGGATTGTCTTTGGTTCACAGTTTAAAGTACAGCCCAACCTGGAGGGACAGCCATTGTAGGGTGAATATGAAATGGATGGTTGTCGCATCCTCGTCCAGCAAGAAAGATGCAAGGACAAGAGCTCTTCCTTTTGCAGTTTATTTCAGGACCCTTTTACAATGCTTCTCCCTCCTGCTCTCTCCTGCTTGCTTCTCCTCCTGCTCTAATCTTAACGCCTTCTACCTCCTGCCTCTCTGGAGCTTACTTAAGCTCCGCCTCCTGGCCCACCCTCCGCTGTTGAGTACTCCCAAGCTTAGCCAATCCCAATGGGCCATGTAACAAAAGCAGATAGATCACCAGATGTAGAAGCAACAAATAGCAGTAGCTTAGCCAAATAAGGGCTTTGTTTAAGAGGCCTCTCGCTCGGGGCTCGGCTCTCCAAAGATGTTCATATTTTGTCTGAAGTCAGGATGCAGAGACAATCAAGAATCCTGACAATAAGCTGGCTTCCTCTTGTTTTACTTCTTAATTAAACCCGAGATTCATATCATGAGATAGTACCATCCACATTCCTTGTGAGTCTTTACCAGCAAACTCTGAGCGTGTCTCAGCAGGTATTTGGAAAGGAAATGAACTATGAAATGATGAGAATAAGACCCGGGCGGTGGTGGTGCACGCCTTTAATCCTAGCACTTGGGAAGCGTAAGAACTGGGTTCAGATTAGCTTTGTCAGACTTCTCTTTGTCAGTGAAGTCGGATGTCAGGCAAGTTATCCTCAATATATTTAAACATAATATAATTTGTAGGAAAGTTTCGTGGTGCAACACAATCCTCAGTGAACAAGGAGGTAATTACATCAAAACTTAACTCAAACTACATATCCTTTATTTCAAGAAGGTAGGACATAGAGATAGGTTACCTATACTAGTTTAATGACCTAAGGAAGGATCTCGCCTATATCCTTGTTGTCGTTAAAAATAACTTAGAGATCATTTGACTAATTAATAAACTCTGTTCCCAGTTGTGGGAGTTTCAGGGAGCATCTAGCTATATAGATAATGTAAGTGTCATCAAGACTATTAGCTATCTCTGTTCCAGGCTTGTGGGAGCTTGGGGAAGTCACTAGCTGTGCAGGTAATGTAAGGAACATTTGGATTACTGGCCACCTTCATTATTGATTGTGAGAGTTTGATATGGGCCAACACATTGCAGACCACCAGACTATTAATTATCTCCAATTCCCATCTTTTGGAAAACCAGAAAGGACAATCCTAGATATTTAACACTCTTGGTTTCTCTGAATTCGTAGATGCATGGACTTTTGTGCTTCCAGTATAAGCCTATCTGGGGAAACCTTCCTATACATACCCAGGGGTGTGTCTGTAAGGTTACTCCAAATTCAGTCAAGTTGACAGTAGATTAAGCACCAGAACCTCAGAAAGTTATAACACCAGGCATAGATACTAGAGGTAGCAGCATATAACACAAAGAAAACTGAGGAGATACAAGGTATATGTGCTTGTATAAAGTAGTTCTATAAAATGTGTATGTCTGTGTGTGTATGATCATGCTTTACTAAGCTGGGCAGGTTTTCTCTCGTCAGGAGGCTAATGTTTCTAAATGTCACCTGGTAATTTTCACTGAGACATTCACAGAGATGGTGATGACACATTCAAATCTTTCCTGATGTCTTAGTCACACTAAACCAATTTCATTTCAAAGTAAACCTTACAGCAGAATTGTTTGAAACACAGACCATACTCATTACCGATAAAAATTATACTTGGTATACCCATTTAACAAAAGTAATTATGTACAGCAACGTGTTCTTTCTGCCTTTTACATGACTATGAAATTACAAATGTGACACGTGACAAGATAAAAATACATGTAACATAATTATAAGTAAAGTGTAAAATGGCAACAGCCTTTTATCTCTTACTGTAGACACTCAGCATTGTCCTCAAAGCAGTAATCTCCCCTCTCACTGGGTATTTTGTCTCCTCATCCCTTCCTTTCCTACAAAAGAGAATTGTTATTGTTGTATATTAATTTAGAAATACACTTATGGTTTGTTTTTTGTAGTTTTGAGCATATTAGCTTCTTCTTGGAGTCAGCAACTTAATCAAGACCATTCTTCAATTCACTATGTAATTAAGTAGTGACACTTTGGTTTTATTGTTGTTTGTATCTTTTTTTCAAACAGCAAAGATGTGTGTGTGTGTGTGTGTGTGTGTGTGTGTGTGTGTGTGTATGCCCATGTGCACACATACACACGTGGGCACTCATGCACGATTGTATACTAGGCAAGCAAAATCGCCTTAGGTTTTAATATACAGGAAGCTGAATGCAAAAATTTATTTAGAGATAATGAAAGAAGTAAAAATACAAAGAATGGAATAAAAACCCTAGAGACAAGTATCATTAGAAAACTAGTAGTCTTCTTATTCTATAGGGATAACAGAGAGACTATTTTGTCAAAAATCAAGTTCTTCTACAACCCAGAAGAAGCTGAAACCATAAGAAAGTATAATCCTTAGAGTAAACTCAGTCTGTGCCAGAAACAATATCCAAGGGAGATAAAGAAAAGGAAAAAAAAATGCTTTCTCCGTAGTTTATTTTAGGCAGAGTTAAAAGGCAATTGAGATAGGAGTGCAGGCAGGAACTCTGCTGGGCATAGACCCATAAGATCAACAGAGGTGAAGAAAAAAGGAGAAAGGATTTGCAGAAAGTAACCTAACTAGCAAGGTGAACTTCAAACCTAGTACCAGTGCTATACTGATTACAGGCTGCATCCTACTCTGTACCTAGAGCAAACCATGCTCTGGAGAAGCAGCTCAGGATCAAAGCACTTTCTATTAGGTTTAATAAAGGGATACAGAAACAAATTCCAAGACAGAAATCTTTGCTTTCTACTTCCTGCCACATTTCCAGGTCCAACCTGTTCAAGTGATCCAAAGTAGCTTTTCATGACAAGGTTCTCTGCCACCCTATTTAGTCTTTAAACTCGGTCTAAGTATTAGACTGTAGACCTTGTCTGATAAAACTGTGTTAGTAGCATTGTCTTATTTAGGGATTGCTGTAAAGATACACCATGACCATAGCAACTCTTATAAAGGAAAACACATAATTGGACTGGCTTACCCTTCATACATTTAGTCCATTATTGTTTTTTTTTGGGGGGGGGCAGATATTTTCTTTATTTGCATTTCAAATTTTATTTCAAATTTTCAAACCCTTTCTTGGTTCCCCCCCCACACACAAACCCCTACCACTTCCCCCTTCTTCTATGAGGGTGTTCCCTACCCACCCACCCATTCCTGCCTCCCTACTCTTGAATTCCCCTACACTGGGGTCCAGCATTTACAGGACCAAAGGCCTCTCCTCCCATTGATTCCTGACAAGGCCATCTTCTGTTACATGTGCGGCTGTAGCCATAGGTCCCTTCATGGGTACTCCTAGATTGGTGGCTTAGTCCCTGGGAGCTTGGGGGGTGGGGGTCTGTTTGGTTGATATTCTTGTACTTCTTATGGGGTGGCAAACTCCTTCAGCTCCTTCGGTCCTTTCTCTAACTCTTCCATTAGGGACCCCATGCTTAGTCTAATGGTTGGCTGAGAGCATCCACCTCTGTATTTGTCAAACAATAGCAGAGCCTCTCAGGACAAAATTATATCAGGCTTCTATCAGCAAGCACTTCTTGCCATCCACAATAGTGTCTGGGTTTGCTGACTGTGTATGGGATGGATCCCAAGTGGGGTAGTCTCTGGATTTCCTTTGCTTCAGGCTCTGCTCTACACTTCGTCTCCATATTTGTTCCCCTGAGTATTTTGTCTTACTTTCTAAGAAGGTCTAAAGGACCCTCACTTTGGTAATCCTTCTTCTGGAGCTTCATGTGGTCTGTGAATTGGGTATTCTGAGCTTCTGTAAGGCAAAGGACAATGTAAATAGGACAAAACAGCAACCAGCAGATTGGGAAAAGATCTTTACTAATCATACATCTGATAGAAGGCTAATATAAAATATATACAAAGAACATAAGAAGTTAGACTCTAGAAAATCAAATAACTCTATTAAAAAATCTGATACAGAGCTGAACAAAGGAAATTGGACATAATACTACCAGAGGACGCAACTATATCACTTATACCACTCCTGGGCATATACCCAGAAGATGCTCCAACATGTAATAAGGACATATGCTCCACTATGTTCATAGCAGCCTTATTTATAATAGCCAGGAACTGGAAACCACCCAGATGTCTCTCAACAGAGGAATGGATGCAGAAAATGTGGTATATTTACACAATGGCATACTACTAAGCTATAGTCAATGAATTTATGAAATTCTTAGGGAAATGGATGAATCTGGAGAATATCATCCCAAGTGAGGTAACCCAATCACAAAAGAACACACATGGTATGCACTCTCTGATAAGTGGATATTAGCCCAGAAGTTTGGACTACCCAAAATACATTCCACAAACCACAAGAAACTCAAGAAAGACCAAAGTATGGATACTTCTTTCCTTCTTAGAAGGGGGAACAAAATACACATGGAAGGAGTTGCAAAGCCAAACTATGGAGCAGAGACTGAAGGAAGGACAATCCAGAGACTGCTCCACCTAGGAATCCTTCCCATATTCAATCATCAAACCCAGACATTATTGTGGATGCCAACAAGTGCTGGCTGACAGGAGCCTGATATAGCTGTCTCCTGAGAAGCTTTGACAGTATGTGACTAATACAGTAGAGGCTCACAGCCATCCATTGGACTGAGCAGAGGGTCCCCAATGAAGGAGCTAAAGAAAGGACCCAAGGAACTGAAGGTGTTTACAGCCCCTTAGGAGGAACAACAATATGAACTAACTAATACCCTCAGAGCTCCCAGAGACTAAACTACCAACCAAAGAATACACATGGTGGGACTCATGGTTCCAGCAGTATATGTATAGCAGAGAATGGCCTAGTTGGTCATCAATGGAAGGAGAGACCCTTGGTTCTGTGAAGATTCTATGCCCAGTGTAGGGGAATGCCAGGGCAAGGAAGCAGAAGAGGGTGGGTTGGTGAGCAGGGGGAGGGGGAAGGGAACAGCTTTTGTCTTTTTTTTTTTTTTCCAGAGGGGGAACTGGGAAAGGAGATATAATTTGAAATATATATAAAGAAAATATCTAATTAAAAAAAAGACTTTTCAACTGAGGAATATTGAATGGCTGAGAAGCACCTAAAGACATGCTCAACATCCTTAGTCATCAGGAAAATGCAAATCAAAATGACCTTGAGGTTCTGTCTCACACCAGTCAGAATGACGAAGATCAAAAACCTCAGGTGACTGTAGATGCTGGTGAGGTTGTGGAGAAAGAGGAACAAACTCCTCCATTGTTGGTGGGATTGCAAGCTGGCACAACCACTCTGCCAATCAGTTTGGCAGTTCTTCAGGAAATTGGACACAGTACTACCTGTGGACCCAGCTATAACACGCCTGGGCATAAACCCAAAAGATTCTCCAATGTATAACAAGGACACATGCTCTACTATGTTCATAGCAGCCTTATTTATAATAGCCAGAACCTGGAAACAACCCAGATGTCCCTCAACAGAGGAATGGATACAGAAAACGAGGTACATTTGCACAATGGTGTACTACTCAGCTATTAAAAGCAATGACTTTGTGAAAATCTTAGGCAAACGGATGGAACTAGAAAATATCATGCTGAGTGAGGTAATCCAATAACAAAAGAACATACATGGTATACACTTACTGATAAATGGATAGTCCACTAGCTTTATGGCAGGAAGCTTCATGTCATACAGGCACATAAGGTGCTGGCAAATACTTGGGAGTTTTATATTTGGATCCACAGACAGCAGGAAGAGGATTGAAACACACCAACACATTAAAGCCCACCCACTACTAACACTTCCTCTAACCAAAAAATACCTACTCCAACAAGGCCATGCCTCTAAGTGGTTCCACTCCCTATGATACAGAAGAAACACTTTTCTTCAACCATGACAAACATATTTCCACAATTATGAAAAATTCACATTAGCTATAGGTATTATAGAAGAAATGAAGAAGGTAATTTTGTAAAAGTATTACTATAACTGCGTTAGGTAGATTCCAATGGCACACATACTTAAGCATCTTACATTTGAGATCCTTTTCTAGTGTATTTTCCTTCCTGCTGAGATTACACTCTATGTGTGATTTGAGGCACAGCTTGTTAGAATTTAGAGGCCACAAGTTGTTTGAAAAACATAATCTCAAATTAAAAGGTGTTTGTTCCTCTGATAAGTCCTTTTGAAGACAGTGTGCTTGCTGTCAGTCAGGACACAATGTGTGCTAAATTTCTAATGTGCAATATGTAACTGCTTGAGACTTCTTTACTTAACAGCTACCATAACCCAGAGTGTTGTAAACACAAAAGAGTGGAAGTTTAGAATATGACAGTTACATGATCCAACCTAAGTGTAAAAACAGTCTTGTGTTCTCTGAATAAATGAACAGTAGATTTTTGAAGCAAAGATTAGCCACAAGGACACCTGGATAATTTTCTCTAAGATTAGTTCAGTAGGAGTGAAATTAGAAAGGTTCTTGTGGATCCATAATAATCAAATCACTGACAAGATAGGCAGAGACAATAAAAGGCAAAAACTGATTTGAATATTTGGCTTAATTCACTGAAAGAAGAGTGTTCTTTACTGATATGGGTACACTAAGAGATGTGAATAAAACATGAACTGCTATATACATCTTGACACATATAAATCTAAAGTTCAAAAATCAAAATAAAGAATCAGATATAAAAGAATAGCATAGAAAAGTCTGAAAGAATAGCTATAGACCAAAAATGGCTTTATTTGTAGTCATTTTAACTATGTTCATACAAATAAATAATTCCCATTTTAATCTGAAAGCTAGGGTTGTTGTTATGTTAAGTTTATTTTCCAGAGTAATTGTTTACAGATAAAATACTAATATCATGATATATAATTTCACAATGATTATAAATAATCTCATTGTAAAAGTCATTGAAAAAGTATTGGATTTGTGTTTCAATAAAGTATAGTAAACATTTAAATATTAAGAATTTGCCAATTCCTTTTCACAGAGAATGTGCTTTCAACATTCCTAGAAGTTCAAGGGTTCCAATGGATTTCATGCTTCTGAAAAGTAGATATGAGTTGGTTTATGTTCAGCATTCATTTTCTCTTCCTAGTGTAATTGACGACATTACTTATGTACCATACTACTGTCATCGTTTGAAAGTATTTATTTCCCTTACTACTGTGTTCCTATGTATTTTGAGGCTATATTTAGAAGCTATAGTTAGTATTGTCTCTAACAGTCTCCCATTTCCTAGAATTAACACTTTTCCTCAGAATAGTGCAGCACACGAAGCCTTAATCATTCTCCCTATTTTTCTTAGATCAGATTGTATTATTTTGGCCCAGCACAATCAATGACAGTAGAAAAGATCAAGTAGAAGATGAACTTTAAAGAAATTTATGGCATACACTTGAGGTCAGAGCATGAACAACAAACAGTATTTCCAAATTTATTTCTTTACAATCCTATCAAACTAATGCATTTCATTGTTTTCACAGTCCCCAAGTGACAGAAGAACAGTTCCAAGTGCTATTCATGTCAGAATGTGTGTAACTCTCTCTTTATAGGATTGTATTTGAGTCGTTGGAATTAATCCAAATTCAGAGTGCAGCATAAAAGAATGTCAACAGATCTCAAGTGTATTTCTTGAAATAGCCCATGATATGCTGTGTAAAGGGAAGGATTTTCTTGCAAAACAAATTGGAAAATTCTAGACACTGCATATGAATGTCTGAGATTAATCTTAAACTTAATGTTAAATTAATATTAAAATGCTTATAGGAATATAAGATCTGATGACATTACCAAATAAACTTTTGATAACTACATCAACCTGTAATATTTTCTACTGAAAGATACTGAAGAATTACTGCTTACCTAGTACTTCAAAATCTGTCTGAAGATGCACACTCCATAATACACTGGACTCAACGTAGACCCTACTTATCTATTGAAGAATATGGAAATGGACATCACCTTTGATGAAGTAATTAATGTATATATTTTGGGGGAAATGTTAGAAAAGAATGGTTTGTGCTTGAAACTGAATAGGTTGAGATAAATCAAATACTGTTCTATACATCATATCGAATGAACATCTCATAATGCCAACAAAATGTGCACCACCTCTGGCTCTAGTGTTCACAGATCTTCTTGCCGAATGCTGAAAGGCACTGAATAAATACTTTCAGGAAAATTCAGCAGAGTCCTTTTAGATTTATCATTTTTACCTTAAATGCCAAAGAATTTCATATGAGTACTATATTTATATCATTTCTACCCATCCCTATTTTCTTATAACTTCTCCCATGCTCTTCTATCCAATTTATGACTTCTTTTAACATTATTTTTACATGTACTCCCACACACATACATATATATCCTGATAGGTCTACTCAGTTATACACACACACACAAACACACACACACACACACACACACACACGTGTGTGTGTGTGTGTGTGTGTGTATGTGTGTGTATATACATATGTATATATATATATATATAGAGAGAGAGAGAGAGAGAGAGGAGAAAGAAAGAGAGAAAGAGAGAGTGAGCTGACCATATGGATTACCTATCAGGAACTAGTAACTAGAGAATATAAGAATAATTCTCCTTCTTTTAGCCACTATTTGCATATATTTTTTAAACTAAGAGTAGGGCCTTAGATTTCTGCCATCTACATTGGCATGACAACTTGTGTTCTTGGTGTGAATGTCTTGTTTAGGTGACAATATAGTTGAGATTTCATGGGTTAAAAATTTCCTCTCCTGTACAGAAGACACATTCTTGCAGCATATAGTTTGCTCCTCTGGCTCTTAAGACTTTCTGTTTCCTTTTTCATAATGTTCCTCAAGACTTATATGTACGAGATACATTATAGATGTGTCAGTTGAGAATGATCCCCCAAGGTCAATTTTTCTCTACATTCAACCCCTTGTAGATTTCTTTAATGGTCCTCATCTGCTACAAAAAGATGTTTCTTTGAGAATAAGTGAGTTACACTTATCTGTGGAATAAACATAAGTGTTTAGAGTACAGTTGTAAGATGTGCTGGTGAAGGAAAGTGCCATAAATGGATTTTCTTCAATGGCCCAGAATCTCAACAACAATCCTAAGTTGGTTTATAGTACCTTCCTATTGAGAGTGCCTTAAGTCTAATAAGACAATGGTTTGTTGCCCTTGAAATATAAGCACCACTATTACAGCATTGGAACATCTTGCCCTGCTAGTCTTTGTAGACATTACAGCTGGGTTGATGTATTAATTTTATCTCCTTAGCAGCATACATAGAGCATTCAGATATTGTGAGGGCTATCTCTGAATAAGGAAACTTGCAGGTTATGTTTGGTTTGACTCCTCTAATTCCTCTCATATTAATATATGGTAGCTTTAGTAATAGATTTTACATTCAAATTCTGGAAGATAGACCCATGGCAATAGATAAAAAAGCTTTGTAAAAGGAATGGGAAAACTGAGTGGAAGGAGGTAAGATTTAACTAGAAATAGGGTACAAATTGAGAGGAAGAAAGGAGAGATAAATAATACATAGGATGTAAGAATATTTGTAAAAGCTATAGGAAAACTATTACTTCATGTTTACTTAAGATATATATCTGTATACATATTTGAAATTTTTCTAATAGTATATTTTGATCATGTTCTTTTCCTTCTGCATTTCCAGATCTTTCCAGCCACCCTCTCAACTTTGTGGCCATTCTCTCCCTTAAATACCATAAGACAAACCAGTGTCTGGTATGGATTACATTTCATGGGGTGGATTTCAAATCATGATGGGTTACTTTCATAACATTCCCATTTACTGATGTACCATTACCTTTTTTTGTTCAGACAGATTACTGTTATATGTCACAGGATTTGTAGCAGGGAATATTAATGATTACCTTTTTCTTCATTAATATATAAAGTACCTTCCAGTACCATGAATAATAGCCATCACAGATGAAGCTTCTACATCAATACCAGCTGGATTTCTCTATGTTCAATTTACATGTGGTGTCTTGAGGAACAGGGGCTTAC
Source organism: Mastomys coucha (assembly GCF_008632895.1). NCBI lineage: Eukaryota > Metazoa > Chordata > Mammalia > Rodentia > Muridae > Mastomys > Mastomys coucha. Next base: position 52,926,515 of record NW_022196912.1, on the reverse strand, counting down.
CAGGTTGTGAAAAGTAACCATTACCATTGAGAACAGCATGTAATGTCTGGGTGGCAGACAGGAGCCTTATGACTAAGAATTTAAAAAGATGTAACCCGTTCCTGATATTAGAGATCTAATTTGGTAGCTTATCATGTCTAGTTATTGTCTTATCATCATATAATAACTACATTTAAATTCCACATATGTGTGTGTATGAAACTTCTATAACAGAAGGCTTTTATATAGCTTTTCAAAATGACCTTTAGTGTTATTTAGCCCTCAAGTATTCTCACATCTACTTTGCCCTGTTATGCCCCATTTCAGTTAATCCTTCTATTCTAATTTCCCACTTAGCCTTCCATAGCACTATTAGAAGAACCTCTCCTTCCCCCTGGTCACATAATAGTTACATATCCACTGTAAGAATTATAAATAAAATGCACATATTTGCAGATTAAAAACAAATTATCTCTATGTAATAGAAAAGCTACAATGGCTGTCTCTTTTAATATGGGTTACCTCACAAGCCAGGATGTTTATTTTTACCTGTGTCCATTTACCTGCAAACTTCTTAACTCCATTTTTCTTAATTCACAGGCAATATTACACTCTGTAAATCTACCAAATCCTCATTATCCATTCAACACTTGAGGGATAGCTAATCAGTTTCTAATTTCTGGGCTATTGGGCATATATCAGTGACAAACCATTGATGAGTCAAGTTATCTTTGTAATAAGATCGTATTGTTGGGTATATGCCTGAGATTGTTATAGCTGACTCTTGTGAAAGATCTATTTTACCTGTTTTAATGAGCCAGCAAAGTGATTTCCATAGTGGCAGTACAAGTTTTCACACCCACTAGCAATGGATGACTGTCCCTCTTACCACACATCCTTGTCAGCATGAGTTTCATTTGTTTTCTTGATCTTGGCCATTCTGGCTACAGTAAGATGAAATCTAAAACTAGTTTTAATTACCATTATCTTTATGACAAGTGATGTTAAACACTTGTTAAATGTCTCACAATCATTTGTATTTTATCTTTTGAGAATGCTTTATTTAGTTATCCTATATTTAAATTGCTTTGTTTTCTTGATTTTCAGTTTTTGAAATTTTGTATATTCTAGATGTATACATCTGATTTAATGAATTCAGACTACTTGAAGTGATTGATACATAAATTATGTAACAAAACTCCTTGTGTTATACATGAAAAAACAAATCAAACCAAACAAACAAACAAACAAACAAACAAAATTTCTCTGAATACTTGGTCTGTAAAGAGATTACTAAAATAATATAGGCTATTTTGGTTCATATAAATTTAGTATATATTGTATTATATCTCTAGTCTATGTAACAACAATAATGTGTTGTTTCTAACTAACTATTTGTTGTTTAATCCTGTAAATGATCTAATTCAGCAATTTAATCCAATTTCCTCTTTCACATGGTTTAATGGGTAGATCACCTATAGAGCAAAACTCTATCGTTAGTATAGGATGCAAGGGATAACAAAGTGTTCTAGTTCACCATCCCTTCTAGAATCAGAAAAGGTACTATGTGGCTCATCACAAGAGAGATGTATTTAGCAAAGTTCTGGAAGCTAAAATTCTAAGCTAAAGTCCCTAAAGATATAGTATCTGATAAACACAAGCCTGATAGTTTTCCAATGGTTGTCTTTTTATTATGTCCTGAACAGAATGAACGGAGCTAGAAAGACCTCTGGGAACGATTTTTTTTTGAAAACTTTTATTGCATTATGATGAGAAAAGTTACATGATTTCAATTTATCTGAATTTGTTAACATTTAAAAACATATCTTAATTAAATAGAATTAAATCACATTCTTGTTTCCCTTTTGTACCACCGCTCCTCCCAGAGACCCCCCTTCAATACCTACAATATCTTTTTTGTCATATTCCTTGAAATTTATATAATATTATAACAATAAAATTAAGTATTATAAAAGTTGTTTGATATAAAACAACAATCAATTTAACAGTCTTATGTAGATGCTCGTCTACAGCAATAGTAAAAATACATTTTTCTCAATATAAACTTTAAATAACTCCAAACATATTAACTGTATACTTAAAAATAACACATCATTACTAGTATTTTCTTAAATGAACATGAATATATAAAGTTTTTTGGTTTGGTTTGTATTTAGTAGAGTTTAAAATCTTGGCTCTTACTGTGGTACAAGCCCAAAATAAGAACAATTTTTAGACATTGGGTTTCATTGTAATAAGGCTGTATTTCAATGGCCCTCACATCACCAAAGGATTTTACCTCCATTGTAGATAAGCTGAGAGGTGATAGTTCTGTTGCACCAAGAAATAAATTGTAGGCTTGATTTTTGGATACTGACTTCCTGCTATGGACAAAGCTATTTGACTTGAGTGAGTGACTTCATTCTCAGCCCACAGAGAACAGGTTACATTCATTTAAGAAATGGTGTAGGTATTAAGATGGTCTATCCATAAAGTCACTCGCCAACTGTTTCAATGAACAATGGTTCTGCTTGGAGGGTGGCACAGACATTAGGTGAGGGTAAGAATTCGGTTCATTAGCTGTGATAATTTGGAAAAGCATTCATCTCAGAGAAAGAGTAACTTATAAAGTCCTCTTCTTCAAACATGATACAAGAGTTACAAATGTCCAGCAAAGCATTCAGTCTCACTTTGTTGTTCTCTTACAAGCCACCTCCCTAGTTAATCATCTATGTTTCTTTTGGGTATATAAGTACTTTTGAAATATATAAGCTGTTCTGAAAAACATAGTATAGTGCAAAAACATGAAATAAACAATATTACTAATAGAGAGGCTGAGATAGGAGAAACAAGATTTGAAGACCCTTATGTTGTACACAGCCAGACACTGTCACAAACATTCAAACTGACAGTCTATATAGATTGTACAATGTTGGACCTATTTCTACAATTACCAAATTAGAGAGATCATTGAATGACAATCAACAAATTTCCAATTCCTCATATTATTGAATTTCAATCGATTAGGATATGTTGGTCATATTAATTTTCAAATTAATATATTAAGAAAGAAAAATTGTCACTTCCTGTTATTTTTGTTGTAAGAGGTGGAATTATGTTTGTGTGGATTTGTTGAAAGTTTACCTTGCTTCTTCTAGGGTGTCGTTTTGCTCCTTATGTTAATGTTTTCCATCTATTATCCTTTGTAGGGCTGGATTTGTGGAAAAATATTGTGTAAATTTTGCTTTGTCATGGAATATCCTGTTTTCTCTATCTATGGTAATTGAGAGTTTTGCTGGGTATAGTAACCTGGGCTGGCATTTGTGTTCTTGTAGGGTCT
>NW_022196912.1:52920970-52922852 GCF_008632895.1 Mastomys coucha | reverse complement strand
ATGGGCATCTCTTTCTTTAGGTTAAGGAAGTTTTCTTCTATACTTTTGTTGAAGATATTTACTGGCCCGTTACCTTGGGAGTCTTCACTCTCTTCTATACCTATTATCTTTAGGTTTAGTCTTCTCATTGTGTCCTGGATTTCCTGGATGTTTTGGGTTAGGAGCTTTTTGCTTTTTGCATTTTCTTTGGCTGTTGTGTCAATGTTTTCTAAGGTGTATTCTGCCCCTGAGATTCTCTCTTCTATATCTTGCATTCTGTTGGTGATGTTTGCATCTATGGCTCCTGATTTCTTTCCTAGGTTTTGTATCTCCAGGGTTGTCTCTCTCTCTGATTTCTTTATTGTTTCTATTTCCATTTTTAGATTCTGGATGGTTTTGCTCATTTCCTTCACCTATTTGATTGTGTTTTCCTGTAGTTCTTTAAGCGATTTTTGTGTTTCCTCTTTAAGAGCTTCTAGCTCTTTACCTGTGTTCTCCTGTATTTCTTTGAGGGTGCTATTTATGCCTTTCTTAAGGTCCTGTATCATCATCATGATAAGTGATTTTTGATCTGAATCTTGCTTTTCCAGTGTGATGGTGTGTCCAGGACTTGCTATGGTGAGATAATTGGGTTCTGATGATGCCAAGTGACCTTGGTTTGTGTTGTTTAAAATTTTCTTATGCTTGCCCCCCACCATCTGATTAACTCTAGTGCTATCTGCCCTTGCTAAATCTGACTGGAGCCTGTCCTTCCTGTGATCCTGGTTGTGTCAGAACTTCTCAGAGTCAAGCTATCTCTGTGATCCTGTGATTCTGGGATCCTGTGATCCTGGACTTGCTAGATCACCTGGGAGTGGGACTTTCTCTGTGTGTTGTGGGACTGGCTGCAGAGCTTGCACCCAAGGTCTGCTCTGGACCCCAGCCCAGACAGACTGGAAGGAATCCGAGTCACTGGGCTGGTGGAGTTCCTATGTGCCTGGTCACGCTGGTCCCAGTTACTCCCAGCGTTGGGACAGATGTTAGTTCCTGCTCACCTCTGATCTGTCAGAGTGTCTGGGAGTGGAGCTTCCTCTGGGTGTTGTGGGACTGGCTGCAGAGTTTGTGCCCAAGGTCTGCTCTGGACCCCAGCACAAAGTGACCGGCTCTGGGAAATATTTAATAAGATTGTCAATCAAAATCTTTTAGGATGGACCTCATAACTCAATCATTTTCGAAGGAATCTATCTTTCTCTTATTCTCATCAGGATTATTGATTCAGCCTGTATTTGGTTGAAGGACAAAAAAGTTCAGACTATAGTACATGCCAACCTCATGCCTGGATCTGTACTGATTCTTCCAATATTGTTATTCAATAATTATTATTTCACTCTGTTTTATGACTTTCATTGGGTACACTGTTATAACATGTTTTAATTCATTATTAAAATGAAGTGTAATTTTTAAAGTTACTAGATCACATGGCAAGTGAAAAAGAAACAGTTTCTCATCTAAACAATAAATGTCTTGAGAATTATCAATAAACACTGATAAATGTTACTGTGTTCATGGGTTCAGTGGCAGTTAGAAAGAATCAATCTATAGGAAATGGCTCAGATGACACTATTGGTATTCCCAATGGGGAAATAACAAATAATGTGGGACTTTAGCTCATTTTTTCCAACAGGATGAATTTTTGTCTATTTTAATTTTTATTCAAAGTATCATCTCCCTATTCAACCTAAAGTCAATTTGGTTACTTCAGAAGTTTTCTTTGAAAAGATTTCTATTTCTTTAGTATTTCATACAAGAAATCCTGCTGCTACAGTGCTGTGGCTTTGCCCTATGATGGCCTACTATGCTGTTGCTGTCATTACTAAGTTAGAATTCTTTTTTTTTTTTTCGACTTTTATGTTTCTTTTTTTTT